>NC_089824.1:201792891-202092891 GCF_035046505.1 Tiliqua scincoides | reverse complement strand
ATTTTTATTTGGAGGAGCTTAGACCACCATTCATATCGTTCCCATATGCAATATGCATTTATCCCATATGCATTTATTTCCTTCCCAGATCGCTTTGAGGATCTGATCTCATTAGCTTCCGCAGGGGCATTCCCAGTGAATCTGAAGAAGAGTGGTAGTGGGGGATGGAGGACCTAGAGCCAAGGTAAGAAGAAGGAGTGGTGGGTCTCTGCTTCATCTCCTGCTTGCCTGCCTGAACTTTTCACTGGTTGGGCAAGAAGGAGGAGGAATGATCCTGTGCTGAAAGCTTGTGGAAGCAGGTGATCAAACCAGGATTGTGTGCTGATTCTTCCTGCAGTGCTGCCACCACAATTGCTCATCACAGTGCTGCTGGTGAAAGAGGTGAGCTGCCACTGTCCTGGCTCTCCTTTTGCTTACTCTTAGTGAGTGAGAAGAGGATTGGAGTTCTGACTGAGACAGCTGCATGGGCACCAGGCCAGCCAGAAGGTGGGGATATGCATTTGCAGGGGGCAGGGTACCCCTTGTTGGTTTGCTGATCCTCTCCAGCCTGTTGCTCAAAGTGGCTGCTTCAGTCAGCCTCATTGTTGGACTGGCTCTGAGCTTCAGCATTAAGACTGCATCATGTGCCTTCAGGCCACACATGCATACTGTAATGGAAGATCAGAAGATCATCAGGTGGATGATGTGGCGTTGACAGCGATTCCACGTTTTAACAGCTGTTTGACAGCTCTGGGAAGGGCAGGGCTGGCTCCACAGCTGTAATCAATCAAGGCCAATGGAGACCTGGATGGACACCTGAGCTTCATTTGACCTTGATGGGACTTTGAATGAGCTAAGGAGGTAGCTCACAGCTGAGCTGCATTTGGACATAATGGGACATACAAGGATAAAACACAGGTTCAGAAGGAGCAAAGCTACCCTGACCAAGAGCTATCGTGACCCAGAGGGAGATGTTACCTGACCAAACAGAGCTACCTGACCCAGACCTACAGGAGAAGGGGACTGCCAGGACTTGGCTGGAGGACACAGAAGAAAGGATTGCCAGGATCCTGCTGGAGGAGACACTGCTGGAGAGGAGGGACTTTGCTTCAGAAGACTGGACTGTGCTTTGGAGATTAGACTGTGGACTTGAACTGGAGGCTTTGGACCTTTACCCACTGAGTTAAGTGGAGTTTTGGGGAGGGAAAGCCTCTGGACAAGAGGACTTGCAGGGAGTGTGTGTGTTTGTAGCAATAAATTCTTGTTAGTTGCTCAACTGATAAGGAGTTCTGTTCATTTCTTTGCACACCACAGCTGTTCTTGGAAAAGGAGGATTAACATCCTCCTTTTCCAAGAACAGCTGTGGTGTGCAAAGAAATTCATACAAAAGAAATGCACACCAAAGAAATTCTTTGGCAAAGAAATTAGCCAAAAAGTGGGTACTAGAAGGGAGTTGGAATATTTGGATGGGACAAATTGGCATAGGTGGCAAGATAGGGAAAATCAGACAAGACACATACAGATTTGCAGGATGATTTTCTTTCCATGCACAAAAGGTGACAGGAATCCTGGATTTATTGACATTAATGCTGGATTCGTATAAGGGAACAGAACTTTCCATTGCCACATGGAGGGGTGCTTCCAGGGGCCCTCAGCAAATTTTTTCTTAACTGGGTTAGTCCTGAAAGAGTCATTCTGCTGCCCCCACATAAAGGGACAAGCAGTGGGCCCTTCACCTGGGCAGTGGTCCTTGGCAACTGCACAATGATCCTTGATGTGAGGTCTGGCACACAGTGTGTTAGCTTATGGGTACCTGGTTGAAAGCTTCTCATTTTGATGTGTTACTCTGATTTTCCTAAATGGCAAGTAATTAGACAAATGAAGGTTGACCTAGTATACTGGGCTGCTACTGGCACCATTAAAAAAAATAAATTAAAGCTGTTTCAGAAAGGTTGCTTAACACACTTCCATTGTATTGGACCCAGGCAACTGTTAACATCAGAATGAAACTACAAACCATTTTTATAATAGTATTTCAGATGTCTGGAAGTGTGTGGGTCTGCTCAGGTTCTTGAATGGCTTCATCAGCATTGGTAGGATAGGATCCCTTAGAAAGTTGAGAGGAAGGGTGAATAGATAATGCTTGGGTAAACTGTCACCAGTAGTGTATCAAGGGTAGGGTGGGGGATGGACCACCCCAAGTGTCAATCAGTCTGGGGTGTCAAATGTGTCATTGAGCAGCCGCTAGACCTGGATTTCCCAAGGGTTCTCAAAGGCCAGGTCTACTCTTAGCTTTGAGAGACTGGTAGACATGACCACCACCCAGGGATTTTTCACTTTGAATGGCTTGTAGCACTCGCTTCCACCAACAGATCTTGAAGCAGAAGCCAGGTCCCCCTATGGTTTTGAGCGCATGCCCTGGGTGTTAGGCAGTGATGTCATCATTATTTGTCATCATTCATCTGTGGGTCACCCTCCCTAAATTTCCCTTCTCAACAGAATAGCACTAAGGAAATGGCTCTCTCAATGCAGAGCAAAGCACTTTTGTGACATCTGCAGTCAACAGATTGAGCCTCCTCAAACTGCATGGATGAAAATTCCAAGGTTTAAGCTAGGTCATCCTGCCAATTTCAAACATTCCCACCTTCTCACTTGTTGCCATAATCAGCAAATGCAGAACAAGCTTACTCACAAAATGGTTAAAATCCAAATCTCTTGGGGCATGAACCTACCAAAGAGAAGCACTTTTATGTCCTGTTGATTTCAGTAGGAGAGATTTTATCCTAAATTGTTCCATTAAAATCTATGGGATTTCAGAGTACTTGACTGGATTGTACCCTGGTTTGTAATTGTCACCCTGTCAGTTTCAGCAACATCAAGGCTAGTAAAATGAAACTTCAAAAGCAGAATGTCACAGATGAATCCACCGCCTCCCTCCATTTTATTTAAACATTCACAGGTGGTAACATGAGCAAAATAACTTTTATTATTGCACATAATCCAGCAGAACTGATGGAAATTTCTGAACAATATTACACAAATTACACAGGCCTACAAAACTGAGGGTCAGAAGAGTTTTTCCCAAACTTTATGGTGGTTTGATATGAATTTGGGATGCCGATTCCAAAAATGGCATCCATTTTGCCCTATCAAGTCTAGTTTTGGAGACATGGCATAGCCTCATTAGTGAATGGTTCAAGCAGCTTCCTCATGAGGAAGCCATGGTGTAGGCTTGCTCATGAGGAAGCTGCTTGAACCATTCACTAAAGAGGCTATGCCGTGTCTCCAAAACTAGACGTGATAGGGCAAAACAGATGCCATTTTTGGAATTGGCACTCCAAATATACCCAGGAATTGGTGTAATGTTTAGGGAAGCAAAATGTGTGTTGGCCTGTGTTACCATTTTTTTGTTCAAATTTTTGATTAAGGTATGTCGCTGGTTGAGATAAAATGCATTAGTAGTTTTGTAAGACCTGAAAAATGTAACAGATTCCTATTGCTGAAGGTGCGCAAAATTGAGGTAAACCTGTTCCTGCTTGCCCTTGGAAATAAAAACCCTCAAGGCTTGTGCACACATTTGCTCTGATCCAGCAGTTCCTTGGGGTCACAGACAGGTGCTGCCCACATGCAGCTGTCCCACTGCCAAATCTTTCCCATTTACTTTAAAGGAATGGACTTTTACAGACTTACAATAAATGATGACTCCTCCATTGCAGCTCACAAGTATAGAAACTCCATGTGCATTGATGCCCACACAGGCCTTGTGATTCAAATGTTATGCTTGTCAATTATTTATTTTTACTGCTGTGTGCAAAAATTCATCCTAGGAACTGGGGCAAGGAGGTTAGAAAAAATACCTTTTAAGGAATACTAAAGGCTGAGGTTCTCCAGAAAGAGATGGCAAAAGACACAAAAGTGCTTCAGAGCTATAAGTCACAGGGGGCCCATTCCTGACTACTGAATTACTCATAGCTACTTCTTGGAGGTAGGCTTGTGGCTACCTGCATGTAAACACCATAGTTATATAGCTTGGAGTGACCAAGAGACAACCCTAAGGATTTCCAATTCTCTCTCTTTTTTGAGAGAGTTATATATATAAATATATATTATACATACTACATATATGGCTAGGATCCAAAGAACAGTCAAATCAATACTGCATACCACTGGGAGATTTGCGGTTCAATCCTAACAACATGCATCCCATCAGTGCATGATGTTGCAAAAGCACCATAAAGCACTTTGTGACAGTACAAAGCCCAGGCACACTGGCGGGAGGGTGCACCATAACCAAACCCCTTTCCTTGGCCTGATTCACCTGCATGGATCAACACAGACTTGCACCGCTGATATTGCAGACACAGGTCCAAGTTGACCAGTTGCAGCTTCTGGGACTTACCGCAGGACAAGTGGACAGATATCCTCTTACCCCAAAGTGACCTCAAATAGCTAAAATTACCTTGTGGGATGCAGTGTAACCCACACAGGAATTTCCATTGAATTGGGCTGTCTGACTCATCTGTTTTATTACATGGAGAACTGCATTTGAAAGTGAAGCATTGCCAAAAAAATCATTTCCTCATTTGGCATGGAGTAGCCACTGTTAAAAAGGGGGAAGTGCCAAAATATTCCCCTGGAGAACACTCAAGCTCTTGGGGAACTCCCAAAGAACACTCTGGATCCCAGCCTACATATTGATATATGCTACATTGAGCAAATCTACTTACTTTTCTCATCAGACTGCAAGAAAGAAAGCACAACAATGAGAACACATCATATTTATACAAAGTGAGGTGAGGGTGGGGGAAACAAGCTCAGCACTTTTTAAAAGGATCAGATTTTATGCTTCATGATAAATAAAGGCCACTTGGGTGACTCAAAGAAAATTACATGAAGAGATATAAAAGCAACCGAAACAGTACACCTGGCAGCTAGAGTGCCAGAAATCAGGCTGTCAGATTTCAAAAACAATGCAACCTGGTTGTTACAAACATGTTTAGAAGAAGGAAAAGTAATCGTGTAATCCAAGATTTACTAAACTGTTATAGACCCAAGTTATGTGGATATTCTTAAAAACACACTTGCACATTTTTTTCTGAAGACTGTTACAACTAATGTGAGTTCTAAGCAGAGATAATTTATCTCTCTCCCTCCAATTTACAACAGTTTGATTAAAATATAAAAAAGAGCAAAAGGCAAACAATATTTATCACTCCTGCTTTCCAATTTTATCTTCAGCAATTCATGAACTGTAAGTCATCTGATCAAAAAACACAATCCCTGTGTCTACCTGCTGTATGTCTACAGTACTGTATTATTATAAGCCTCTCATAATTTGGTATCAACAACTACAGATTCTCTCTCTTATTTTTTTAACCACTCGTTTTCCAGTCTGTCACTTTCTCATTTTTAACCTGCAGCTTATGTACTAAGGAGTGTTAGTATGCACAGAAATTCACAGTTGGTTTGAAATAAGGTACGTTTTAAAGCTTTTAAAATGGACTCAAAAATCTATGGTGTGCTCAACAAAGAAAGGGAAAAAAACATCCAAGCACACTTAGGGATTGACTTATACATTACATTTTTTTTAGGGTATGGGGATGGTAGTCACATTAGAATATGAATACTCAGAGTAAAGCAAATTGTGCAAATTGCAGCACATGGATTTCACTGTGGGTCTAATTTCCGGGTCACAGGCAACTGCCAGAAGCAAGAGAATACGCTAAGGCACTAATCAGCGTGGACCTCATTCACAGTGGTTGCAATAGGCCATGTCAAGAATGCAGTCTCTGGTTAGCAAATCTGTAAAATTCTACCAAAAAAACAGCACTGAAATTGCTACTAAGCGGTGCTGCAGGGGAGTCTCTTCTGGAGATTGCTTAGGATTTAGACCACTTTTATGCACCCTTGCACTGAGACCCAAGACAAGAGAAGATAGTTTTTCATTTCTTGATGCTGGATTCTCTTGTTTTCTAGAATGGCAGAGAAGGTTTTTGCTCACTTTGGAGTTTGAACTAAAACAGAATGATTTAGCATGATGTAGCAGCGGGGAAAATGGCCTAATTTTTCCTAAGACTGGGTTCATAATGATCTTGGTTTGGGTGGAGAAGTTATATCCACAGCTGTAATCATTATGCTTGGCTCTTGCATGATTTACAGTTCTGGTGTTCTCTGGGAAATCGATGATAGTAAGTCTTCCAGTAAAGCCTGGAGTTTGCGTAGTGGAATTCATGGGAGAGCCTGTTTCATCTGTGCTTCCACAATTACAGATGAATCCTTGTTTCTTCAAAGAGCAGCACAGTCGTTCATCAAAGTTATGAACTGTTTAAGGCATTTCAAGTTCACACCAAAGAAAGAATAAGAAAGGGTTGCAAAATTCAAGGCTTCTTCTTGTTGGACAGAAGAGATCACCCATTGTGGGAGCTAAATGGTTCATCAAAAGAACTCTCTGAAAGTTCATAACCACAATGCAACCACAGGGTTCTAAGCTCCTCCCTCTTTACTTGTTTCTGAATTGGTGGAGTTATATCCCTGATAAGGTCTACATCAGCAGAAATGACTGTTGTGGATAAAAGTCAATAGAAAAAAAACATCAGTGAGAAGCAATGGAAACAGAAGTCATCACTTCAGTTAATGTTTGCCACACTTTAAACACTTTAAGAAAAGGTTTGATGTCTACATTTCCCTAAAAAGAGTTGAAAGTCAATCTTGGGGCTTGTACATACCTACTCATGCGTGCACATACCCCACTACTAAACTAGGGGAGAATCTCCCTTCTCCCATTGTCTCTCTCACCCATCCTCCTTTGTCTTCACATTTTTGACCCCCTCAGTCCCAGTTTACAATTTAATAGGAGTGACAGCAGCCACCAAGGGTGCAATCCGAGGTTGCCCTTGGGCCGGTGCATGTCTCTTGCACCAGCTCAGGAGGGTTGCAAACGTGCCATAAAGCATGTTTGAGCCTCCTCAAGAGTCAGCTGGGCCAGCGCAGGGACGTACACTGGCCCACAGAGGCTGAATCCAGCCTCCACGCAGACTCTGACAGAAAGCCTTGTGTTGGTCGAGCTTGGCCAACGCAAGGCTCTTGGGTGGGCGGGGAGGAGGCATTCCTGGAGAGGGCAGTCCTCGGGGAGGGAGGGTGGGGAGCGGGAGGTGGCGCTGGGACCTGACAGATATACCAGATCCAGGCCCCTGTTCCTGAGCAGCACGGAGCGATTGTAAGCCGCTTCATTCTCCTCAGACTTATGCCACCTCCAGAGGTGACACAAGTCTGAGGAAACCATTGGGGCTGCAATGGTTTACCCAGGGGTAAGGGGAAGAGTTTCCCCTTACTTCTGGCTGAGCCACTTTGGGCCCCAATCTTGCGCTGGATACAGCACAGACATCCTGGCCTGCCTGTTCCAGCACAAGATAGGATTGCACTGCATGTGAAGGAACAGGTAGGCATTCTTCTTCTCCTTCATGTACCTTGAAGAACATGTAAATGACAATGTCACACTATGCAAAGGTTTTGTTCATGGGATTTATTACCTTCCCAAAGAGTTGTTGAGGAAGTGATCTCAACTAACATGCTCTGGAAGGTGAATGCAGGGGATGGAGGGCAGCAGCTTCTACTGCCAAAATATCAACTGGAGTTTACTCTCTCCACTCACTGTTTCTCTTGTCCATTCCCCTTTCTTCTTTCTCTTTCTTTAGCCATGCATGTTCCCTCTCTCTCCACCACACCTCATAAGAACATAAGAACAGCCCCACTGGATCAGGCCATAGGCCCATCTAGTCCAGCTTCCTGTATCTCACAGCGGCCCACCAAATGCCCCAGGGAGCACACCAGATAACAAGAGACCTCATTCTGGTGCCCTCCCCTTGCATCTGGCATTCTGACATCCCTCCGTGAATGACATAGTTAATCTTTTCTCTTGTTCATCTCCTCTCCTCTGTCTTTCTTTCATCCTCTCTCTCTCACTGGTGCTGAAGGTCTCAAACCCAACATCTTCCACCATGCAGCCACACTGACAGAGCTTGCATCGGAATCAATTATTCCTTTCTAACATATTTGAAGCTTTTATTATTCATATGTCCATTTATAAAAGGTTCTACAGTAAAATCTTCATTCACAAACGTGTCAAAACAATAGAGAACTCTTAGTCACTCTCTTACCTTGTCTTAGCATCTCATCATGTGAGAAAATGCACAAATAAGATGGACAGGCCAACATTCAAAAAGATGACCATACAGATTAGTATTGTGTTCGGTCCCTATGGAAGAAACCAAGAGTATAATTAACCACTATTATTATAAAACCCACTGTGATTTAAAACAAAGCTTATACACAGATTAAAAATTCCTCAAAATGTTGGCTGGGGAACCCTTAGGCAAGGGACACTCAGTGATTTCCCCTGTCCTTAACAAGGATGCATCAAGGGTGAGTCCAAGAATTCCCTGTGAAACAAACAATTCTTTGGCATGGTTCTCATAATATGACTTTGAAAGAACCCTCACTGCTTTCACTCCAATCCCTTCAAGGATCAAGCTGAGAAAACAAATAATTCTGAAGGGTGCCACAAGAGCCAATTGTGAACAGTGCCAACTGGCAGGGGTCTGTGATGTTACCAAAAACTGTTCCCAAAAACATCCATTCCCCACTGACCAATCCACAGAGCAGTTTTCCACTTGTAAAAGAACACCACCTATTTCACAATGAAGAAGATATATTGTAAAAGGTTGAACAGCCCACCTCAGGCATAAAGAGATGGGCAATAAGGATAGCAGAGTGGCATTCAATTCATAGATATGCACATGTGTTATTTTAATTGCAAAGCCAGGACCAGCCCAGGAATGACCCACTGTGAATGCTCTTTTAAAAATCACATATTTTTCACCTTAAGAACAGCCACTAAACTGGTTTCACATTCATGTACAAGTTCAGAAGTAACTGGATTCTTTCTTACTGACAAGAGTTTTATACAGCAATTTGATTTTTTTTTTAAACCAAAGTTCCCAAAAATGCTCATGGCAACGTTCAACAAACATCCAGGAACACTCAGATTCGAAGTACTGTTCACCAATAAAGTTAGCAGCTTAAAACAAAAGACTACATGCCTTTTAATGTGCTGTTTACTAGAAGTATAAATGGGTTGTAAAGCTATAAAAAAACACTTATCTTAAAACACCAAGTTCTCACCATACAGCAGAATTTATAGCTAAAAGCCTGCCCTAACACTGTACCCAGCTAACTTTGTTTGTTTGGTGGGGAGAGAGAGATACTCAAAACTCACTAACAGCCCAATCCTAAACTCTGCTGGAATGAGGAGGCCAGCTGGCCTGCCCCGTATCCAACACATGGTTGGGGCTGGTTGCGGTTCAGCCTGGGCAAGGGGAATTCATTCCACTTACCCTGGGTAACACTGCAGCAGGCCCAATGGGACTACTCAGATCTGCGCCATCTTTAGTGTCTATTTTGTACACCAGTACACCTCTATCGTCTACTAACAATAGAGGAATTTTGGTGGCATTCGAAGTCATAAAACAAAACATGAGCTTTTAATGGAATCAGAACAGAAAAGCACAGAGTTGTGGGAGAAAGGCTGAGGGCCAATTGGTTTGCCTTATAGATTGTTTGCCCTTTTGTTTTTTGTGACTGTGCTGTGTGAGACTAAGGGCCCGGTCTTATCTAACTTTCCAACATGCAGGCACAATGCAGTCCCAAAGTAAGAGAACAAAATTCCCTTATAATGGGAATGTCTATGACTGCCCCCTCATCTCTGCCTAAAAAAAAAAAAAAGATGCAGATCTGAACAGCCCAGAGATGCTTCAGGCTACCCAGGACTGGGGTTAGGATCCAGCACAAGGGCTGGATCCTGGTCCCACCCCTATCTCAGCAACAGCCCAACCACAGGCCTGCATGTTGCCAGCCCTCTCCATGCCCCGGAATGCCTTCCACCCTCCACCCTCCCTCCTCAAGCTGGTCTGCCTTGGCCAGCGCGGCCTTACCCTTCTGCCAGTGTGTGGGGCCTCACGTCATCCTCCCTCCTCGAACAGTGGCACAAAAGTGCTCTACGGCACTTTCATGACACCTCTGGGCTGGCACAAGGGACTTGCGCCTGCCCAGCCGAGGGTTGGGATTGCTATTAACACTTATTTAGTATTAGTTTTTGCCTGTCTGTAATTCACTGGTTTAAGGTGAAAGTACACTACAATTGCTCAGTACACTACAAAAGTATTTGGTGGTGCATGCAACAAATGTAAAATTCAATCCACAATGAAACCCAGCTGTTTGGAAAAGATGCCTTCTATCACAACAGAGTTCCGGTGTAGTTTCCCAGATCAGGTGTGCAAATGCTGTGCATGCATGCATTGCCTCATATATATTTGCACATGCAATGATGTGATGCTTCATCAGGAAAATGAAAAACTTTGGGGGCAGCTGCTTAATTATTATTTCCTCACCCCCCCCCTCCACCATGCAACATCACCTCTTCATGCTCTTCCACCTCTTGTGCTGCTGCTTCAGCTGGAGGAGCTTTTTTCACCACAGCCTTGGGCTCAATTTTGGCCACCACCTTCGTCTCAGCCTTCTTCTCCACTGGGGCTTCTGTTTTCTCTTCCATCTTGTGTTCTGGTGGAGGATGCTGCTTGGGCTCCAGCTTGGGTTCTGGTTTGAGCATTTTTTTCTCTTCAGGAACTGGCTCATGCAAAGAGACAGGTGTACCTCCCCGCTTTTGGTGCTCGGGTTTGTGTTCAACAGTCTTCACGTCGGCTTTTGACTCTGGGGAACTTGGTTTGGCAGGTGATTTTGAGTCAGGGAATGATTCTTCCTCGAGGTTCAGTGGGGGAGTAACTGGGGAGGTCCTCACAGCATAACTGTGATAGCCTTGAAATAATGCCACATCCCCTTCCTGGTTTATCCTCTGAAGGGGTTTGATCTCCATCTGTTCGGCTCCAGTCCTCACATGAGTATGCCGGCTTGGGCTCCGGGACCCTGGTCGGCTGTTACCTGCTGACTTCTCTGCTGGTGCCACCAATGCATTAGAAGGTGTGTTGGGCCTGTTTCCTGTATGGCTCCCCTCTTTGCTGTCATCTCCATTCCAACTCCCAGGGCTGAGAAAACCATCTTTCTGAGAACTCTGCTTAGCGCGCTTCGCCTCTGGTGGCGTTCCAGCTGGTGATGGAGTTCGAGCTGAACTTTCTTTCGGTTCAGTGGAATCCTGCTCATCAACCTGAGGGCTTTCTGGAGGTGTTGGTGGAGGTGGCTCTTTCACAGGTGGTGCCTCTTCTACTGTATTCTCCTCATTCTCCATGAACTCCTGGAGTAGCCTCCTCTTCAAATATTCAGGACCTAGAGGGAACAAAAAGAGGCATGCAGGAACAAGAGCGGAGTTTTGGTGGTGTTTGAAGTCATAAAACATGGAAAAGCACAAAGTTGTAGGGGAAAGACTGAGGGCCTATGGATTTGCTTTACAGACTGTTCTCTCTTTTGTTTTGTGTGAATGTGTTGTGTGAGACTAACAGCCCAATCTTAACTTGCGCTGGAAACAGGCAGGTTGCTGTGCCTGGCTGTATCCAGCACAAGTTTGGGGCAAAAAGCAGAGCAAGCTCTAGGCAAGGGAAATTGCTTCCCCATACTCCGTGACGTGCTGCAGCAGCCCCAAAGGGTCTACTGGGATTTGAGTCACCTCAGGAGGTGGTGCAGATCCATGGAGAACGGAGCAGCCAGAGGCTGCTCCATGCTGCCCAGGAATGGGGTCAGGATCTGGCATAACCACCAGGTCGTGGCCCTGCCTCCTGCTCCCCACCCACCTCTGGAAACGCCCACTGCCCTTCCTCCCCCTGCCCCACACCTCCCTTCCACCTCTTTCCTACCCTCTCCAGATCGAGTTTGGCCAGCTTAACTCACCAGTCCTCTGGGGCCTGCGGCAATGTGGGGTTGCTGGCACATGTCTCTGCACAGCCTAACGCCCTTCAGAGTGACACAAAAGTGCTTTACGGCCCAGCTCCCCCTTAGGATTGCACCCTAAGGGCCTAATCTTATCTAACTTTCCAGCACCAATGCAGTCACAATGCAGTCCTAGGTAAGAGAACAAACACGCCCTTATTTTGGGAATGTCCATGACTGCCCCCCCATCTCTGCCCTCCACAGCAGGATACAGCACAGACTCCATTGGCATGGCTGCAGCGGTGCTGGAAAGTCAGTTGGGATTGGGCTCTTATTCCATCTCTAACTGTTTAAGAAGCAGAAATTATGCTCAGACTTCCAGCACAAGGTACCTTTGAACTCAGCAAGGACTCCAAGGAACAAGGAAAATCACTTCTTTCACTTGATCTCCTCCTGGGAGTTCTGGGGTAATGAGTTGGAGTAATTGGGTGGTAAGAGAGACAAACTTTCCCATTGCAAGCAAGTTACATGCCTAGGGGCTTGTTCCTTGCCTGTAGCTTTTCTTTCAGGTTACACACCCAAGCACAGTTTTGTGCTGCAGATGAAACACTTGGTTCTTCTGCCCCATTTCTTTCCTCATACTGTCTCTTAACTGTCCACTCCTTCTCTCCCAATACTCCAAAAACTCCCATTTTCTATTTCCTGATCCCTCTGGCTAAGCACACATGCCTCTTCTAGCATGGCTGGCAGCAATGGTGGTAACCTACTTCATAGAGTTATTGCGATTCTGATTCATATAAGGAAATGATCATTTCTACCTTAAAAATGAAAACATATACAATATATAAATAAGAAAATAAAAACAGCAGCTCTATCTCCCAATTTCAACATGGAGATCATCTAAATTGTGGAAGCAACTGTACAGTCTCTTAACTGAAGAATCATGGTCTGACTGTTATTTTTGCTCATGATATTAATTCTCATCATATTGCAAGCACTGCCATTATTTCAAATGTCATCTCCATTTCTCTTCCTTTCCTTCAAATGTCATCCCCATTTCTCTTTCCTTCAGTCTCTTTCAGCACAATCCCACACCTGTTTACTCAGAAATAAGCCTCATTGTACATACTTACTCTCAGGTTAAGTGTGCACTGGAATACAGCCTTATATATTTTGGGGGGCTGATGGACAAACTACCCATTACAGGGAAAATCTATGATTGGCTCTGCCAATATATATTTTCTAACACAGTCAATTTGCTTGCAGCAGTGTGAAGTGGTTGGCAACCTTCAGTCTCGAAAGACTATGGTATAAGCCTACAGCACCCAGTATTCCCAGGCAGTCTCCCATCCAAGTACTAACCAGGCCTGACCCTGCTTAGCTTCCAAGATCAGACAAGATTGAGCACATGCAGGGTAACAGTTGCTATATAGTGTGAAGTGGGGAGGGGCTTGATTGAAAATGTGCTCCCAGCTGCTCTTAGTCCTGCAGAGAAAATACATATTTTTCCTGCAAAGTTTACAGCAGTGTGTGTAATTTAGATTGAGAAAGTGGCAGAGGAGAAGGGCAAAGGCTCAAAATCCTACACCACTGCTGTGAGCAATTTGGCAGTGCCTCGCCCTACATGCACTTTATTAAGCATCAAAACATCAGAGCCTCCAGTTATAGATCTTCTACACAAAGGGGAGTGTTTGGCCTTCAGTCATTATTTCACTGGAAATGTGTTTCCCAAACTTATGCTCTTTCCCTTTCCCTGAGCAAGCCCTATATAATTAGCTGTTGCAACAGGAAAACATTATGAATAGATACCTTCTTTTTTGTAGACTATACAAATTTATCTCACTAACACAGCTGGAGTGTATGTGGAGGTAACCTGGGCCTCTTCTGCCCTGTAGCAGTGATGTACTGTGGGCCCTTGGTATCCATGGGTGATCAGTTCCATGATGCCCTACAGATATGGAAAACTGTGGATGCTGTAATCCACAGGAGACCAGAGTCATGGTGCTGCTATAATTTATCTGGAGGCTGCACCAGGCCCTCTGGAGGTTGCACTGGCCTCCTAGGGAGGCCGTCTGAAGTGAAGGCTTGGCATCCTTGGATGCTCAAATCCATGTGGGTAAGGAGGGCACACTGTATATGTACTGTCCTCACAGCAGGCCCATAGTCAGGATTCTAAAGTTGGGTGGGCAACTATTTTTTTATGGTGGGCAATTGTGTTGCAAAATGGTGTTCAAAATGCAAGGGTGGGCAAACTGCTGACTCAGGGTGGGCCCCTCTAGCTACAGCTCTGCCTCACAGTGAACAACATATAGTAGAAAGGGTGAATGTGTGTGAGTTTTAGGAGAGCATAACATGGCCACCCTGTATCTTGTGGGGAGGGATATATTTTATCTACACTGTACAATTAGTCTTATGTAATGTATTATTTTCTCCCACGTGAGTGAATTCACTTATATGGGAAGTTTTGCCTCTGCTGATCATGCCCCAGAGTACAGCCCCGTGGAACTCAATGTGAGCCATAAGAGATCCATAAGAACTGGGACAGACCATCTTTATCTAGCCCCACACTGGGTCCTAGTTTTCAATCTGACGCCAGTGTGTGACAAAGAGTATTTGGAACAGGCTACTTGATCAATTGATTGTAATGCAGCTGTGTAGCCCAGGGAATTTCCCACATTAGAATCAGTCCTTTAACTCCGTCTCCCAACAGTTAAGAGAATACCGAGATCACAGGGCTCCAGATGATAGCAAGAAATTGTTGACTGACTGAATCTTTGGACATCTGAACCTATGCAGAATTTGGGCCATGGTGTAATGAGAGCTGTCAGATCTACACATTGCCCAGTAATAATGTCATTCACCTGTGACACTGGGATCCTGTTGAAAATACAGGAGAAGTTGACCTATCTCCATTCAGCAAGGTGAATTCGGGATTCAGATTTCACTCTGTCCTTATCTGACTGGGTTGTGTCATGGTCTCCTAGCAGCACTGCCATGGGTGACATTATTGTTTACGTGTTGGTAAGCTTTAGCCTGGTGCTAAACCACTCAGCAAATTCCCTGTCATCTTCATCCCCCCCCCTTCTCAAACAACCTGCTTATGAACTGAAATACAGTCACTGGCCTTCACCAGCTGCCAAAGATTTGTGAATAGAGCTGAGGAGGCAGGAAGTACCAGTCTACCTTAAAGTTACAGCATTTTTATTCACACATGACATTTAAATTGGACCAGTTTGTATTTAAACTGGTCTACAATTTGTTTGCATTTAAACTGGTCTACAATGCAGCTGCAAAACTCACACTGGCTAGAAGGTTCATTTGATTTCTGTTCCAGGCACAAAACTTGACAGAAGCTCAAAGCTACCTTTCAAGCACAAATTTCCCTTGTGTGTACAGTTTGTGATCCTATGCAGAGTAACAGCCCAATCCTGAGCTTCCCAGAGCCTGGTGAAACAGTGGTGTCAAAATGTTGATGGCTGTATCCCATGGGCACCGGGAAGCAGCCAGAGGTATCCAAGCACCACAATGGGGCTTCTCACATCTGCACCAGCTATTTTGCCACAAATGAACAAACCTCTGTGTCAGGCTACAAAGCCCAATATAGAGAATAGGATCTGGTGGAGCCCTGCTTTGTTCCACCATCCTCCCAGGCCAGTCACTCTTCCTGTCCTACCCTGGAATGCCTCCTCCTGCCCTGTTCTGCCATTCTCCCCACCCCCACGGAGACTTCCCCTCGGGTTCAAACTCAAAGGCAGTTTGAGAACCAGTGAATTATGAAAAGCATGGAACTACAGAATGCAGAACTTGGAAGGAAAACTCTCCCTAGAACTGCATGTTCATTGTAATTCCCTGCTACAAGGGCTGGTGCCTCACTCACTGCTTTGGTTGAGCTCTGGAAATAGTCAGACCAGTGGATGAAATCGCCCCATGTGACCTCAGCAGAGTTGTACAGTCTGCTTGGCTCCCTGGTTTCCTGAGGAACTTTGGGTAATGAATGACTCAGCAGACATCTAGAACAGTGTTGGAGTAAGACATGGGATGAATCTGACTAAACTCAGGCTAGAGCATCTCTTAATATCTTCTCAATGGCAGTGACAGGAGCTAAGAAAGTTTCCTTCTTGTCTGCCACTGCTGCTACAGAATCTCAACCATTGGAGCTATTTCACACTGAGTGGAGCTTGTTACATGTAATACTACAGAAGAGTCAGGAGAATCTCCTAACTCCCATGGTGATGTCTGCAAGGTTCTTTGTGAATAAAGTCACTCAGATTCGACTCCACATTGATGTTTCTAGATGTCTCTTGAACAACTGTCATCCAGTTATTTGAAATTCTTTTCAGTTTAAGAACATAAGAACAGCCCCACTGGATCAGGCCATAGGCCCATCTAGTCTAATGGATTTTTCCTCCAGAAACTTGTCCAATCCCCTTTTAAAGGCATCCAGGTCAGATGCCGTCACCACATCCTGCGGCAAGGAGTTCCACAGACCGACCGCACGCTGAGTAAAGAAATATTTTCTTTTGTCTGTCCTAACCCTCCCAACACTCCGTTTAGTGGATGTGCCCTGGTTCTGGTGTTATGTGAGAGTGTAAAGAGCATCTCTCTATCCACTCTGTCCATCCCATGCATAATTTTGTATGTCTCAGTCATGTCCCCCCTCAGGCATCTCTTTTCCAGACTGAAGAGGCCCAACGCCATAGCCTTTCCTCATAAGAAAGGTGCCCCAGCCCAGTAATCATCTCAGTCGCTCTCTTTTGCACCTTTTCCATTTCCACTATGTCCTTTTTGAGGTGTGGCGACCAGAACTGGACGCAATACTCCAGGTGTGGCCTTACCATTGATTTCTACAACGGCATTATAAAGTGCCTTATAAAGTGATATTAAATGATACGATATGAAATGATATGATACAGCATTATAATATTATATTATATCATTATATCATATATATCATTATATCATTATAATATTATGATACAGCATTATAATATTAGCCGTTTTGTTCTCAATACCTTTTCTAATGATCCCAAGCATAGAATTGGCCTTCTTTACTGCCGTTACACACTGGGTCGACACTTTCATTGACCTGTCCACCACCACCCCACGATCTCTCTCCTGATCTGTCACAGACAGTTCAGAACCCATTAGCCTATATGTGAAGTTTTGATTTTTTGCCCCAATGTGCATGACTTTACACTTACCTACTTGCAATGAAACGCATCTGCCATTTTGCTGCCCATTCTGCCAGTCTGGAGAGATCCTTCTGGAGCTCCTCACAATCATGCGTATTTATATGTATTTATATATATTTAGTTTATATGGCCTGAGGCTGTGGACAGGATTTTCTGCAATGTGAGACCAGCTGCTTGTCCCTTTGATCCTTGCCCTTGGTGGTTATTTTGATCTGCCTGGGGGAACTGGTTGAACTGGTGGGGAGGATAGTAAATTCATCTCTCAGGGAGGGAGTACTGCCAGAAGCCTTAAAAGTGGCAGTGATCCACCCTCTCGTGAAAAGAAACCCCCTAGACCCAATAGTCCTGGACGATTTCTGGCTAGTGTCCAAGTAGACATGTATAGGATTGTGCTGCAGGTGACCTCACCACATGGCTGTTATTAGTCCTGCCACACAGTTACATAGACTGTGGGTACAATCGTACTGTGCCCCATATCTCTATGAGGCCAATTTTATCCTTAGTGCTCACAGCTCATTTTGCTTCTTCTATTATCTAGGAAACCAGGTCCTACAGTGCAGTACAATGGCATGGTCATGAATGTGGAGTCTATTATACTGTTAGGAAAAGCTTACAGAAGTCTCTGAGTGACTTCACTGGAAAAATAGCAATTTCAAAATATAGCTTTATACACATTTAAATCCCTTTCATTATCTCAACTGAAAGATTAAGTTATCTGATCAAATTTTAACTAGTGAATAAGTTCTAGAAAATTAGTAAGCTGTCCACAAGATGTTCCCAAAATGTAAAAGGGCAGGGCCCATCAAGTATGTGCTGAGCATTTGGGCCCTGCAATATCTACCACTGCATATAATCCCGAAAGATTCTGCTGAACCACAGAAGAATTTTTCTGGCAGACAGATATATCTGGGACAGTCTGTGCTGTTAGAGGAGAGGCCGCTGATGGCCACTAGTTGATGCAATCAGCAGATTCAAGAATTCAGTGTGAATACTTTTCCTGAATTGTAGCATATACAGTTGTACCTGAATTGTACAGACAGTGGGGTGCATGAACTTTCACTTGTGAGGGGGAAAACACTATATACAGAAAACTAGCATGACAGGAAGAACAACTCAATCTAGATTTCCCTGTGTTATAGTCAAACTAGACGTGGCACACCTTTCCCTTAAAATGTTGGTCTGCTGTTCCAGTCTGGTGAAAAGCAGGACCTGGAATGGTGTGTGTATAATTTTCAGAGGAAAGGGGAAGTGCATAAAAAGTGGTCAACCCTCCACCTACATACAGCTCACCTCCCCAAAGTCTGTCCCCCTGCACTACTTTTTTTTCCTCAGTTAGGCTCTAATAGCAGAAATTAGGCTGACTGAACAAGCATCTAAGGCAGTGTTTCTCAGTGTTTGTCCTCTGCCATACTACTTCACACGGTCCACTTATTAGAAGTACCACTGGAAGTAACTGGTAATGACATCATTGCCAGTTACTTCTGGGTTGGGAGGCCAGATGCAACAAAACAAATACCAGTAAGAAGCTCAGGATGGATGGGAGGGCTTTTTCGAGTGTGGGAAAGCTTGCTTTGGAGCTCTGCCCGCCGAGCTGAGCTTCCTACCACAGTTTCTTGTGTCACGTTCCTGGTCTCGCTGGCAAGTTTCCAGGGGTCCCAAAGTACCACCAGACACCACATCAAGTACAACTTAGTGGTACCTGTACCACTGGTTGAAAAAAACTGATCTAGGAGGACTGTGGGGAGATAAGCAGCCTGCTGGAGGATGAGTCAACACCTCTTACCTAATTGCCCCCTTTTGCTCTTAAGCAAGCACATAATTGAGGTACACCTGCATTTAGTGCCTTTATATTTAGTTTGGCCCTTAGTTTTCTATGCAAAGAGATCTTTTTTCCTAAGGGGAGAATTCAACCATGTAATGCTATATCTGATGTGATAAAATCCAGAAAACGCTTTACCACTTGATTCTGTTGATTGTGGGCAGGTTCAGATGATTCTTCAAGACCAGGCCCCTGTGCTTAAAGGTGTGCAAACATATGGCATGCACACTTTCTGACCCTTCCCCTTCCTTCCTGGCAGGTCCGACTTCTGCTTCCATGCCACCCAAGCCAGCCACACAAAATGTCACCTCCTTTGCTTCCGCCCCCCCAAAAAACTTGTCTCCTCCCACACACCCACCTACCAGTGGCTGGAGGGGGGCGAGGAAGGGAGCTAAGCAGTCTCCTACCCTTTTCTCTTGCTTGCCCTGCTCTTCTGGATCATTTTAACCCATTCTACCCAGCTCACAGGTGTACACATTTGATTCCTGTTGCATACATGCAGTGTTGGGCAGAACTTGCTTAAGAGGGCCTGGACAGAGTGAGGAAGCTGTGTCTGGGACAGCCAAAGCAGGAGGTAAAAAGAAAGGGGTGGGAGCTCCACCTCCTCATCTCCTGGCCAATTGGTTGCTTTCTTAATCCATTTTTGCCTGGCCCACAGGTGTACGCATGTGGTCCCTGTTGTGCATATGCAGAAATTGCGCAGCCAGGAGGCAGGGAAATGGAGAGGCTGCAATCGAACCTCCCCCCTTTCTTCCTAGAGGAGGAAGAGGCTGCCTTTGCCTGGATCCTCTTTCTGCTCACTTTGAGCAAGCATTCTGATCAGAGCATGTACTGGAGCCCCTGAGAGCCCAATCCTGTGCTCGGTGACACGGCTCCGTGCCGCTGAGCACAGTCACAAATGTGCTGTAAGGTACGTTTGCGAGCCTCACCGCCGGGCTCCCGCCTGTGCTAGCCCAGTGCCATCCGGAGCTGGGCTAGCGCGGGGTGGTTGCCCAGTCTCCACGGCTTGGTGGTCTCCTGGACTGCCAAGCTGCGGCACGGTAAGTGGGAACGGGGATGGAGAGGAGGCGTTCCAGGGAGGGGGGAGGCTGGCAGGAGGCGGAGAGAGGGCAGGGAGAGGCATGACACAGGGAGGGGGGTGGGCTGGAGGTGTGCCTGGGGAAGGGAGGGAGGCGGGTCTGCGGAGCTCTGCTCCTTAGGATCCAGGTGTTTGTGGAGGGCTCCACTTACCTTACCTGCGGGAAGGAGATGGAAATCCCCTTCTCCCAAGGTGCCTCCCGCGGTAGCCCAGGGCGTGCAGGATTCAGCGGCAGCCGTTCTTGCTGCCGCCGAGCCTGGGCACCCCGGGCAGCTCAGGATTGGGCCGCCCATTAGCAGCAGGAAAACATGTGGTCCAAGGTCCCTCTTCTTTCCACGATGCAAGGGCTTTAGGTTGCATCATCTGTGAACTGCTTTCAGGTTAGTAGTTCAGACAATGCCCCACCCAGGGAAACTGACATGGAAGCAACATAAGAGATTAACAGATGTAAAAGAGTAACTGGCCCTCCTCACTCCAGCAGTGTCTTTTCTAGTGGCTGCCTGCTGCTGCCTTTTTTTGCTGCTGCCTTCTTTTGCATCTTTTTAGATTGTGAGCCCTATTGGGACAGGGAGCCATTAGTTATTTGATTTTTCTCTGTGAACCGCTTTGTGAACATTTTGTTGAAAAGCAGTATAAATACTGTTGTTAATAATAATAATAATAATAATAATAATAATAATAATAATAATAATAATAATAAGGAGGTGTCAATAATGCTATGGAGCCAGTTCAGGTGGTCAAGTTTTGTTCAAACTAACCCTGTCTTAGCTAGCTTTCAGTCTTCCTTTAGGATCAAATGCCTGTTACAAAGCTTTCCTAAGCAGATATGTTTGTCATGTATACCTGAGGTGCAAGATATACTCTCTCTTTCATATATTAATAAAATAAATAAATAATGTTAATGTACTTCGAACTCGGTGGAACTTACTCCAGAGTGAACAACTATAGGATCTGGCTGTAAGTCTATTTTTGCAGTTGAGAAATCAATGCACTGACCTGTTCTATACACAGTTCTATACCAAAGGGGCCCAGGAAGAGGAGACCTATAAGATATTTATTTTTGCCAGCTTGCCTAGCCTGCAGGCTCCTGTCAATCACTAAAAGACCCATTCAGGGCCATTTATTTCTGTCTGCAAGTAGTCTATTTGGAAGCTATTTCATCAGTTGCTCAGTCTTCTCAAAATAGCATTGAGCAGACTGACCATCCACAGCCTCTTGCCTCTCTAAGCTTGTGACACTTTTTTTTCCTCTCAATAAATCACCCCACCAAATGATTATGAACATTTTACTACAGTTCTACACCTGATAAGAAATGTGGGGAAACAGAATGGGGGGAGGTGTTCTTCTCACCATTTTGCAGGACAATGCAGACAACCAGCTTGCCTAGTAGTTATATGCATTTCATAGGAAGGTACTACTTATCAAATGGTCATTTCATATAGTTCCCATGATGAAGCAGAGATTTCAGAATTATCCAGGGTGAGATGAAATTCTTGCTCCTATATCATCTCATCTATTTACAGGAGGATGAAGAGCTGAAAAAATTTCAGCAGAGAGAGGCAGACCTGCTATACAAAGAGAGACAAGAGCATAGCCATGTCTCAGGGCCTTAAAAGTACTGAAAGTGTTCAGCAAGATTTATACAATATTTGCTTCCATCATTATTATTGTACCTTGAAGAACTAGTCTAGGAGAACTAATACTTTTTAAGTCTTTAAAATTTGAAAACAGCTTTAGATTGTAATCCTATACACACCAAGGAGGAAGGCTACAATCCTATCCACTCTTACCCAGAAGTAAGCCCCATTCACAATAATGGTACTTATTACTGAATAGACATGGATAGGATTGGGATTTAGGTTCCATTAAACTCAATGGGGCTTCTGGGAAGACATGAATAGGATTCCACTGTTAATAAGACAGGAGCAGCCAACCTTTCAAGTTTAGGGATCCTGGGTCTTTAACAATTGTGTAGAGGAGAGCATTTCAACAGGGGCAGCCTGTCATCTGTGAGATGACAAGCTGCACCTGCTGAAATTCCTTCCACACAATTGTTAAAAGATCCAGGAGCCCTATAGTTGAAAGATTGGCCAACCCAGAAATATGACAATATGAATGAGGCAGACAGGCAGAAGACAACACTGATTAATCACATGTCTTCTAACCAATTATAGTAATTGAGTAAATACATCTGAATATTACCAGAACACCAATAGACTTTTGGAAGATACTGAAAGAAGTTTGCAGTGTAATAGGCAAAGCTACTCTTCACTGCTTGACAGATAAACTAAGTTTTCTTTTTCAAACTCTATTACAATAAAAGCAAATTACAAGAGGAACGTGTTCCTGTATAATAGTATTTTTTTTTAAAGTGTGCCCTTCAGTCTCAGTCTTGCCAATTAAAACTTCCCTTACTCCCAATTACCATCTTCTCTTTACTAATTAATCTACTAATTAAATGAGTTACAGATGGCAGTTGTGTGTACACATGTTAATGTAAATCATAAAAACTATTTGTAGAGGGTTGTATTTTATTATCATCCTCATCATCACATACAGAGTGGGTTTTCTCTGCAAAAATCTATGTTCATCTTAACTTATAAAAATGTTGAATTTTGTAATTTAAATATTAATTTTGGCTTTGAAAAATGGAATTATTATCATGAAATTTTGCCTATATTGAAATATACAGATGGGATATCGGTATCTATTAATTTGGCACTGACTCACCACTGATATCGAGGTCAGCCTTTAAATGCCTTGTAATAAGGAAAAAAAGTGCACAAAAATCCGATTTCCTACCTTCACTCTGTTAAACTGCACTGGCTGCAAGCTTCTCAGCCTGGTTGCTGGTGTGGGCCTCAGGGTTAAAGATAGCTTTAAAGACCTACTTTTGCGTTTCTTGCTCCTCCGTGGTCACCCCAGAATGCATCAGTATAGACTCTATACCACATTCAGCCACTGGATGGGGTGAATAATGACATCTAAAGGAATAATTTCATCCCATTAGATTCCATTACTGACCCCCATGTAGTTGCCGACTGTGGGATAGCATCTATACCAATGCACTCTGGGAAGACAGTGATGGAGCAAGAAACCCAGAAGCAGGTCTTTAAAGCTATTTTTCTACTGATTTGCTACTCACTGATTTTTTTTTTAATTCACTGGGGTTTCAGAACAGAACCTAAGTGGATAATGAGGCCCGACCTGTACATAAAAGCAAAAATTAATTTGAAATCTACTCCCCAAAAAAGATGTATGAAGGAAAACTAAATGAAATTGTTGGCACAATCCTGTCCTTCCCCGACCCCCCTCCACCAATGCAGCTGGACTGGAAAAGTGTACACTGTATCCAGTGGGTGGGGGGTGTGTGTGTGTGGAACGGGAGACTTCAGAAGCCTCCTTCCCCACAATGGGTCTCCTTGAAATTGCACCAGGTGATCTGCTGTCAGTGCAGACAGCAGCAACCGCACCCAGAGACGGTTGCAAAAATGGGCTTTGAGAAGCAGCTTGACAGCAGTTTTTAAATACATGAAGAGCTGCCTTGAGGCAGAGACAGACCCATTGTTCTTTTTGTCTGTTATGTACAGAACAAGGTATAATGGACTCAAAGTACAGCCAAAATATTTAGACTGGACATTCAGAAGCACTTTGTACTTGATGGAGCAGAGGACTATGTTGCCTAGGGATCTGTTGGATCTTCAGTCACAGGAGCTCCCTAACAATAAGTTGAACAAGCATCTGGTTGGATTGATTTATAGGTGGATAAAATCCTTGACTGACTAAAGTCATAAGAACATAAGAACAGCCCCACTGGATCAGGCCATAGGCCCATCTAGTCCAGCTTCCTGTATCTCACAGCGGCCCACCAAATGCCCCAGGGAGCACGCCAGATAACAAGAGACCTGCAAGGCATTCTGGGAATTGTAGTTAAGAACATAAGAACAGCCCCGCTGGATCAGGCCATAGGCCCATTTAGTCCAGCTTCCTGTATCTCACAGCGGCCCACCAAATGCCCCAGGGAGCACACCAGATAACAAGAGACCTCATCCTGGTGCCCTCCCTTGCATCTGGCATGCTGACATAACCCATTTCTAAAGTCATTTATCACAACCATGAATGGTGATGATAGCCCAAGGTGAAATGACTTCTTTTGGCAGGGAGCAGGACCCGACAAGGTTCCTGTCAGCTTTGATGCAATGGAATAAGATGACAGGTCTCTGTGGTGATTTGGATGTGGCAGCCGAGGAACCCCCCACCCCCACCCCCCACCATGCAGTGATGCAGGGAAGAAGCAATGCATGCAATCTGTGCACCTGATCTTCTTGCATACCTTTGAATATCTTCAAACAAAACAGAAGGGGCAGTGCTGCCAATAGGAAGGGAAAGGAAACTGAACCCCCTTCCTCACCCTTGTTTTGTTTTTTGGGAGGAAGAATGGAGCATGGGAACCGGTGGATGTAAGAGTGATCCACAGAGCCAGTGATCTGGCCAACTTCAACTCCTAAGCAGCCATACTTGTCTTGGATAGTGCTAATCCAGAGTGATCTATCAGGGAGCAAGGGCAATAGATCTAGTAGATAGAGAGAAACGGGCAAATAACTTGTAAAACTTTTATCCATTAAGATGGATAAAAAACAAAAAGGGAAAATGACTAAGGGCCAAATAGACGAATAAATACAACTGCATTTAAAGGCAAAATGAAAATGATAAAAACCTAATGCAAAATACCTAGATACTGGCCTTCCTTGCACTTGCTTACAGCCCAATCATACCTGGCTGCCGTGCAGCAGCATTCCAGCTGCACAACATGCTTTATGGCCGCTGTAAAATATGACACACCACTGAGCACAGTCAAGCCACCGCCACAAATGCAAGCGACCATGCCTGGACAACAGTGGCCACACCACAGAGGTCCTAGATCTAGTAAGCTGTCATGGGGTAAGCAGGGAGTGGAATGGGGAAGAAAGGAGAAGGAATGTGGTGGGGATTGAGTATATCGTGGGCAGGAAGGGGCGGTTACTGGTGGCAGCAGCACTACCAATATCCTATCCCCAGCCTTAATCTACCTACCTGACCACTCAGATTTGCATCACAAAGCTTGCTGGTGTGGGCCTACATAGACCTATTGAGGCAGTGAAGCCTTGCTCAAGGACAAGGGAACAAATGTTGTACTACCTCAAGGGGGGCTCTGGGACTTGAAACTCCCCTGCAGGATGCAGTGTGTACCCTCTTGGTGCAGCTGTATTGATGCTGGGGAAGTTACATTGGATTGGACCACTGGCAGACCTGGCTGGGCAGGGGGTGCAAATGCCCTGGGTGCCAGGAATTTAGGCACCAGGGAGAGCGGCACTGCGACCCCCCACTCCCCCCCCACTACTGGCTTTCGAAGCAGCCACTGTCACTCTTGCAGCCACTGTCAGCACGGTTCTGCGCTGATCTGAGGGCTGCCCCCCTTCCTTTTCTTAAAAGGGGAGGAGGGGGCAGCCCTCTGATCAGCGATGAACCGAACCTAGAGTGGCTGTGCTCCTGCAGCCACTCTAGGCAAGGTTCCCTATCATGTCTTGAGGGCTGCCCCCGCTCCTCCCCTTTAAAAAAAGCAAAGGGGAGGAGAGTAGCCCCCAGAATGGCTGAGGAGCCCCCAAGTTGAAGCGGCGTGCATCTCCTCCAAGTTTGGAGGAGGTGCATGTTGCTTCAAGCCCTCAAGGAGCCATTCATGCTGCTTCACAATGGCTCCTTTGGAGTTGTTTTTTTTTTTTTTTTTTTTTTGCACCGCTGGAAGGTGCCCAGGAGGCGGGAGAAGCTCACCTTCTGGGCTTCTTCCAGCAGCATGAAAAAGCCACTAGAAGTGGCACAGAAGGCTCCATTGGAGCCTGAGCTGCCTCCCCCTCCCCCTTTTTTCAAAGGGGGAATGGAGGAGGTGGTGCGCCAGAGGAGAGGTAACTGCGGTGACAGTGACGTCACCGCAATTACTTCTAGGTTGGGGATGTGGCGATCAAGGTGTATGTGCATAGTGGCCCTTGGCATGAAAACCACAAGGATGGCCATTGGACTGGGCTACCGGTTGCAGGGCCCAAACCTATCAAACTTTCCAGCGCCAATGCAGCCATGTCAATGTGGCTTGTGTGACATCCTGTGGTGAGGGAGCTATCATGGAGGCCTCCTCATGGTAAGGGAATGTTTGTTCGTCAACAATATACAGGTTGCATCTGTCAGGGCTGGCTGATGCCAACGCTGCAAACTACCCAACTTCTTATATGAGCTTATAGGTTCAAGATTCCATGAGTCTGACTGGATATTCCAAGAAGGGAAACCCAAGACCAGCCCCTCGCACCTTCCCTTAGTCATGGTCAAGAGGACAGACTTGATGAATATCCAGGTGTGAACAAAATCCAGAAGAATGCTGGTAGTTTCTGCCTGGCCCATTATTTCACCTAGAATAGTGTGAGGCAGAACTGGCCCATCTATGAGGTCTACTGAAGCAATCACTTCAGGCAACAGATAGGTGTGGTGCCATCTTTGTCTGCCTGCTTGCGTCCCCTGTTCCTCCTTCCACTACCTGGGTTAGAAAAAAGGGGGACACAAAGGAAGTAGAAAAGTGGAGAGGAGGAGAGTGCTGAGCTAGAACATTGGAGACTGAGAGGAGCAGAGACTGGCACACCACTGACTATGGGTGCAGCATTTGGCAAGACACCACAGGAGTCAAAAGGTCTTGGGCCAGCCCTGGTGTTAGACTATTTGGCATGCCCAATACATATTCTAGCTTAAGCCTTTCTGGTAGTTGTACAGGTTACTATAGTCAAAATAGAGACATTTCCCAAGCTGACTCAGTCAAGCCAACAAGGTGTGTGTGTGCATGACCACACAGAGGGGCTTGCTATTAGGGTGAAGCGTTCACAATTGCCTTCAGAAGCAACAATTTCTCATTGTTCCTGAAGGGCAATTCTATTTCTATCATCACACAGGCTATTTCTGGTGAAACATTTTGCTTTCACATATAATCTTTGAAAAGGGTTTGTGCAGGTGCCTACATATGGACAAGTTATCTGGACAAAGCATTAATGAATACAATGTGAAATGAATCTAAGAACTGGTTTACAGATCCATCTCAAATATGTTTCAGTTCCCACATATCGTTCTCACAAGAAGCCACAAATTCATGTCACTTGACCACATACCCATTTTGCTTAGGTGGTTCAAATTATCATTCAAAATTAATATAGAAGAAAATGAAATAATCTAAGTACATAAGTTAAAAAAAAAAACAAAAAACTTACACTGGGAATTCCAATTTCCTGTCTCCTGTATGCTAAAAATAGCCTGGCATTTATTGGGCAATTGGGAAGGCAGGAATGACAGCTGATACTCTCATGCCAAAATCACATGACTTTCAGCTATTGTTAACTGTTAAGTGTCACCCATTGGCTTCCCAACATGCTAGTCATGGTATGACGCTGTCCAGTTTTAAAGGCAGCAGTGACAGAGCACACACCCATTCAGACTATCCAAGAAGCCTTTTACAAAGGGATGCCTGCTCTGCTACAGTAGCAAACTCTCAGACAGGGGGTAAAAAAAACCTGAATGGGCATCTCCTATCTCCCCAAATCACAGCATATCTGTGAGCAGGTGTGCATTTGTGCACTTGAGAAATTCATTTGCTTTCTGTTCAATGAAGCCTGCTTATTTGAAGATCACCATTATTGATGTGTGGTGCTCCGGAGAAAGATAAATCAGACAACATAATATAGTGGATAGCAAAGAGTTGCGGCAATATAGATAGCAATTAATTGTGATGGGGGGATTAGATAATATTATTCTGCTGCAAGAAAACACTATAGGCACTTCAATCTAAAACTAAACACTAAGACACTGGAATTCTCTTTAGCGATTGACCTCAAATACTGTACATTATACACCTTTGATCTATTAATTGATCTTCAAGACCAAGCTGGATATTACAGTGGTGCAATCCTTATGTTAAAATATGGTCATGCTGACGGCATATAAATTAGGTTTAAAAGCAACATGTGCAGAAGGGGGAAGCTGAACCCTTCCCTTGCCTGCATTTTCCCTCTTGAAAATGCTTCTCTCCAGCCATTTTTCTCCTGGTGGAGGATATTAGGAGCCCCACACTAATGTTGAGTTTGACCCTATGTTTCTGCCACTATGTTGAGTATCTGGCAGTTGATGAGAGCTAGTAACTGAGAATCGGTTTAAAGGCGCTCCCAATTTCCTACCTGGCTGGTAGAAGTCCGGAGATAGTTCCCTGGCCATCGACCTGGCCAAAGTGGATTCACTGTTAGCTGCCAGTGCTGCTTGCTCAGCACCTTCTGACTTGGCTTTGGCATGGGCAGTTCTGTGGAAAGAACATCATCACAACATCACAATATTTTCTTATGCTACAGAGACTTCCTTTGAATGAATACACCTAAGCTATTTATTCCAAAGTAGCCTTGAGTAAGACCAGTTTCTAATAAATGGCTGTGACGGAAAGGGATGGAGGGCAAAATGAGTGCAGTGCCCATCAGTTAGCAAATGGCACCTTGCTCTGATACCAGCACCAAGTTTAGGCAGCTCAGATAAGGAGAAGCCTCCCTGCTTAAGAGAACCCCAAAATCCAGGGAAAGTCCACTCTTAGAAACTAAAAAGCAGAAGAATGTGACTGTCTCAGAGGTATGGCAAACCTGCTCCCTCCCAAGTAAACATTTAGTAGACTCCCTATGTTTTCACTGTTTAGAGCATTATAAATACAAGAAGTGTATTAAAAGGCAGAGCAATCAAAACAATGGATAGGGGACACAAAGAATAAAAACAAGGCGCAGATCAAACAGTAAATGAGAAAAGGTAGGGGGTTGGCAAAGATTGCATGGAGGTTAAAGGCTAAACTCAAATGAAATCTATTGCTAACAGCTGAGTACTTTCTTACTCTAGTTATTCACATGGTTCTAGACAGTGGCATAGCTAAGGCGGTGCAGGGGGTAGCAATTTCACTGGGCAACAAGCTTTAAGAGGGCAACAACCTGAGCTTGACACTAGTGGCCAAAATTGTGAAAACCTTGGTATTTTCAAATAATACCATCATGTTATGTACCATTCGATTAGTAATTTAATGCAGAATGCAATGAAATAAACTGCATCAAAATATCTCTATTCTACCAAAAGTTATAGCCAAATAAGTAGAAAGCAAAAACACAACTGCATTGTGTTACAAAAACTGGATTTCTTTAACTCAAAACCGACCAATGAGACTGATAGTTCCAAGAGCCAATTAGGTGTTGTTATGATACAGCAGGGAACCAACAAGGTATTAATATGGGGGGGGGGCTGGAGGGAGGCGGTAGAGCAAGTGGGCACCAAGTTGCTGGGGGGAAGAGGCGAATTTTCCCCCATTTTCACTTTTTTAAAAGCCTGGGTGTGACGTCACTTCCAGGGCATCATTTTGAGCTCAGAACTGGACTACACAATCATTAGCTATGCTGCTGGTTCCAGAATTCTATTCCCCACAGTGAGTAGGCAAACCTTTCAGAAGGCAACTTTCAGCAACTGACCAGGGCAAAACACTTAAGCATTCTTGTATGTGTCTTGAGTCTCAGGAAAATGTAATATATCCACAATGCAAGTGCTACTTTTTGGGGACACATTTGGGTCCCTTAAAACAAACGGATAACAACCTGAAACAGATACACTGATAATCTGAAAAGCCCTTCAGAAAGCAAGAAAGAGAATCTTCATCAGCTTTCAGCCATCAGGCACATCAAGGAAAATGAACAGTGCAGTTTTCAGTTGAACTCTCAAGGGCTGTCAAATACCTACATCCCAATGAAACATTTTAAGAATCTCACAGTAGGCACTTAGCATGTACATAGCAGTCTCTTGTTCCAGCAATGCTATGAGATAACTGGGAGAACATTCTGTTTCTTGACATACAAATCTCACTACAGCTTTAATTTCCTTTGTATTAAAAGCAGAATTCACTTTATTAACAAATAGAGTTATCACTATCTTTTGAGGACAATCCTATAGGCAAATGTTTTCAACACCCTGCGTCCTGTTGGAAAAACGTTCCAACTCCTCAACCATTTGAAGCCACTTGGCTGAGGAGGTAGAAATCTACAATTTTAAGCCCTGACAGTTCGCAGAAGGCCCCCAAGAAGCTGTAAACAGACAGAGCATCTCCTTTTTTGGTAGTGTATAATCAGTGTGATTTATTCCACTGTAATCTGAGGGAGGGATGGTGGCATATTTGTGTTTTATTCGTGCCTGAAGAACTGGTGTTGGATTCAAACTATTTAGGATATGCAATACATGGTGGAAAATAGGCTTCACCTTGAAGCTTGTGAAGATTTTAGCTTTCTAAAGGAACTCACAGGGGCTTAGTCTACACACAGAAAAATACAAGCAGGTCATGTAGTGGTAGAATAAATTGCATCATTTCAGATTGTAAGTAGAAAAATCCAGTTTGGGATGCTTTAGAATGTTTGTTTTTTTTTAAGTTGAAAATTGACAGCCCAATCCTAACTTGCGCTGGAACAGGCAGGTCAGTGGGCCTGAGCTACATCCAGTGCAAGTTTCAGGTGGCCAGAGGCTCAGCCAGGGGCAAGGGAAAACTTTTCCCCTTATCCCAGGGAAAGCCACTGCAGTCCCAATGGGGCTACTCGGATCTACGCCACCTCAGGAGGTAGCACAAATTCGAGCAGCCCGGGACTACCCTTGAATGGGGTTAGGATCCAGCATAACTGCCAGATCATGGCCCAGCTTCCCACTCTCTGCCTGCCCACCCCCAGGAACACCCGCTGCCTGCTCTTCCCCTGCCTTGAAACATCTCCCTCCCACCTCCTCCCCAAGCTCCCCCAGACCCCTGCACTGGCCGAGCTTGGCTGATGCAAACTCACCATTCCTGGAGCTTGTGTCATCATGGGGAGGCCAGTGCACATCTGTGCACTGGCCTTTCTTCACCCAGAGTGCTCCAGAAGTGCTTGACATCACCTTTGTGACATGCCCGGGCCAGCGCAAGGAACTTGCGTCAACCCAGGGTGCAGTTGGAATTGCATCCTAAAACTAGCAGATGGGAGAAAGGATCTATCACAGACTTTTGCCAGATGTTCTAGTGTCCTATTCAGAGGGAGTTTTAATAAACATTGAAAAAATTTGATTTCCCCACCTACACCCTGAAATGGTACAGACCAGGGCTGGCCCGTCCATGAGGCCAACTGAAGCAGTAGCTTCAGGCAGCAGATTGCTGGGGGTGCCTATTTGTTTTCACCACTTCTCCTTCTCCTCCCACTCCTTGGAATGGAAAAAAATAAGATGGGGACAGAGAGGAAGAGGAAATGTGAAGAGGAAGAGAGGGCTGAGCTAGAACATTGGTGAGTGTGAGGAGCAGAGGTTGGCACATCATTGGGTAAGGAAGGGTCAGCATCTGGCATGATCTGGCTTCAGGAGGTTGGGCCAGCCCTGGTACGGACTATTCGGCCTTTCAACATTCTATCAACTCATTCTGATGCATGTGTGGACCAGAGGCTTGGGTTACACATAAAGTACAATGAGGCAGTAGAATGGACCCCACCACTTCAGATAGCAAGTGGAACAATTACACCTTTTGAATGTCCTCCTCTTTTAGAAAAGGAATAGGCTAGAACCTTTTTCCCTGGGAGTGTGAGGTATTTATTTCCAGTTGCCCCCTCATCATAGGGTGCAGCGTGGCCTCCTTGGCAGGGGGGGATTTTGTTTGAATTGGACTGCAGGATTGTTTATGCGCAGGTATAAAATAGCATATGAACCCTCCCTAGCAATTTTAAAAATATAATTAAAGTCAAATGCTGACTGTATTAGGGCAATATTTGTATGATGCAATTGCTATTGCAATTTAGCAGGGAAATTTGATCTTGAGTATATAAATTTTAATAAGACAGCATTAATTCCTGCTTCAGTGGCCCCCAAGGAAAGCTTCTGCATATTAAACTCACTTCGGAAATGCATGGAGCTCATCAGCTGAAAAATCAGTCTCAAATCCATGGCTAACACAATATAAAACCTTCCAACACTCATTACACATGCCTCTGTTTAGTCAGCATAGTTTGGGCTTTATCCAATTTAGACTGTAAATTCCTCACATCATGGTGACTGCTTATTATTCTCTCTTCTTATTTCCTGGAACCAAACACACCTAAACTATGATGCTATGACAACCTGGGGCGCTTTCAGATATCACTTTTACCACATGGTGCACTGGCAATAAACTAGCCCATCGTGTCCATATGATGTCACACATTTATTCCTGGCACTTGTTTGGACATTCTTTTCTTCTGGTGCTAACATGGTCACAGCTCTAGTCCAAGGACATTTCTACACTTGCTTGAATGCCTGAATGGTTTCCCAGAATGCCCTACAGAAACACACCATGGAATGCTGTGTAAAAATCTATAATTCTGATTGTTTTACCCACACCCTTGGTGGTTGGGGATTCACGTGTTCTGTTGTGCCACTTTGTGGGAGAGGAGGGAAGAGGACATAAGAAGAACCTTGCTGGATCAGGCCAAGGATCCATCTAGTCCAGCTTTCTGTATATCACAGTGGTCCAAGAGATGCCTCTGGGAGCTTACAGACACCATGTTGGCAACCTTCAGTCTCGAAAGACTATGGCATCGCGCTCTGAAAGGTGGTTCTGGAACAGCGTCTAGTGTGGCTGAAAAGGCCAATTCGGGAGTGACAATCCCTTCCACACTGGGAGCAAGTGCAGTCTGTCTTGTTGTTACAGACAACAAGATATCTATATCCTTTTGCCATTCCCTTGCACCTGGAATTCTGGCATTCAGAGATAGGCAACTTCTAAGACCCAGAGACTGCATACAGTCATCACAAATCCATAAATCTGCCTAATCTCCTTTTAGGCCTCTGAGGCCAGATAGCATCACAATATCCTGGAGCAAGGAGTCCTCTCTCCATTGTGAAAATTGCCTGTTTACACCCAAGCTCTGTTTCTTGTTCATCAACCAGTTCCAAATCCATAAGAGGACATGCCCTCTTATTCCCTTATTGTTGATTTGTCCCAGGAGCCCTTGGTCTAACGCCTTCTGAAAATCTGGATGTATTCAGCTTCCCCTATCAGGACTGGCTGTTACTCTGTGTTAACTGAAAGTCTATCCTAGAATCTTCTACAATATGCAAGGGTTTCTCAGCAAATTGTCACAGAAAGTGCCCCCTAAGAGATGGGAGTCTGAAAACTATGGAGGAAGCACCCAGTCTGGGAGGTTTGTTGTCACAGAACGTTGAAGGAGTTAGGGTAGGTTCACTGATCTCTAAAGAGGTCAGCAAGCTTTAGCCTTCATGATTACTTGGTGAATTTTTAAAATACTGAAACATTATCCTCAGCCCTAAATAGCTCAAGGCCACTTTCATCCCTCCCTGAAGGATACTTCCCCAAGGAACAATCATAGGGCAGGGACAGTCTGCAGCTGCCTTCTTTACTAAGACATCGGACTCAGTAAAGAAGGATCTCATTCTGGGAAGGAGAAATCTTCTTACGGAAAATGCTTTAAAGCAGTATAAGTCAGAAGATATGATGGCAAATATGACCGCGATTCAGGGTGCCTTGGAAGGCAATCTGAAGGATGTCTTAGGAAGCTTGCTGTAGTTCAGATGGCCTGCAGTGTGGCTTTGTTGTTGCTACTCTGAAGTGCCATAACAGAACTAAAGATATACAAGGTATGAACATAAAGAATTTAAGAAATGCGCCTCCCTGGTCTGTCTTAACTCATCATATTATCACAGCCCTGGCTTTTTCCAATTAATCCTCAAAGAAAGCCAAAAAATACAGTGTGAAAGGATAACTGAATTGTTTCTTTGCAAAATGCAGGTAATCTTGTGTGCTTCCATTTGGTGCATCTACCTGCTGGTGTAATTAGCAACATAGTAAAGCTTTCTCCATGACCACCATTTTGCAAAACTGATTGACCTGGAATCCAGCTGTCACTTTTTTATGCTCTAGAAGCAGAATCCACAGATGTAGAGCCTAGAGGGTAGCTTGTGAGTTAAGAAAACAAGCACCCAAAGTAGTTCAGATAATGGCTTTTACAGAGCCAGCTTCCGTAGGGTAAGAAACTGACTGTGCAATTCTATGCATATCTGCTCAGAATGCAGCCCCAGCCAATTCAATGAGACTTACTCCCAGGTAAATGTGTATAAGATTGCAGTTTCAGGGCTTTTCCAGTTGACCAAATAATTTTGTTTTAGCAACAAATCCTAGAATGATATACATGTATGTGAGAGGGAACTGTGCAGGTAACCAGAGAACAACCAAAATGATTTTAAACAGCCTGATCAGCTATGTCAGGAGCAACAGACACTTCAAGGAACCAAACTCTTTCTTCCTGTGCCTGCAGATACTTTCTTATGACTGCTGCTTCATCATAGTTATAATTATGAGAATCTTGGGGCGCAATCCTAACCAACTTTCCACAACTGACTTAGCCACAATGCAGCCCCCAAGGTAAGGTAACAAACATGTCCTTAGCTTGAGAAGGCCCCCTTAACTACCTCCCCACTGCACGATTGGCACAGCTATCTCAGTGCTGGAAAGTTGCTTAGGATTTTGCCCTTGATCTAGTAACCAGCTGCACAGTATCTTGTCCCCACAATCTTGCTGCAGATAAATAACCATTCTAGATGCACACTCCAATGCAGTCATACTGTATATCATCAGTGGAGCACACAGATAGCAAGGACAGCGATGCTATATTTCTGTATTTTACAGAAACTATTAAAAATTGTCATAAAATATATATTGTTAGTAAAAACTTAATGGTAGTAAAAATAAAAGTTTACCAAAACAACACTGCCTGTGCCAATCAAATTAACTCCAATGATGAAACAGCGCTTATGGCTGCTTGGGTAGCAATGTCCTCTACTGATTGCACTTGCCATTTCTTTTGACTCATTACCAGCCTCAAAGTGGTGTGCTAATAACAACATATAATTAAACTATCCAAATCGTTCACTTAAAACAATCCAGCTAAAGACACACAACGGTAACCACCAAAGAAACACAAAACCTAAGGCAAGGAGTGCCACAGAGAAGGGGCAAAAATCTAGCTTTATGTAGCTACCTTCTGAGGCTCAAGGCACTTAACAAGGAGCCCATTTGATATTTGTAAGCATGAGGAGGTTAATATGAGTGCAGCCTCCCCATAGATGGATTCTTTGTATGTGTCATCTTTCAGTTATAAAGAAATGTACATCTTGTAAGTGAGATCGTCAAGCAGCAAATGTACTAATCCAAAACGCAAACCAAAGCAACTAATCAAAAAACAAGGTCCTCCAATAGAGGAGGCTCTCTCAATTACATTTCATTTTTTAAAAAATCAAATATTTTGTCTTTTTGTATTTTGGCGTAGAGCCCAATCCTATGCCTGTCTACTCAGATGTAAGTCCCAATATAGTAAGTGAGGCATACTCCCAGGGCCTAAGACAGGGGGATAAAGGGGGTAATTTGTACCCAGGAACCAAAGGAGGGGGCCCAGAAATTTCATGGGACCTTACATTTTCCTATTTACTCATACTTGTTGCCGGCATGGGATGCTGGGGACACTACCACAACACACAGCTGCAGCTACTGGCAAGCCATATATGCTTAGGAGTGTGTTTGGTTTTCCGTATTACTGTACCTAGCTGCTGATGCCACATAGGTGGGTAGACCAGGGCTCAGAAGACTTTTCCAGTTGTCTCCACCCTCCCCCCATCCTGTTCTATCCCTCGCTGCTCCATTCTGCCTGCCCATCACCACCTTCCCCCACTCTTCCCTTCCTTTCCCCTTCCCTTTCCCCTTCCTGTTTCATCTCTTCCTTTGCAAAAGGGCCCAAAAGAAACTTTGTACCCCCTGATAAAATTCCGCTCAGAGGCCCTGCATGATGGAAGGTGACAGAATAATCAGGGTAATATGCTATTAGGGCAAAAGCTTAAAAGCCACACTACTAAAGCATGAAAGGCACGCAGAATAGTAAAAGCTGCTTGAAAGAATCATTTTGGAAGCTGTTTGTTAGTTTCACAGAAGTTGGGGCTTTGGGGCCTCAAAGGCTGTGTTAATACACTTTGGAATGTGGAAAAGATAGTGCAATTAAGGCAACAAAGAGATAGGCTTCATCTTGGTAAAAGTACACGTCTTGCCAAGGTCATCACTATGCTTGCTTGCCAGTGCTCATTTTATTCTTTCAGGCTCTCAGAGCAAAAGGCATATATATATATATATATATATATATATATATATATATATATATATATATATATATATATATATAAGGCAAAAGCTAGGGCAAAATAGTCTTTGCCCTAATAGTAATTCACATATGGGAACATATTAGGCATAAAAGTACTTCTTATGGAACCAAAGGTTTGCTTGATTTTAAAAAAGTCATAAAAACAGACAAAAGCTTTAACATTGCAGGAAGGCTTCACAGGTGTTTCTATGTTGACATTAGCATAGGAGAAAGGCATGCAGGGAAGAGATAACAGTACCAGTCGAAGTACATTGTGTCATCTCCTTAATGAGGATGGTACGGAGACCTGTCAAGGAAGTCCCTAATTGGATTGATGGATGTGAGTAAGGGTCAGTACTGGGTCAGTACTGGATAAAATATTATAGCAACCCCTGCTGGTTATTGAAAACTTTGTAATTCAATATGTTTAATTGTTTAACTTCACCTTTTTTGGAAACCTGTAACTTGAAGCTCACCTATCAGGTGTCTCTAAGGTTATCTACAGCCTATTAAGAGTTAGCCCCATCTATGATGTCAAAGTTTAGCCAATGAGAAGTTCAGATTTTCAAACAAAGAACCCAGAATGCTATAAAGGGTCCTGTTAACATTGACAATTGGTCTCAATGCTTTGGACATTAGTCCCATGAGATGCCCGTTGCTAGCAACGAAATAAAGCCTGCAAACGATCACCCTTGAGTACTGAGTCTTGCTTTCTTGAACCTTGCAACACTGCATACTCCCATATGTGTAGGATTGAGCCTTACTCTTACTATGTATTTCTGCTTTTTTATTTTCTCCTTCTTCCTTCTACTGCCTATTTACTTTCACTACGAAAATTAACATTTTGATAAGAAATTCCCATGTTGACTCCAAATCTCTGTGGCAATCAGTCAATTTTTCCACCCTGGTGGATTCTCCCTTTTTCATTGCTGTTTATGTACCTGCCAGTTTCTCAATGAATGCACACTTGGCCTGGCCATATCTGATAGACACTAAAGGTAGTAGAACCAAGAAGTCCCTGACCAAACAATGCTGGCTCTTCGACACACAGAAAAGCAGCTTAAGAGGTAGAGCGATCTTCTAATATTGATGCGCAGCACATATTAGTGAGAAAAACCATGCACAAGCAGCTGCCCACAGTGACAGGCTTCTGGATCAGCGCAACTTCTTAACTGAATCCTTCAGAGCAGCCTTAGAGGATGAAAACCTGGCTCCACTTAGAATTCTGCTGGTCTCAAGAAGCATGTTGGCATCTTTTTCTTTATGAGAAATAGCAAGGTGGCATTTTTAGGTGGTAAGAGGACTTGTTAGAGTTTTGTGGGATTTTGAGGCAGCCAAGACCTTCTAAGAACAGAAGGGTCCCCAGCCATTTTTGCTTTTGTAATCCTAAAGCATCAGGAAAAGTGATTAAAAGAAAAATAAGTTCAGTTTTTACAAGCTGCACAAACTAAACATTTTTAAGAGGTGGAAGTGCCCTTGCTGTGTTCCTGTTGTGCATCACTCACAAACAACTTCTTAGAGCTTTCCCAAATACCACAGGAAGTCTCTCCCAAAACCAAGAACTTCTCTTTATAATGCAACCAGCACCTATAAAAAGCCTGAGGAGGAAACAAAAACTAGTCTAGATTAACCTATTTTAAAACCAAGCAATACCGTTTTTTTAAATATCAATCATTTTAATTTATTTATATACTGCTTTTAACCCACAGCAAAAGTTATCAAAGTTTACAAAGCAAAGAAATGACAACATGATTCTCTGTCCCAAAGGAACTCCCAGACTACAAATCTATACTATTTTTGAAATAAATACTTGTAGACGCTGAAGATGGAACCATCATCTTATATACCGTCCCAGGAAAACAGGGCTTCTCACAGTAACAACTATCAACAAAAATGCTCTAAAGCAGCAATTCTCAAACTGTGGGTCTGGGACCCACCAGTGGGGCAGGACCCATTTTTGGGTGGTTTGTGAAACTGACAAGGTAGATTAGGCTATGTGCATCAAGGGTTAAACAAGCTGCACTTTGGGGGAGGGGGAAGCACTGCTGTCCAATAATCATTATAGCCACACTCCTTGGCATTTATAAATCAGGCAATAGCCTCTAAGGCCTCTAAAAAGTTTGAGAACCACTGCTCTGAAGATAAACAAGGATTAGTTATTCTGTAGAAATGTACTGCATAGGGCTGTTGTTTTATAAGCCTGATCCATTCTGAAAACTATAATCGCTGTGTAGGATTGCAATCACTCTATAATTGCCATTAGGCATCAGTAACTTGTTTTCCAATTTAGAACTTAATTAAAATAAAACTATTTGACTAGATATAACTCTAAACATCAGAATTAGAATTTGGATCCAGAAAGGTCCTTGAAGGATCCAGAAAGGTCACATTTCATCCTATAACTAGCGTGACTGGCTACAATCTTCCTCGTTAAAAAGGTGGCAACTTTCTAAAATTCTCAACAGTTGCCAAGAGACAGACTACCACTCAGCTGGTGCAGTGGTAGTGACAATGATGTTCTGTAGAGAGCGAACCATTCATAATCCCTATTCAACTGAAGGAAAACACTATCAGACTAGTGAATTGTAAACCAGCCACTTCACATTCGAGCCATACTCTGTGAACTCTTTTTGCTGAAGTTCAGTGACTCTAAGGTCAGCCACAGAACTCATAAAATGTTTTATTTATTCCTGATGCACTTTCTCCCTCACTATGGCTGTGTCAAGAGCTTTTGGCTGCCATCAGGCAACTTCCAGCATCACAGTGACAATCCTCCACCCCCCTTTTCCTCAGACAGTCACGCCCACTGCTTGATCAGAAAGGATGCAACTTGGCAAAACCATGGCTTGGCACAACTCATGATGACTGGAGAGCTGCTGCTTAAAGTGTTGCCATAGCAAGACACAGCGATCAAACCTGGATCCTGGCAATGAACCAGTTAGTATACTTTAAGGTCCATGCTATGGGAAGCAAGAAGAGAAAATGTCATGGTTCCAAGGAGGTGAGCTATCCAGGGGAGCACAGTGAACAACATTAACAGCACCAGTGGAAGCTTTTCTTCTGGGACGAGTCGCAGTTTCAGGAACATAATTTTCATCAGGACTACAGAATGATGGGAAAGGGTTAAATACCCCCCCAATCTACACAACAATGTCCCAATCTCAAACATCCCAAATTACTTAACTTAAAAAAAACAACGAACTTACAAGGATAAACTACATGTTAAACATAATGCACAGTTGAAACCTAAACAGATCTTGGAAAGAAATGCATAATAAGGAACACTAAATTCCCTATTAAGAAGGTCACCAAGTGTCAAAGTTTTGGTGAAATATGGGCATCAACAGAAGAAATGGGAAACTGTAAAAGCTAGAACATCTCTATTCCTTGGGGCTTTGTGGAACTGAAGAACAGAACTTGAAATAATCTCTGCCATTCAATTTTGTGCTCCTTGGAAAGCATCATTTAAGGTGCCTGAAGGTCTGGAGAGCCAGCTGGGGGACCCAGAGACACTTGAGGAGGACAAGATCCATAGTATAAAATAAATGCATTTCTCAAACTTCTGTGAGGACCATTCTACATTTTAATGAAGGCTGCAGCAAGCCTTTTGCTTAAAATGTATATAAATGTGCAAGATTAAATTTCAATAGTGATGGTAATATTGAAAAAAAAAAATCCCTCAACATTGGCTAGGTCAGGATCAGCAAGCAGCATGGAGGTAATAATTGTGGTGAGCAGCTAATTGCTGCAGAACTAAATTCTAAACTGCAGTGATAAAATCCCTTGTGCAGAATCTATTCATGGTTAGGAGAATGGCTTGCTGATGTATTGCACACATAAAACCTGAAAGCCTTGAATGTTTCTGCCCAGTGACACATGAATTAACTGTTCCCTCTTCCTATGTACTACTAGAAACCCAGCTGTAAGTCTGTGTTTAGAGCCCTACCAGGGAGCTGTATTTCACCTTGTTTAATAAATGTGCTAAATTATCAAGACTGGCCAGCCCAGACAGACAGCAAACAACTACAGAGGAAGGGAGTTATAAAGCAGAAGGGTGCAACAGTTGACCTGGAAGAATGCATGTTGGAAACAACAGGTGTGTTGCTTAAGCCCTTTTCTTTCCTGCCCTCCTTCTGCTGTTGATCCCACAATGAACATACAGATGATCAGTTCCCTGGGATGGGGACCATCACTATGGTTGCTTCTCCTCCTGTACTGCTCCCTCTGCTGGAAGAGCAATGACCATTACCCTGATAGCTTGATGGATGACAACAGTCTATAAGCAACTAATAAGAGAGCAGCATAAATCCAACTTCATGCCTCTAACCTCTGGTACATCTTCAATGCAAATTTAAATTAGTCTCAAGCCCAAGTTCCCCTTCGCTTGTGCTGTGAAACTATGACAAGCCAAGAATCCTTGGAGGTTTTTTCAAGTAGCTAAGTAAGTTTCAGCGCCCTCTCAAAAGTATAATTCCCATGATCCTTTGGGGGAAGCCACTGCAATCAAACCTGCTAGGGACACTGTTGTAACACACCCCGATTCCCATAATGATCAATACTGGAGCCTCTCATCTACCTGTCTCCACTGCTAGAGGTTTTCTCCCACGTGCGGATGACAACTGCACAGGGCAATTTTTGTCAGACCACAATGTGAGGGAAAAGGTTAAGCGCCTTCATCCCACAGATCCCAATTCCTATTCCCTCTGAAGCTAAAGGCAAAATACTGACATGCATGGGACAAACTATGCATTTAACAAATGACCATAAGCTTTGTCTTTTTGTAATGACTGAACACTATTTAATAGAACATTTAACCTCAAAATGGGTCTGGTTGTACTAATAGAACAGTTGCAACTTAAATGCATTCAACATAATGTTCACTATCTGGGTAGGAGGGTATGGGGAGGATGGTGTAAAGCACATTGGCCTTTTGCATCCTTATGACTGACTGTTGGCAACCTTCAGTCTTGAAAGACTATGGTATCGCGCTCTGAAAGGTGGTTCTGGAACAGCATCTAGTGTGGCTGAAAAGGTCAATTCGGGAGTGACAATCCCTGCCACACTGGGAGCAAGTGCAGTCTGTCCCTGGTCTGTCTCCCTGGCTATGGGCCTTCCTTCTTTGCCGCTTTGCCTCAGACTGTTGGCCAAGTGTCTCTTCAAACTGGGAAAGGCCATGCTGCACAGCCTGCTTCCAAGCGGGCCGCTCAGAGGCCAGGGTTTCCCACTTGTTGAGGTCCACTCCTAAGGCCTTCAGATCCCTCTTGCAGATGTCCTTGTATCGCAGCTGTGGTCTACCTGTAGGGCGCTTTCCTTGCACGAGTTCTCCATACAGATCCTTTGGGATCCAGCCATCATCCATTCTCACGACATGACCGAGCCAACGCAGGCGTCTCTGTTTTAGCAGTGCATACATGCTAGGGATTCCAGCACGTTCCAGGACTGTGTTGTTTGGAACTTTGTCCTGCCAGGTGATGCCGAGAATGCGTCGGAGGCAGCACATGTGGAAAGCGTTCAGTTTCCTCTCCTGTTGTGAGTGAAGAGTCCATGACTCGCTGCAGTACAGAAGTGTACTCAGGACGCAAGCTCTGTAGACCTGGATCTTGGTATGTTCCGTCAGCTTCTTGTTGGACCAGACTCTCACCTCCCTGCATTTTTGCAAGTGCCGCCACCCAAGGAGGTCCGGGGGGCGGCTGCAAGAAATAGGGCCTTCTCGGTAGTGGCACCAACATTATGGAACTCCCTTCCCCTTGATTTGAGAATAGCTCCCTCTCTTGAGAGTTTTCGGCGAGGCCTGAAAACACTGTTGTTTAAACAAGCCTTCTGATTTCTGGCCTTCTTAACATTTTTATACATCTTTTAGTTTTACAGGCTTGATTCCTCGGTGACTTGCTCTTTTATTCTGTCTTTTAATCTGACTACTGTTTTTATGACCTCTGTAATGTGTTTTTAAATGTTTTTTATCTGCTATGTATTAATGTTTTTAAAATCTGTTTTTTTAATATGTTGTTAGCCGCCCTGGGTCCCGTTAGGGAGAAGGGCGGGATAAAAATAAAGTTTTATTACTATTATTATTATTATTATTATTATTATTATTATTATTATTATTATTATTATTACAATCTCTGCACATGAACTGGAGGTTGTCCATGACTTTGTGTACCTTGGCATCCTTATGTGTGCTTAAAATGCATGCATATCAAATCACATTCAACAATTCCGAGATTTAACATGTGTGAAGAGACTGAAGCTTGAAGAACTTCAGGACAGGTGTTTAGACACTAATATTGTTTCATATCGATAACATTGATATCAATGTTATAACATATCTAAGAAAAAGAAAATTACAGTCATTTTCCAGGAGCAGGTTCCAGAAAAAAGAGACTTTCCTTGATAAAACAGGGACTGTTGGAACATATGGTGGAGATTCACCCTTAGAGTCACCTAAAGTTAGGCTGCAGGAGCCTGGAAGGAATCAGGGGAACAAGCAGTACAGAGTGAAAAGTTTTAGCTGCACAGGTGGTGAAACATCATCCAGCAGGCAGCTGTAAAGAAACAAAATCCTCCTTCTCATCTAAATCCCTGCATATGATGTTCACCCTCCATGACCAAAAGGCAGCTTCTCATAACTGTCTGGTGAAACAGCTAAAGAAAGATCACTGTTAACACATACACATGCAACTCAAAGAAGCCCTGCTTCTGGTTCAGAGATATTACTACCTTCCCAGAATGGGGTAGGTTCAGATGCACACTACAGGTAGGTAGGTTCAGATGTTGAACATACACTACAAAATGAATTCCCCTATGTTCCATAGGCATTTGCCAATAAGCAAACCACACATCTTGCTGAGTAAATGACAGTGCAATCCTATGCATGTTTACTCAAAAGTAAGCTCTACTGTGTTCAGTCAGGTTTACTTCCAAGCAAGTGTGCACAGGAATATGCAGCCTAGGTTATGCATAGATAGTTTGGTATACAGCATTTGGGATTTTGAATAAGCAGAATATAAAAGGTCTTCAGCCTGAGCTCCACCATATGAAACTACTTGGGCACAAACACCTGCAGTCTCAGGACCTGTCCTCTGGCCTGTATCTTAACACAGATTCATTTGGTGAGTACTGTGGGCAGGGCCTTTACAGTAGTGGCACTATCCTAAAATTATCTTCTCCACTATAAGCATCAGGCCCCCGTACTGGGTATTTTTAAGGACATCCGAAGAAGTTAAAGCACTGCTTTTAACAGACTTTGCCAGACTACCATTGGTTTTAGTGCTAGTTTTTACTGTGCTATTCCAATGTTTTATTGTGCTTCTTGCCCTTCTTTTAAATTTATTTTGTAATTCTGGTTTTTAGACATATGTTTTATTTTCAGTGTTATGTGAACATGAGTATTTTTAAAAGTGATATATAAAGAAGTAATAAAATAAAAACTTACTAAATGACAACACTGATCGATTTTACAGGGCTGTAGTATGGATCACTGGGCTAGTGTATATGAAGTGTTTTAAGCACTGAAAGTATTTCATCTCTTCTAAGCATTTATTGTTTTGTGCTGCATTCTTATTGCATGCAAAATGATTTCATGGAGGCAGGAAAATAAGCAAAAAAGAGGGACTCATCAGTACAGAAGCAGAGAAAAACAAGCTACATATCCTAGGCAGAATACTTCCACAGCTAGCAAGGCTGACCTTAGCTGAGAAAGTGACATTCACATCCATACAGAAATACAACAGGCTGGGAAAAATGGGATCAAGAGGTTAGCATCTGCACACTTCCTCCAGGAAAGGTCACTTGGGAAAACTAAAGGATATGCTGAATCCAAGAAGAAAGCCAATGGTCCCTGTGGCACTAGAAAGCTCTTTCTCCAAATAACTTCCTGAGATACTGTGTGAGCCACCAAACTGTCAGCCCTTTGTTCCAGCAAGGTTCCCCTGAGTTGGCTCCATGAACACACACTGTATTCCTGGCTTGTAGGAAAAAGAAATCAAATCACACTCTCCTGTTGTGAGAGATTCAAGATTTGGGGATTGTTGTTGTGAGCAATACCTGTGGCCATTTTCCCTTCATACTCCCTCTTCCTCATTCACCAACTTGCACACAATATACACATGCTCTTCACATACATGACTTACATAACCCTGACAGACAATCAAATTCTAGGGACAATCAGCAAGTGCCTCCCTCCCTCCCACAGCCCATGCATGAGTCTTCTTCATAAGGAGAGCCCTGCTGGATCAAGCCAAAGGCACCCTAGACCAGCATTCTGTTTCTCACAGAAGCCTACCTGCTGGGGAATCAGTTTTGCCAAGTCATATGACAGTATATGAAGAGCAGTGGGAAATTGCAAGTCTAGTTCTTCCATCTGATTGTAAAATTAAAGGGCCCTACTGCAGAAGAAACCACAGCAAGGCTAGTGGTATCATCTGAATAGCAAGGAGCCAAGAAGCAGGCTACAATCTGCAGACAAATGTGATCTCTATGCAATGATCTCTTTGTGTCCAACAGCACAAGGAGCAGGTCACTCCATCATTGATGTTCCCAAAGGGGGGGGGCAAAGCACTAAGTTTTACAAGGCACCTCAGTGTACCCTATAAGCTGCTCTCCCACCATCAGAGCCATTCCAAGTGTCTCTTTTGTGTTGCTCTCACTGCTCCGATGGCGAAGGGGAGGGGCAGCTTACAGGACATGTTGAGGCATCTTGCAAAACTTAGCATTTTGCCCACTCTCTGGGAATGTCACTGTGCTCCATAATCACATTGCTTTAAGAGATACACAGCACTAGAGGCCTCACAACCCCTTCTTCCTTTCACCTCCTGCTATCTTTGACAGTGGCAAAGATAGATTCAGAGATATGGTCTGGTGCAGCCATTTTCAACCACTGTGCCATGGCACACTGGTGTGCCACGGAAATTTGGGGAAGGATCATTTGGTAGTAGGGCCACTAGGGGATGCAAGCACCTGCTGTCAGTGTGGTGTGCCTTGTCAAAAAACGGATGGTGTACCTTGATAATTTTAGTGCCTTGTCAGTGTGCCATGAGATGAAAAAGATTGAAAACCACTGGTCTGGTGTTTGTAAAAAACAAAACAAAACAAAAAAAACTAAAAACCAACAACTTCATATTAGAAATATAGGCTGAGAGACATATACAGGTCCAACCTTGTTATACATGGATTTTTTATACATGGATTTGACTCAACACGAATGGTGTCACTGCAAATCAGAAGGAAGGTGCTGATCCCTGGAGAAGGGGAAAAATGCACCCCTTTAAAATCCCCCCTCAGCCATGAAGCTTTCTGGTTGACCTTGGGCCAGTCACTTTCTCTCAGACTCACCTATCTCACAGGGTTGTTGTGAGGACAAAAGGAGGGGAACAGCTGTGTACACCACCCTGAGCTCTTTGGAGGAAGGGCGGTATAAAAATGTGAAAAATAAAATAAAATAAAATGCTTTTTTACTGTTGTAGAGATTTTTATCTCAACATGATAAGGGCCCTTTAAATTAAAGGAAAATGGTCCTTTACAACAGTTAGAGAGAGGGCAGCCAGCTGACAATCCATCAATCATTCTCTCTCCAAGTTTGTTCTGGCCCGCAGGGAGTCCCCTGTTTCCAATGAGCCTCAAGTCCTCCAGAGACTTGCTAGAGCTCATGCTGGACCAACGCAACTGCCCTCAGAGTGAGGGCAACTGTTCGACCTCTCGCATGAGCTGCAGGCCAGGGGCTCGCTCCACTACTTGCTGCTTCTCATCTGTGATGCAGCAGTGGCAGCAAAGGAAAGGCCAGTTTTGCTTTGTGCAAGGCCATTTATAGGCCTTGAGCTACTGCAAGACCTTCATTCATTCATATAAGTTCCATCTCTAATATATTCATTTATGTAAATTTATTCAAATGTAAATTAATTCTTTTTTTTCCAGGCCCCTGACATAGTGTCAGAGAGATGATGTGGCCCTCCTGCCAAAAAGTTTGGACACCCCTGCTCTATCTTAACATCACAAAGGTCAGAAAGGCTGTTTTTAAATCACCTAAGTAAAGAGACTGTTTCTTTAAATTGATTTGCTATAGTGCGATTTTTGCTATCCATGTGAGTTCTGGGAACGGAACCCACAAGAATAAGGAGACTCAACCTGTACAGACACCTCAGGCTCAGAACAGCTATATTAGATTCCAAAGAATGAGCAGCACAAGGCTGGCCCAGCTAGTGGGCAGCTGGTCTACTTGTCCTGGTTGCTGGACTATGGAGAGGGTAGGTAGGAAGTTGCAGGCTGCTAGGAGAGAAGGGCAGGGACTAATGGGCAGGGAGAAAGAGAAGAGGGAAGGGAAACATCTAACTTGTAGCTCCTAGAATGCAAAGGGAGAGAGAATTCAAGGTAGAGTTACAGGCCCAGGCAACTTGCACAGGGTCCCAACTGCTTTGGAATAGCCCTAAACTTATGGTTCCCCCATATTTTTTGTTAATTCACACCACTGAGTGAGAATAAGAACCACCACCAACTTCCAAAAGCATGGGTAAACATGACAGACTTTGCTTGGTCTGAAAACATAACAAAGATAGCGCGAGGTGAACACATTTCAGGATGGGTGCCATAATCAAAGTGCTATAACCAAGGCCTTATCTGTACTTGCCACCCACCTAATCTGAATGGATATGCTGGCTCCATTACCCATGAGTGTATCAACATTTTTGAGGTGTTTTAGACACATGTGCATAGGTGTAACTGCACACTAGTTAGAGAATGGAAAATCGGGCCAGTGGATTGACGGAAATGAAAGCTACAGCAAACTGCTCATTCTGGAAATACAGGTGCAACCTTGTTATATACTGATTTTTTAATACAAGGATTTGGCCACTGCAAATGAGAAGGAATGTGCTGATCCTTGGAGAAGGGAAAAAATGCATCCCTTTAAAATAACAGTTGCTTTTCTTACTATAGTAGAAAGAGTCATGCAAGGGGTTGCAGGTATAACCTAATTATCCACAGATTTCCACAGAGTTTTCTATCTCAGCTTGATAAGAAGGGCCCTTTAAATTAAAAGAAAACAGTCAGTTTAACAATAGCCTTGCTGGGTGAAGGGAGGCAGTGGCATTACTAGGGTTCATGTCACCCGGTGCGGGATGGCAGCGTGTCACCCCCTCATGCAGTGGGCAGGGCAACACCCCAGGTGGTGTGCGTGGTGATGTACCATCACTCTGCCCCCACTGGTTTTTTGGCTGTACCTTTTGATAGAACAAAGATAGAACACATTCTGCATGAAATTACACATTGATTGATCGATAACATGATGGTATTATTCCTCCAAACTGTGATTTTGGTCACTAGTGATGTCACACACCCCCAGGGTATCAACTTTACTAACACCTTATTGCAGCAGTTCTCAAACATTTAGCATGTTTAGGACCCACTTTTTAGAATGACAATCTGTCCAAGACCCACCAGAAGTGATGTTGTGGTGGAAGTGACATCATCAGGCAAATTAAAATAAATAAATATGAATTATAATTAAAGTAAAACAAATAATTAAATAAGCAGAAGCCAGCCCTGTTCCACCAAGTGAATTTCCTCTGCAGCCTGCCTGCAATAACACCTCCCCCCTCCAAAACCAGTAAGGTTTTCAGCCCTACCCAGTGCCCAGTTCAATTTAAGAACTTCTGTTTAAACCAGATCACTGTCAGGATCCACCTGGCTTTTCAAGTCTCAAAAAGGTTCACCTTATCAGCTGAAGCCTCTGTTTTGATCCTTTTTAGTGGTGGGGGGGAGGAGGCTGCCTTCTGGAGCACTTGTTTAGCTGCAGGTGCATAGGATCAGGACCATTCTGGTAGCCTTGCACTCTCCTTCACCTGATCTTCCACACCAGCCAAGGCACGTTTGCTTCCTCACGAGTAAACACGACCATGAGGCCTAGTTTCACTTTCCATAGGGCTCAATACATTTGTCTGCTTGGAGGGAGGGCCTTTCTTCTCAGGTGCTTTTGGGGGCTGCATTCATTGCATCAGGACCATTGTGGTGTCGTTGGATTCCTCTCAGCCTGCACTTTCCGATGGACTAAGGCAAGTTCACCTACTCATGAGTAAATGCGCAATATGGTTCACTTTCACTTTCCATAGGGATCCATGCATTTTTTGTTCTCCAGTTTTTTGGCCATAACTTTTGATAGAAAGGAAATATTTCACTCTGCTTTTCTGCATTGCATTCCGCTCGAAATTCCACATCGAACGGTATATAATATGATGGGGTTACTCCTAACCACTGCAATTATAGCATGTCATCCCCCGTGCGCGTCACCTGGTGTGTCCTGCACCCTCCGCACCCCCCTAGTGATGCCACTGAAGGGAGGGGTCCCTGGCTGGCCTGGAGAGAGACTGATTGATGGACTGTCTGCCTAATGACTCTGTCTTAACATCACAAAGGTCAGCAAGGCTGTTTTTAAATTACCTGAGCAAAGGGACTTTGTTTTTTAAATTGATTTGCTTTAGTCCAGGAGTTCTGGGAACACGCAAATAATGAGACTCAACCTGTACTGTAATTTTACAAATTCTCCAGGTTAAAACAGAATTAAGGATGAGAGGAATGCTGTGCAGGGTAAAATTCTGAAACAATGAAGGAACCAAATGGGGGGAAATCTGTTTATCCCTCAACCAACTTCATGGCACACAGCAGGAACACAGGAACACAGCAGTCATGCAGATACTTCTGCCCACACTTGGTTCATGCATATTCCACCTGTCACTGTCAGCCACATGCATCATTGGGGATCAATGTGGGCTGAAGCATTCGGCACATCTGCCTACACTGAAAGCCCTATGGTTGAGCCCAGTGAAGACATCAAAAGTCAAAGGCACATTCCATGTGTCTCATATCACGACTAGCCCAGAATAAAAAGCTGGTGAAGTCAAAGCCTAAAAGGCATTCCTTTTGGTTCCCAATTTCTCTCCCAACTAAAATAACCATTTCAAAAGCTGCATGCTAGAGATGAAAGAAATTGTTGGATTGACAAAGTGGGTTCGTAAGAACCCGAATGATTAGAAACTCTGGCCTCAATCCAGCTCAAGTTGTATCATGATACATGAGGCCTTGGATGTGGTTACATACCTTCCTCTGAACCAAAATACATTGAATTGGTCCCAATTGTGAGCATCACAACATGGATGTCAGTGTATATCCTTATCAGCAGTGCATGCAGAAGACTATTTCTGCATGCCAATCTCCAATGAAAGATTTGGGTGACTATTTAAGGTATGTTATTGTCTGCACCATAAATAAAATCTTGTAGAGAGATCCAGTTCCTGCATTCAGAAGAAGGCATACAGATATATTTTATTCAAGTCACTTATTCTGAGTATAATATTCAATTCAAGGGAAAATAGCAAGAATGGAGAAGCTGGGGAAAGAGAGGAAGAGGAAGGGTTAGGAAGTATAGGGTGTAAAAATGCCACCTCCTGTTCATTGGGAATCTGGGCAAGGGTCCGTATATAATTTGTAAGCAAACACACAACTATTGTAAGTAATGTCAACTTCCAACCTGTTTTCCATGGTGAGGGCTAGAAACTTCAGAACAAAAAAAAAAGTAAAAAGTCAGGTTTCTCAGGAAGCCAAATGTGATAGACTATAACTCTACAATACAGCACCAGAATCTGTACAAATGCTGTAATTTTACTACTGGAATCACATGGCAAAGGATCACCTGAACAGGTTCATGACTTACTGGGTAAGAGGTTTGGCTTTCCACCATTGCATTCTTCTGCTGCTCCGATAAACCATTGCTATGCATTCCCTAATTTAGTCAGGGACTTCTCTGCTGACTCCAGTGCTTTCAATACGTCATTTACACCATACTCCATCAGTGTCCCCCAAGGAGACACTTATTCCTGCCTGTGTAATGTAGATTTGAAATGCTCAGCACACTGGAGATATAAGTTAACATTGCTTGAGAGCAGGATTGGCCATAGGAATCCAGGAAAGTGATATGACGGCCGGCCGCAATTCCAATCTCAGCAGACAAGTGCCTCTGTTATTTTAAGGGAGAGCTCAGATGTGCTCCAACAAACACATGGAAAAGGGGCAGACAGAAAAGCCTGTTTGAATTTAAAAAAACAAAACAAAAACAATTCCTTTGGAAGCTGGCTATTTAAGGGAGAGAAAAAGCAAGCTCACACACAAATTATGTAGCAGTCAAGCCTGCAGAGAACTGCTTTTTCCAGAGGGAAGGACATGACCAGAAGACAGGCTGCATGATGGTTTATACATGAAGAAATGGAAAGATGCTATGTGGGAATGTGGGAAGACCCTGTATCAGAAGGCTCCTTGTGCTACTCCCTTCACAGATGACAGCCGTGTGTTTTGCAGCAGCACTCCTACTGTGCACAGGAAACCAAGGAGCATGTGCCCTGGAGAAAAAAGGTGTGCTGTGGGAGCACATATTAAGCCGCCTTCTACTGAGTCAGTCCACTAGTCTATCCAGCTCACTATTGTCTATGCTAAGTTTATACTGTGTACCTGGAGATGCCTTGTACCCGGAGATCTCCACTTATACCTGGAAATGCCAAGGATTTGAACACAAGATCATCTGTGTGCTATACAGATTCTCTGCCACTGAACAACAGCCCATTGCCTGTGGGGTTAGCTAATCAAAAAAGGTCACCTGAGCCAACAGTCTTGTAGGTGGGCATGAAACCACTTTCTCCACATTTATATTAAAAAATTAACTATTTTGAAAAGTATTCTTTTCTATTAATCATGGATGCTTTCTGGTCAACCAAAAGACTGGTTCAAGATTGCAGCTTGACTTTTTCATTATTCTTACTCCAGGAAGGAAACTGAACACATATTTAGCCATCACAGTTTTACTCCACCCTTTGCTCAAGGCACTCTGGGCAACACATGTGAAATTTTCCTCACTTCATCTTCCAAGTACAGCTGGCCCACCTGTGAGGCTGAGTGAAGGGGCTGCTTTGATGGGGAAGCCAACTTCTTAACAAAGACTGCTCTCTGGAACTCCTTCCCAATTCAAGTTCCCCTGACCCTGCTCTCAAGAAGCACATGAAAATTTTCCTTTGAGTCTATCTTTTGGGTTGTAGGCAGCTAACATTCACATTCTGTTTTTATATCTTGGCCTTTTATAGGATGTCGTTTTTATTTTACTGTACTGATTTGATTCTATTTATTTGTACAATGCCTCAGGCATGAGCTTTTTTTGCAAGGGGGAGGTGGTTGAAAGATTGAATTTTTAAAACCAATCAATATAGCATTAGCCTACATTTAGAAGGAAAGATGCCAGGACCTAGATCTCAGAAGTAAGCAGAGAGAGAGGCGGGGGGGGGGGGAGTAGATGCAAGCTTAATAGTGCAGAAATTGTACACCCTCCTTTCAATGTTTCAAGCAGCTGCATTTGTACAACATGCTAGAGGAGGAAAATGGTTCTACGTGTCTATTTCCTCTTACTCCGATGTTTCCTTAATAGGAAATTATGTTCAGGCAGTGCTAAGGGAGAGATGCAGTCCCCCCCAGAAGTGCATTCCAATCCCTGATGTAAACTTCCACAGAATTCCCCCTTTGATTTGAAGTGTAAATAGTGTATAATAAAAAGAACCTTGTATAAACTGCCCAGTGTTCGTGGAGCAGTTCAACAGCTTCAATGTCATTAATTTATAGCCTTGCAGTACTCTCTATACAACTCTTCTCCAGCACGCTGGAGTAGAAAGCACCAGCAAAAATCAAGCTCCTATGCTAATGTAGATGTGATTGAACACATCCCATAGGCAGCCAGTAAAGTTAAATGATTAAGGGCCCAATCCTATCCAACTTTCCAGTTCCAATGTAGCCACAATGCAGCCCCATGGTAAGGGAACACATGTTTCCACACCTTGAGAATGCCCCAGTGACTGCCCCTCCACCATAGGATTCAATGCACACCCCATTGGCACAACTGCACCAGTACTGGAAAACTGGATAGGATTGGGCCTAAAACATGGTCTAGGACTGGGGAGACCCCACTCATCCAGCAAGTTCCACGGGTGTCTTTGAGTCAGCCACCGTTTTTCGGTCTAAACTACCTCACAGGGTTCATTGTGAGAATAAAATCTGGGTGGGTGGGGAGGGAACTCTGTAAGTAAAATGTGCACCAGAATGTTCATCACTTGTTAGGGATGAACCTTAACCAATGCTTTGGAGAAGCTCTCATGCATTTGCTCTCCATGGGAAAGTGAACACCCAAATAGGGTCCCGACCCACAGTTTGAGAAACACTGATGTAGACAATTGCCAAAGTTGTAACTAGGGCTGGAAAAAAATTAATAACTGGTAAGTATCCTATGCATACTTACTCAGAAGCAAGTCTCACTAGATTCAGTAGGGCTGACTTCCTACTAACCACATTTAGAACTGCAGACTAAACAACTATATTTAAAAGAAATAAGTGAAAATGTCTCTATTCTATCTGAACCTTTTTGAATAGAACTTTCTCTTTTTTATTTGTAGAATAGAATACAGCCTGGCACGCTTTATACAAACATTAGTGGTGGCACATCATTTATACAATTTTCAGCAATTAGCGGTTTCAGGAAAGAAATGAAGTGCAGATAAAGACTGAACCAGGCAAGGCAAATGATGTAAATAAGACTGAGTGAAGGAACAGGCGTTCCTGAATGACTAAAGCTATTGGTATAAAAGCACACCTGAGTGTCATCTCAGGGCTCAATAATCATGATTTCATTACAGCAAATTATTCAGGAGAAGTAAACATTTCTTCAAAATCCCTTCAGCAGCCTGCAGTTCAAGACACAGAGATTAAATAACACATTTGCTAACACTTGGAATAGCAGCGGAAGGAGCCAAGTGAAAATCTTATTTATTGTAGGCTTTCTAAATGGCTTCTTCAAGTCTATCTTCTCTTAGCAGCCCTTTCCCAAAGAACGGTTTTATGTTTTCATCGAAGAAGACAAAATACCCTGAAAATTATACTTGCTTTTGAAAAAAATTGCAGATTGAAAAGGCTGAATCAGTGTGTGCTCCAAATAGCAAGTGAAAGAGCACATGATTTTGCCGTACACTTAGTCAGACCATAAGTATCCTTAGCTCAGTATTGTCTACTCCAAGGCTCCAGGGTTTCCCCAGGCCAGGGCCAATTCAAGACTTACGCCTGAGGCAGCATGCAAAATGCTATCCCTGCTTACTCAATGCTGCGTCAACCTTTGCTCTTCCTACTCTCCAAGGTTCTCACTCAGCACTCTCCTCCCCTCCACATTTCCTCCTCCTCTCTGTCCTGCTCTTTCCTTCCAATCTATAGAGTGGAAAAAGAAGGCAGAGGGGTGGAGCCTAAGTAGACAGACAGAGGTGGGTACCCCCCACTAACCTGCTACCGGAGTCGACAACTTCAGTTGGTCTCATGCATGGGCTGTCCCTACCCTGAGTGCATAAGCATCAGCAAAGATACCAGTCAGGGCCCACCTGTCCACATGCTGCCACCTCTCCTCCACCGCCCTTTCTGCTCCCATCCCATGCCGGCCCTGCTCAGTAAAGTGCAGAAAGTGGGAAGAGCTGAGCATCTCCCTCTCCTCTCTCTTCCACACTTCCTTTTCCACTCCCTTGCTCTCCTAAGCAAGGAGAGGCCGAGGGAGTGAAAAGGGCAGCAGAGGAGGCAAGGTTGGCTTGAGAGAGGTCTGTGGCAGCACAGGATGTAAATCTGGCCATGCCTTCTCTGAGTGTAACCTTTCCTACTCTCAGCAGTTCGCTAGCATCCAAACCCCTGGGACCCCTGATCTACTCTGACCGTAAGAAGCAATCCAGGATTTCAAACAGAGATCTTTCCCAATCCACCTGTTTACTGGAGATCCTAGGTATTAAATTGGGGGGAGGCCTTCTGCCTAGAAAGCACACACTGTACTATTAAGCTATGGCTCCTCCACTCTATAGCTTATCTGCAGCAGATGTCTGTTCTCCACAATGCCTGTACTTCCACCCAGATGGTTAGGACTGATCACTGAAGTTCTCCATCCAACACCAAGTCTAGTGGGCATGTTAGAGCATAGCAGGACATAAATTGGTCCACAAAGATGGGACTTTGTGAATGCAAAAGTTTAATAGTGCAATTCCCAGAAATTTTTTCAATGTTTCTGTGCCCCAAATTGTGATCTGCATCTAATCTGTACACTTTTTGAGTTTTATCCGTTACAAATATCCATTCATAAATAAAAACAAAACTTCAGTGCCTTATGCTTAACAATCACATAGCAACTGAAAGACCTCAAGCTCTTACCTAGAAGCTGCAATCTCAGATTTCTGCCTGGCAATAGCGGCTGCCCTCTGAGCTCCTTCCACACTCCGGTCCACTTTCTGCCTTATCTTGGCACTTTTCAGAGGTATCACCCGCTTCTTCATGCCTCTGATCAGGACATTCATTCGGTATTTCCCTTCTTCTTTCTTACCATCAGGCAAGGTGGTGCAACCGTATCCATGCCGTACATTATCCAGCCATTCACCCTCATACTTCAGGCCGCTTGATCTCTCGCTCACACCAAACCCTGAGCGCTTGTCATTCTTCCACTCGCCCATGTAGGACTCTGTAGTGGTGGCATCAATATCAGCATCAAAGGGTGGGAAGTCCTCTCCCTCTGCTCCTTCTCCCAAGCTAGCTGTGGAAGCCGCATCACTCCCAGTGGAGCTGACACCACTCTCACTCTTGAGGAAGCTGAGTCGGCTCCTTTGGCTGGCCAAGGAAGTCTTGGAGTCAGATTTCTTCAACTTCCCAAACAAGGAACTACGTCTGAAGAGTCCACCCTTCTTCAGCTTGCCAGCTTCAGCATCTGCATACAAGCTGAGAGCAAAGCCACCCCGTGTGATAGTAGGCGTCATGGGAACGGTCTCCTGGTTAGCAGACGGGGAATCGTGTTGCAGCAGGGTTCCATTGCTGTGCTCACTACGGAGAGAGGTAAGTGAGGTCCTTAGAGGGTTGCGGACTACAGCAGCCATGCCATATGGGACACTTTGCCGGACACCATAACCATGGCGCATACCATTGGTGAACTGGCCTTGGTAAGTACCTGGAAGATGCAAAAGTAAGGGAGAGTTAGATACACAAACTACATGTTTCCAACCATGTGTGTCCAATAACCTATGGGAAATCATACTTGTTCAGGCATTAAATACTCACAGTTTTAGACTTTTGCCTAAGGTTTGCTGCTCCCTGTCTACTGGCCAGTTTTAACCATTAGGTTAGAATTATTGGCCATAATTCTATGAACATCTCCCCCGAGGGTCCTCCAGCCCAAGGAATGTATGCTCCACCAAGTTGCCCTGAATTACCCAGCTCAAAGAAGAATGTATTTAATAAGCTTCTCATCACCTGGTTGTGTTGCGCTCTCTTCCTGCTCAGCCAACATAACTCTCTATATTCTGCGGGCCCACAGTTGCACTTCTGTGCTAACCTCTGTTACTAACGGTATTTCCTGGCGGTATGAGGGAGATGTATTTTTCCATTTCTTGCTGGAGAAGTTTCTGCAGTTTGGGAGAGCAGCATGCAGCAGTTATTCCAAACTCCCGCCCCCCTCACCTATTTTTCTTCAAGAGTAGGGGTTTTTACTGCTAGTAGAAACCACCAGCTACGCTGACCTCCTGCAATTTCGACGTCTGCGATGTTCACATATGCACCTCCTAGTTTATTAACAAAACTGCAATTCTAACACGGCTGCATCATATAGGATAGTGGGGTATAGGATTGGGGCCTTAGGGCCCAATTCCATCCAACTCTCCAGCGCTTTCCATTACCACAAGGCATGCGCTGCATCCTGTGGTGGGGGACAGTCACGGAGGCCTCCTCAAGGTAGGAGAACGCTTGGGGGTTGGACTAGATGACCTATCAGGTCCCTTCCAACTCTCTGATTCTATGCTTCCTTACACCCTGGGGCTCCATTGCAACTTCATCGGTGCTGAAAAATTGGATTGGGACCTTAGTGACTTTGGGCTTCCTTTAGGAAAGAAAAGGGAGCTACAAACATTAAAAATGAATGAATGAAATGAACTGACATGGACTTTGAAGTGTAAAAGTAATTGAGGCCATTTCCACACCTATAAAAAGGGGGGGGATAATACGTTTGGCTGTTTTCCAACAGGAACAAAAGCCAAATTTGCTGTATTACTTTGAGCACTAGAAAGCAAAAATGATGTTTTCTATGAGGGAGGTGGCTGGAGACAAAGTCTCTCCAAAGCTTCTTTACTACAGCCAACTTGAACTCTTCCGCAGAAGGAACCTGGTTCCTACCCACCAATTACCTCATAACATGAACTTTTTCTCACACAAGAGTTTTTGTCTCACTTGATTGTCCTCCTTCTGTTGATATGGTTACCTCAGTAACAAGCAAACCACCAAAGAAGCAGAACTCAGCTCTGCTTCTATCCATCACTCCGTACTACAACATCCTATCTCAAAATTAGCAAACCACCACCACCACCACCCACAAACTTCCATTCAGTGAGGGTATCCTGGGAGGAAATATGCTAAATACAAATATTTATTAGGAGTTTTAAGAGCATTAACTCTCCCCCAAGGATTTGCTTTCTCATAGGCAACCGGCCAGTTGTACAAGGGGGTATTTTTATAGCCTCCATCTGCAACGGCTTGCCAGTGATTTCCACCATGCTAGCGAAGGACAGTAATCCTTAGGGATGCTAGAAGGCCATAGGACACGTGAAGCCCAGCAAGGGACATGGAAAACATAATGGTCATCTTAGGCGAAATAGTTGTGGCTGGGCTGCAGCATGCACTGGGAAAGGCCATAGCTCAGCAGCAAAGCGCATGGTTTGTACATAGGGTAACTTGGGCTTAATCCAACTAATGCATCTCTAAGGCAACTCCAGCTAAAGCATCTCTCTCTGGCAGAAGGTCAGAGTGAGACGTTTTCCTGTGATCCTAGAGAACTGCTGGTAGGCAGAACTGGGCAGAATGGAAACACTGGTCTAAGTCAGCATCTTATACCTTAATTCCCCACTGATTTTTAATAGCACTTCAAACAATCCCCAAAAGGAGTAAGGCCAGGAGAGCAAATTTCCTCCCAAGTTCTTCCAGAGTGCAGCTGGTGGGGCTGGTTAAAGGGACCATGCCACAAAGCTAATTCTCTTGGTCTGCAGTCATCCTTACCCAGGAGCATACTCATCTTGGGCAGCTACCCAGGGTGATAAGAAGGTGCTGCTTCCTGAGAGCACCTCTGGGTGCCCACAGTCCTCTGGTGCTGCTGGTGGACTGAACCTCTCAGGGTACAACCTGGTAGATTCGGGTCCAAGGAGGGTAGTTTGCCAAGGCACCCTTGAGGTATTCCAGGATAAAAAATTTTGAGACCTGGTCCCAAGATTAATTGGTGATCACATCCATGCATTGACCAACTGGAAACATCCATGAAATTGCACTCGTTCAGGTTATAAATTGCAGGAATACCAGCTAATAGCAAGTGTAGGAGGGGATAGTAATACTGACTTAATTTATGTAGCTGTTATAAAGATCATTGAGATAATGTATGTACCTCATAGAGGTACACATTGAGATACCTGTTCATCCGAAACCCTAAAAATATTTGAGATCTGCTTATGTGAATAACCATTTCCAAAACAACCACCTTCCATTTGGCCTCTCATCAACTCTGTGGGTCTTAAAGCAGCCAATGTTTTCACATTTTTGAACTCAAAAGAAAAACTTCTTTGCTATATATATATGCTATTTATTATTACTATTACTATTATTGGGAAGCAGGGATGTCTTCTCCCAAGTTATCCCACTCCTGGCAGCACCTGGTGCTAGCAGAAGAAAAGCAGTCAATTTCAAGCAGCTTGAACTGTAGATGTAAAAAAAAACCTCAACTATGGGTTGCACAATAGCCCCAGCTGTGTAAAAGGAGCCAGGGTGAGGCACTGGACTCCTCATGAAAGCAGTTATCTTCATTCTGCTTTGACACCACGGATAGAACTGCCAACATTTTGTGGCAGAATCCCTGTACATTTAACAGCTATGGGGTAGCCCAATCCCATCCCTAGCTCTGCTGCTTGACACAGAAGATAGGATCTGGTGGAGCAGGGCTCTGCCAGTCCCACCTGCCTCCCGAACCCCCTCCCCTCCCTCCCCCTCCCCCTGCCCTACCTCCACCCCAGAACATCTCCCCATGCCCCCAAATTCCGCACTGCCGCCCAGTGGTGTGACTTAGCCCCTGGCATGCCCTACTTGGCATTGAGGCCCAGTGCAAACTGATGCTGACCCAGCATCAGTGACACTCCTCCTTAGGTACCACGGACACGTTTGTATTACCCAGCGCCAGCGTTGAGCTCTAGCTTTTCCAAAAATTGCATCTTCATGCTGGGTAAAGCTACACCAACAGAACTGATTCCCTTGTAACATGGTCACATACTTTTTAGCATTTATACATTTTCACTATTCAAAGCACTTTAGACTGTATCTCAAATCCTTATAACAACCCTGGAAAGGCCCCGGAGTGCTGCCAGATAAAACAGTTGGCAACCTTATACCCCAGGGGAGTGCAGAGAAACTAATGAAAATGGTGAGCTAATATTATCTGAGAAACAAAAGAGATAAAGGTGCACGTTGTCCTTACACTGATTTTTGTTCATATAGTAAGTACACAGACTTTCCTGCTAAACAAAATTTTGCATTCTCCAAAGACCAAGCCTTTGGAAATGCTGTTCAGTTTGGATCTCTCTTTTGACTTGTCTTCCAGCAGTCAGGTATAAACCTGGATAGGAGTGAGTGGATTTTTAATCTATAGCAGTGTTTCTCAAACTGTGGGGTCGGGACCCACTAGGTGGGTCGCAAGACAATTTCAGGTGGGTCCCCATTCATTTCAATATTTTATTTTTAATATATTAGACTTGATGCTACCATGATATGTGACTGCATTTGGGGAAATGTTATAGACTTGTACTTTTAACATCAATATTTTATTTTTAATATATTATACTTGATGCTACCATGATATGTGACTGCATTTGGGGAAATGTTATAGACTTGTACTTTTAACATCAATATTTTATTTTTAATATATTAGACTTGATGCTACCATGATATGTGACTGCATTTGGGGAAATTATAGACTTGTACTTTTAACAAACTACTATGTATATTCTTTTAACAATGATAGTAAAGGAAACTTACTCCTGGGTAAGCGTGGGTAGGATTACAGCCTAGGATAGTTAAAAATCTTCCTGCTTGATGATGTCACTTCAGGTCATGACATTGCTTTCAGTGGGTTCCAACAGATTCTCATTCTGTCCCAGTGGGTCCTGGTGCTAAATGTGTGAGAACCACTGATCTATAGGGAGGGATTCTGTAGGATTTTTCACTTCACATTTTAGAATCAGAGTTTGGATTAAATTTGAACTAGAACACTATTATTATTATTATTATTATTATTATTATTATTATTATTATTCATCGGTAAAGCAGCTACCACATTTTCCAGACTCACAAAGAGAGTCTGGTCCAACAAGAAGCTGACAGAACATACCAAGATCCAGGTCTACAGAGCTTGCGTCCTGAGTACACTTCTGTACTGCAGCGAGTCATGGACTCTTCACTCACAACAGGAGAGGAAACTGAATGCTTTCCACATGCGCTGCCTCCGACGTATTCTCGGCATCACCTGGCAGGACAAAGTTCCAAACAACACAGTCCTGGAACGTGCTGGAATCCCTAGCATGTATGCACTACTGAAGGAGAGACACCTGCGTTGGCTCGGTCATGTCGTGAGAATGGATGATGGCCGGATCCCAAAGGATCTCCTCTATGGAGAACTCGTGCAAGGAAAGCGCCCTACAGGTAGACCACAGCTGCGATACAAGGACATCTGCAAGAGGGATCTGAAGGCCTTAGGAGTGGACCTCAACAAGTGGGAAACCATGGCCTCTGAGCGGCCTGCTTGGAGGCAGGCTGTGCAACATGGCCTTTCCCAGTTTGAAGAGACACTTGGCCAACAGTCTGAGGCTAAGAGGCAAAGAAGGAAGGCCCATAGCCAGGGAGACAGGCCAGGGACAGACTGCACTTGCTCCCAGTGTGGAAGGGATTGTCACTCCCGAATCGGCCTTTTCAGCCACACTAGACGCTGTGCCAGAACCACCTTTCAGAGCGCGATACCATAGTCTTTCGAGACTGAAGGTTGCCAACTACTAATCATCATTATCATCAGTATTTATATACCGCTTTTCAACAAAAAGTTCACAAAGTGGTTTACAGAGAAAAATCAAATAACTAATGGCTCCCTGTCCCAATAGGGCTCACAATCTAAAAAGATGCAAAAGAACACTAGCAGGCAGCCACAAGAAAAAACACTGCTGGGGTGAGGAGGGCCAGTTACTCTCCCCCTGCTAAAAAAAAGAGGAGCATTCACTTGAAAAAGTGCCTCTTACTCAGTTAGCAGAGTTAAAATTATGTACAACGTGGGTAGAACAAGACAGAAATTAAGCAAATAACATCAATAGAGCTTTTAAGTGTGTGTGTGTGTGCGCGCGCGTGCGCATGAAATTATAGGTATTTATATGCATGTGTGTATATAGGTGTTTATAAACACAGGTGTAGGTTTTATAGGTATAGGTGTTTATAGGTTGTGTAGGTGTTATACTTGATAGCTTTGCTGTCAACAAACTTTAGAGCAAATAATTATTTGGATTTAAAAAGACTGGTACATTAAAAATATGCACACATACCTAAACTTGATATAAGAACATAAGAACAGCCCCACTGGATCAGGCCATAGGCCCATCTAGTCCAGCTTCCTGTATCTCACAGCAGCCCACCAAATGCCCCAGGAAGCACACCAGATAACAAGAGACCTGCATCCTGGTGCCCTCCCTTGCATCTGGCAATCTGATATAGCCCATTTCTAGAATCAGGAGGTTGCACATACACATCATGGCTAGTAACCCGTAATGGATTTTTCCTCCAGAAACTTGTCCAATCCCCTTTTAAAGGCATCCAGGCCAGATGCCGACACCACATCCTGTGGCAAGGAGTTCCACAGACCAACCACACGCTAAGAAAAGAAATATTTTCTTTTGTCTGTCCTAACTCTCCCAAGTTATGAGAACACTCATTCTCTCGATGCCGAGCTAAACAGGCGCATCGGTAAAGCAGCTACCACGTTTTCCAGACTCACAAAGAGAGTCTGGTCCAACAAGAAGCTGACGGAACATACCAAGATCCAGGTCTACAGAGCTTGCGTCCTGAGTACACTTCTGTACTGCAGCGAGTCATGGACTCTTCGCCCGCAACAGGAGAGGAAACTGAGCGCTTTCCACATGCGCTGCCTCCGACGCATCCTCGGCATCACCTGGCAGGACAAAGTTCCAAACAACACAGTCCTGGAACGTGCTGGAATCCCTAGCATGTATTCACTGCTGAAACAGAGACGCCTGCGTTGGCTTGGTCATGTCGTGAGAATGGATGATGGCCGGATCCCAAAGGATCTCCTCTATGGAGAACTCGTGCAAGGAAAGCGCCCTACAGGTAGACCACAGCTGCGATACAAGGACATCTGCAAGAGGGATCTGAAGGCCTTAGGGATGGACCTCAACAAGTGGGAAACCCTGGCCTCTGAGCGGCCCGCTTGGAGGCAGGCTGTGCAGCATGGCCTTTCCCAGTTTGAAGAGACACTTTGCCAACAGTCTGAGGCTAAGAGGCAAAGAAGGAAGGCCCATAGCCAGGGAGACAGACCAGGGACAGACTGCACTTGCTCCCGGTGTGGAAGGGATTGTCACTCCCGGATTGGCCTTTTCAGCCACACTAGACGCTGTGCCAGAACCACCTTTCAGAGCGCGATACCATAGTCTTTCGAGACTGAAGGTTGCCAATACAAACTCTCCCAACACTCAATTTTAGTGAATGTCCCTGGTTCTGTTGTTATATGAGAGTGTAAAGAGCATCTCTCTATCCACTTTATCCTTCCCATGCATAATTTTGTATGTCTCAATCATGTCCCCCCTCAGGCGTTTCTTTTCTAGCTGAAGAGGTCCAAACGCCATAGCCTTTCCTCATAAGGAAGGTGCCCCAGCCCCGTAATCATCTTAGTCGCTCTCTTTTGCACCTTTTCCATTTCCACTATGTCCTTTTTGAGGTGTGGCGACCAGAACTGGACGCAATACTCCAGGTGTGGCCTTACCATTGATTTGTACAACGGCATTATAAAGTGCCTTATAAAGTGGTATGAAATGATATGATATGATACAGCATTATAAAGTGATATGAAGCGTGTCACGCTGGAATTCCTGCTAGGTGAAGAAACTCACCCATGATCTGCAGTAATAGTTGTTTCTCCAATCAGAGAGATAACATTTCTGTCAAAAATGCAGGTGTCATTTGAGAGATGGATAGTTCTATACGCATTAAGATCTCTTTCCTCTAAAAATCACATTCCCACGAGAACCGAGTCAAAAGAGCAACAGAGATCTCAGAGGGTGAAATATTTAACTGTCAACTTAATGAATCATTTCATCATTAGGAAATTCCCAAGGGTATTAATTATCCTAAGGAATCATCCCAGAAGTCAACACAACACTTGAAGGCTGGAGGATGGGGGTGATTAGGGGAAGAAAACATGAGACGCCAGAGAAGCTCTCTAGTTGGAAGGCAAGACACGCAGGCCCAGACAAGGAGGGTATTCTGGGCCTTGGGATCCAACCACACATGCTTGGCATTACGCAATGCACTACACGAACAGGGCAGGGGCTAACTGGGAGTTAGGATCCCCAGTCAGAGACTCCCACTGTAATTTCCAGTTCAGAATCAATTTATTCTTTGCGCTCTGCACAAGACTGATATCCTGACCAGGGGAGCAGCAAAGTGTTCAGCCCAACATTGTATATGAAGAAGCCAGGCTTCATGGCATGTGTTGGCAACCAAGAAAGATGACTACACCTAAAGGAAAACATCTGTAGAGAGAGGGGTTCTATATATATTGTAAAGACCCTTACCGGGTCTAGGACAGCCTGCCTATGTAAACCACTTTGAGTAATATCTGAAGAAAAGTCTGAGGATGAAAAAGAGGTGTATAAATACAGAAATAAATAAATAAAATGTTGATGGGTGGCATCCTTGGACAGCAGCCTTGGCATCAGTGCCCTAGCAAGGCTACGCTGCTGATCCGTTATGGGTCCCCCTGGGTTGAACAGGTCTACCAGCACCAAGGCTTCTTTCAGCAGCTGCGGGGAAAAGCACAGCTACCATTTGCTTCCCCCTACAATGCCGGTAAAGTCTCACCCTGAGATGATGAGATGCTGGGGAGGGGCATTAGGAGATAACAAAATGGCACCCACACCACTCAAAGGACTGCAGCTGCCTCTGTCAAGAGCCGTAGTCCTGCCTTTCTCCCCAGAAGTGCTGGCCTCCTCAGTCACTCTTGGTGCTTATAAGCAAAAGTAGAGTCTCCTCCCCCTCCAACCCCACAGTGGTGACCAACAGTTCTCCCTAGTGAGTTCCCTCACCAGCTTCTGTAGAGCCTCCATTTGCCTCCATTTGCCTGAAGATAACAACCACAAGGTTGCCAGTTCGAGGCCACCGGCACCGTGCGACCTTGAAGCAGCTGACAAGCTGAGCCGAGTTATTCCATCTGCTCTGAGCGTGGGAGGATGGAGGCCAGGATGGAGGCCATATCAGAACCAAACTTCTGAATTGTTGTGGCTCTTGAAAGATAGAGCCTTCTTTCAATTGTAAAAATCCCTACGGGGATTTAAATAAGCCTGCCTATGTAAACCACCTTGAATAAAGTCTTGAATAAAGACCAAGAAAGGCGGTATATAAATACCCGTATTTATTTATTTATTTATTTATTTTTATTTTTATTTTTATTTTTATTTTTATTTTTATTTTTATTTTTATTTTTATTTTTATTATTATTATTATTATTATTCTACTGGTGACAACTCTGAACAGCAATTCAGTATTATTATACGTATGCTTTACCTTAAGGTGGGGTGAGGCCAAGAGGCTGGCTTGTTCAAGGCCATCTAGTGGGTTTGTGGCCAAGGCGAGATTTAAATCAGGGACTTTACGATTCGTACTTCAGTCTCTAGGCCAATACAATTGACTAGCTCTGAGAAAGCAAGCTGTCCTTGAAGGATATATATCTGTCAAAATGCTGCCTGTTAGTAAAAAAATAAAAATAAAATAAACAAGACCCCCCACAAACATTAAAGATTTATTACTATTTGGAAAAAAAAATAGCCTTGTTATCACATTCCCATGCTTCCCCCATGGATTCTCTTACTGATGAGTTGGCATGAGCTATAAGCACCTGCAAAGTCTCATTATAGAGTCTACCCCCACTAGTTTTAATGCTGGTTGGAGCAATCAATCACTGTAATAGCTGCTTTATAAAGCATTTCAAAGACCTTTGGAATAAGTGACTTCACATAAAAGGAAGATACTTCAATTGTTAAGTATGAAGATGGCAAACATTTCAAAACTATGTAACTGGCAGAATATACTGTACTTATAAAAAATGCATTCACAAATTTCTTACACAGTAAATTGTCTAATTAGGTTATTTTATGCAAGCTTCATGACTTTAAGTTTGACAGTCCAATCCTAACCTGCCCTGGAGCAGGCAGGCTGGTGGGTCTGCTCCACATCCAAGGCAGCGTTGAGACCAGTTGCGGCTCAGCCCAGGGCAAGGGGAATCATTTCCCCTTACCCTGGGTAACCTCAAGAGATGGTGCAGATCCAAGAAGCCTGGAGCTGCCCCAGGCTGCCCGGGAACATGGATAGGATCTGGTATAAGTGCCAGATCCTGGCCCTGCCCCCTGCTTACTCACCACTCACCCACATGTTTAGACTTGGGTCCCATCCCCAAGATATCTCATTGTATATGCAAATACTCCAAAATCCAGCAAAATCCAAAATCCAAAACACTTCTGGTCCCAAGCATTTTGGATAAGTAATATTCAACCTGTATTGCAGTTTCAACAATAAATACACATAGCCCTTGAAGGTGTTTAATTGATGCCAGGAATACTTGCTAAAGATAATCCCTGGAACCTAAGGCCTGATCCTACACTGGGGCAGCACTGGTGGCCGCCATGCTGCCCCAGCAACCACCACCGCAAAAGAGGCATAAGGCACTCCTGAGGTGGTGGTAAGCCCACTGGGCCAAGTGCTGGGTGTCAGCGCCAATAAGATGATGCTGGAGTGGCTTCTGCAGTAAGTCCTCCTGCCAACCAGCAGTGAGGCTTCTTGGGGCAAGGGGAGGGGGCAGAACTTGACAGGGGGAGAGCGAGTTGGATGAAGGATCGGGCCCGGGAGGGGGGGTGAGGATGGCAGCAGAGTCTGCCGCCAAATCCTATGCCCCCCTCCCTGACCAGAAAGCCCAACACAGGCCTTTTTTAAAATGCTGTGTCAGCTAAATTGCTGGTACAGCTCCAAGGAGATCCATTGCCGCCTGCTACCCGGGATAAGGGAGCAAGTGTTCCCTTACCCCAAATGCAAATTCTGCACCACAGGATGCTCCTCTGGGCGCCACTGCGGCTTAGGACTGGGCTGCCCGGCTGCAATCCTATGCACATTTACTTGGGAATAAACCCCATTGTATTAAATGAAACTTACTTCTGAGTACACATCCAGAGGATTGCACTGCATGTTACCCTCGCCACTCCACACATATGGGACTAGGAACAACATGTAGATTCTTCAATCTAGGTGTGGCTTCAGTCAGGTTTGGGACTCCTCTCTCTCAAATTAGCATGGTTCTCTTAACATTCAGGCTAAGAACTCATTACCCTATAAAACTCCTCCCCTAAATTCAGATCTGAACTGCATTTAATCCTTAAATGAATATGGCCTAGAAAATGCAGAGCATTTTTCCATCATTACCAAGGATCTTGATAACATCTTTCTCTCTGCCAGTTCCTAACAATCTTTCACAATCTAATGGTTAGGCAGATTATGGAGTAGGCTTGAGTCTCAACCTTGGAGACACCAATGGCAGGAAACAGCTGGTATCCCCAATGGTGTCTCCAAATGCCATTGTTTATTATCTTGCTAACTGCATGACTGCCATTCATTCTCTGCGGATAAATGTAAAGCACTACAGCTGGGACAACGCTGCAATGAAGACGAAACCTGTCTTTCAAACCTGGCCCTGGATAGCCCAGCACTCACCAACAGAGATTGTGCAAGGGGATACAACATGTCTCTCCAGAGCCCCTCAGCAACAAGCTGAACTTCCCAGGAGTCCTTGCAAAACATAAACCAATCCTTCACTCACACACTCAACCAGTGATTGCCACAGCATATGTTGCTTCTAATGCAGTGGATAAGATATCCAAATGGAGTCTACATACATGAAATCAAACAGGGACTCAGATCCCAGATGGACTTGCCTGGAAACAACTTTACAAGCAACAACACCCTAGAACCTCTTGGTGAACATTTCTCCCCATTTGTCATCAGAAACCGAGTGTTTACTGAACGGGGCCACCCCCCTCTGACATTTCAGATTCTCCTGAAAATTGTTTAACACTTTAAAAAGATGTGCCTATGATCACAAAGGACTAACCTGGTCATTATAACATTCCATAAATCCTTATAGGGTTGTGACAAATGCCCTCAACTGCTAATAATTATGTAATCAAGCCACAGTCTACTGTAGAGTGGCCAAAAATATTTTAGTTAGTAACCAATCCTTTCCATTACCAATTTCATATCAAGAACTTTGCACAGGGTTAGCAAAGGTGTTTTAGCACTTGAGAAGTTTGCTTCGTCAGGCCTTCCAAACAGGAAACGGCAAATTACAAAATGCTAGGACTTCTGAGCCAACCAGCTATAAAATGACCAAAAGAGGAGATCAGCTGCCCCTAGACTAATGGAAACTGTGTGAGGCTACATACAGAAGCATCACAGTATGATGACTCCAGAGATTGCCCTTCCACATTTTTGTTTGTCGAGCGGCAGGCAGTATGCCAGATCCACCTCAACAGCACTTTCGACTAGCTACGCCCTCAACAAGTGCTGCCTGCTCTCCACCTGCTCATCTTAAGGACTATTCATTGTACAGTTAACCAACCAGCAAAAGCTGCAGCATGCTATGAGATAACTGTGCATCCAGTGTGAAATTGGCTCATCCAACCTGCAGAGCAGAAGGATACTATCACAGGAGCTAATGGGGTGCCAGCATCTCCCTCCTCCTCCCAGCATTGGTGCTGGGCTGTCCAACACCATGCTGTTTCTGAATGCATGCATGCTGACACACAACAGTTCTTTCTGCAGGAAACACCAGCACAATTTCAAAGTGGACACAAAACCAAAACACCAGGATAATACACTCAGCTTTGTGCCTGGGCACATACCACACATGTATGCACTGGGTTGAAATTTTATATAAAAAGTGTATGTCTAGAAAGACCAAAACATTCCAGTCCAGGGTCTTCATTTCACCTGTTCAGCATCAACTGTTCCAAGACCAGAATGGAGTCTTTTTCCACCAGACAATCCTCAGCCTCTCACGCCCATAACAAATTCCCTGGTGCTCTCTTCCCCACCCAGGCAGAATCTGGCAGCCAGCCACTTCCTCATCAGCCTTACCTCCATCAGCATAGGTCTCGGTGCCGTAACCATCCTGCAGCCCATTATTCCAGGTGCCTTCGTACTTTGCTCCGCTGCTCACGTTCTGCCTTATCCCATACCTTCCCTTAAAACCGTGTGTCCATTCGCCTTTGTAAAACCACCGTCCTTTGGTCTCGATCCCTAAGCCGTGCCTTTTGCCTTGAGACCAGTAGCCTTCGTAGGTGTTGCCACTAGGCCAGGTATAGACCCCTACCACTTCAAAGCCATAGTTCCAGGAGCCACAGTACTCGCCTTGCCCCTTTGGGCCGGTGCAGATGCCATGCCCGTGGGCTTTGCCCCCTTCCCAGCCCCCACAATAGGCTCCTCCATCATCAAAATCAAACCTTCCACCGCTCATGGTGCCAGCTAAGACCAGTGCGCCAGGTTGTCCTGCTCTTCTCTCTTTTTTCCTTCCTTCTCTCCTGCCTTCCTCTCCTTCCTATTCAGCCAGATTGTTTCTCCATTCCCAGATTTTCAACATGTTCCTGCAGAGCCAAGCCAGTCCGCCACCTTCTGTGCAAGGGGCAGTGACCTGCCAAGTGGAGGCAAAAAGAGAAGAACGGCCAGGAGGCTGCAGGTAGGAGAGAATCAGTTTGGAGGGGAAGCAGTGCCAGGCCACCCTGAATGCTCAGAATGAATGAACACCCTTGGGATGCCACTGATCCTGCTTGGCACTCTTAACCTGCCCAATAAAGGAACACGGGGGAAGAACCAAAAAAGCCTCTAAACTGGCCTTGGAGGGAGAGGGCAAAAAAAATGTTTCTCTGCTGCAAGAGCCTGGAGGCTCCACATCCCCCTGCCTCTTTCCTCCAAGCAGCCTCTGATCGTGCCCTGGGTGGACGTTGCAACTCTGTCTCAAAGGCAAAACCCCAGTCCCTGCTACATCCCTGCAGCTTGTTCAAAATGCCCTTTGGGAGCCTGGACTAGGCAAGGAGGTGAGGGCAGGGTTCCCTCTAAAGCCACCCCCACCTGCCCCACATCTCGTCCCCACGCCTCCTCTCCCCCCCTCCCGCCTCTACAGACGGGACCCCAGCTGATCCTCCAGGCGGTGCCAACCCCCTAACAGCCCCATAGGCTCTGCGCGCCTACGGCTCTTCCCTGCAGCCCCTTCCTTCTTTCCTCCTCCTCCGGCAGAAAGGTCAGCGCTGCCCTAACAAGGCCATCGGATCCCCAGAGCTGTTCCTAAAATAAACCCCAGAGCCCGGCCCCTTTTCCAGGACCCTTTTATGGAGGACAGAGACACCCACCCACCCCTTCTGGGCTGGGATCAGAGAAGAGGAGGGGGTTGGAGGGGGGAGAGAGAGAGCCCGGGCAAGCCAGCAAGTGGGTTTTAAAAATAGCAGCCTGGGAAGGGCTGCCCGATCCCTTGCACTGAAGTTTCCCCATAGCAGAAAAAGAGTCCTCTCCTGCTGTAAACGGGGCCGGGAGAGAATGAATGGAGCGAGCCCGGACCCTGAGCAGAGCCACGCTGCGGGAAAGGGGGGAGAGGAAGGAAGAGGGACGCAGCAACCAAGGCATCGCGCAGGCAGGAGGGACTTGTGGAGCAGGATGCTGCCTTGCCTCTTTGAAAGACATTAAGGCTGCCATGAATCCTGTGCACACTTTCCTGAGAGTAAGCCCCACTGAAGACAATGGGACTTGCTTCTGAGTAGACAAGCATCGGATTGGGCCCTAAGCCCCCTTAGCCAACAGTATTTGCAGGGCTGGGTATTTCTTTACCCAGCGTGTCGTTGGTCTGTGGAACTCCTTGCCGCAGGATGTGGTGACGGCATCTGGCATGGATGCCTTTAAAAGGGGATTGGACAAATTTCTGGAGGAAAAGTTCATCACAGGTTACAAGCTTCAGTGGGTATGTGCAACCTCCTGACTTTAGAGGTAGGCTACCTCAGAATGCCAGATGCAAAGGAGGGCATTAGGATGCAGGTCTCTTGCTGTCTTGTGTGCTCACTGAGGCATCTGGTGGTCCACTGGGAGATACAGGAAGCTGAACTAGATGGGCCTGTGGCCTGATCCAGAGAGGGTTATGTTCAGGCTGAAACCAGCCCATCTTTTTTTTTTTTTTTTTTTGGCTGATGCAGTTACCTGTGCCCTAGGGCTCCAGTGGTTAAAGGCATTCTGCACTGTAGCAATACATGTACATATATATTTATCCTTATATACTCTCATTAGTTTAGTGTGATGTTGGGTCTGTGACCGTAAATAAAGAATGAAAAGTACGGTGTGCACGTGCGCACGCTCACCCCTTTGTCCATATCTCAGGCAACCCTCAAAATGGATATAGGGCTACATACTGTGGTCTAGTACCTGCCGTACCACAGTCAGACTGTCAGCTGTAGTGGGGTGAAAGATTGAAATGCCAGAGGGGGCCTGAAACACCTGAAAGCCTAGGGGCCCGGCTCTGGGTTAATACAGCCCTGAGTATTTGGTATTTCTATGAAATGAGAGGCCTTCTAACATTGGTGTCACCATCACTCAGGCTCCAGCAGGCCGGTGGCCTCCTCGCCCCAGCCTCTGCAGCTGATTCCCTAACAGCTACCACCTCAGCATTACAGGGGTGTTGAGACTGCTCTGAACTGCCCTTCATTTTCACCTGCAGATTGGTGTGCAGTATTCCGTTATATCTCCTTATTTGGGTGTGGTCCCATTCAGTGCAGAAACTGACAAGCATTCAAACTTCCAAGTTTGCTTTTAGTTTTGGACAAGGGGGTCCTACTCCAAAATGTTGCATGGATTCCTAATTTGGAAGAGAAAGTGAAAAGGGGGAGGGGTAGAGAGTGAGACCTTATCTCTTGGGTGCAGGCTCCTCCATCCTCATTTTCTGCCACTTGCACATTGAAGTTTTAACTGTTTTCTTCAGCTACTTTCACCTGTCTATGGGCTTCAGTAAGATTCACAGATGCTGCCTAAAGTTAAGGTTTGTTTTTTTTTAAGACTTCCTTTCCCAAAGAGAGCTGTCTTTAAAAAATTGGAGAAACCCATTATTTTAGCTTCACAGCTATTAGGCAGAAATACACATTCCCTCTCTCCTGCCAATGAGATGAGTTTATAATTTTCTTAGCACTATATGTACACCATGAATATTCAGAAGGGTCCATTATATATATTTGTAGGTTTTCACGGCCAGCAATAAGTCAAAAATTTAACAGATATTTATTCAGGTGAGAAGACTATGGTTGTGTCAAATAAGTAGACTCCATATTGTTAAAACATAGATTCTCATTCTTTGACACAACCATGGTCTTCTCACCCAAATAAATATACAAATTCTGAAGGGTCCTTTAAGAACAGACAGGTTCCACCAGAATACATCCAGCAGGAGCAACATAACACAGTTGCACCATTCATGTATTGGCTTTGAAACCAATGCGCACACATGGACAGCTTCGCCATGCCTTTGTAAGTTTGGGTATATATAATGAAAGGCATCCTCCTGTATGCCTTTGCAAAAAACATTTGGTTTCCTTTGTGTTTTAGCATTGTGCTACATAAACACAATATATGAAAATATTACATGTTGTGACCCCCAAGGCCAACTTGCATTATTTCAATGAAAATAAAGTACACTATGATGCACTTCAGCCCCTTCAGATTTCAATATAATTCAAATTTTCTTGACTTTCAGGGGATAGTGTTGCTGTCATAAGCAATTTTAGGAAAATCTTGCATTATGCATGCACTATTTTAGTATTCAGCATTCTTTAAAAAAATAAGTTACCTGCATTTAGACAGCAGAGACTTGCCACAAAAATATGAAATCACACATAGAATCATAGAGTCGGAAGGAATCTACAAGATCAAGTCCAACCCCCTGTCAGTGCAGGCTGTCTACAACAACGCCCCCAATGGAGAGTCTACCACATGCTGAAAATATATTTATCATTTTTCTGTTAAGGAAAGCAAACCACTGGTTACCTATTTCCCATACTGTGACTATCAGTTTTAGTCAAATGTACAATTACAGTACCTTATTCTCACTGATATATTACATTGACCTAGCAAGGAGCAACTGCAACCCTGCCTATATCTATATTGCAATAAATTATCTGGTATCAATAAATTCAGAATGCTGGTACTTACCTTTAAAGCCCTAAAGAACTCAAGACCTAGGCATCTGAAGAATTGCCTATCACAGCATGAGCATACTGGTATATGGTGGGTCACCTTTGGAGCCGCTTCTCCAGCTGCCTCCACCCACCAGTTAAAAGAAGTTTGTCATCTAAGAGTCTTTTTCATGGCTGTGGCACCCCACCTTTGAAATGTTCTTTTCAGGAAAGCTTCCTTGGTACCTACTCTCTCTTTTCAGTGCTAGGCAGAGTTCTTTTAATTTCCCTAGGTGAATTAACTTGTGAAAGTTTGTTATGCATCTGTTGTGATGATTGCTTAGATTATAATGGTTATTAAGCTGCTCAAGAGGTACTTTTACATTGGTGGGTGGGATATAAAAAACCCACTCATAACTCCAGATATATTCCCTACCCACCTTTGCTAATGACATTAGAATTCAAGGAAGGACAGGGTTGTAATCATGGGGGACTTCAATTATCCTCATATTGACTGGGTCAATTTGTGTTCTGGTCACGATAAGGAAACCGGATTTCTTGACGTGCTAAATGACTGTGGCTTAGCTCAGCTAGTCAAGGAGCCCACCAGAGGACAGGTGACTCTGGATTTAATTTTGTGTGGTACGCAGGACCTGGTTAGAGATGTAAACGTTACTGAGCCATTGGGGAACAGTGATCATGCTGCGATCCGTTTTGATGTGCACGTTGGGGGAAGAATACCAGGCAAATCTCTAACAAAAACCCTTGACTTCCGACGGGCGGACTTCCCTCAAATGAGGAGGCTGGTTAGAAGGAGGTTGAAAGGGAGGGTAAAAAGAGTCCAGTCTCTCCAGAGTGCATGGAGGCTGCTTAAAACAACAGTAATAGAGGCCCAGCAGAGGTGTATACCGCAAAGAAAGAAGGGTTCCACTAAATCCAGGAGAGTGCCCGCATGGCTAACCAGCCAAGTTAGAGAGGCTGTGAAGGGCAAGGAAGCTTCCTTCCGTAAATGGAAGTCTTGCCCTAATGAAGAGAATAAAAAGGAACATAAACTGTGGCAAAAGAAATGTAAGAAGGTGATAGGGGAGGCCAAGCGAGACTATGAGGAACGCATGGCCAGCAACATTAAGGGGAATAATAAAAGCTTCTTCAAATATGTTAGAAGCAGGAAACCCGCCAGAGAAGCGGTTGGCCCTCTGGATGGTGAGGGAGGGAAAGGGGAGATAAAAGGAGACTTAGAGATGGCAGAGAAATTAAATGAGTTCTTTGCATCTGTCTTCACGGCAGAAGACCTCGGGCAGATACCGCTGCCCGAACGGCCCCTCCTAACCGAGGAGTTAAGTCAGATAGAGGTTAAAAGAGAAGATGTTTCAGACCTCATTGATAAATTAAAGATCAATAAGTCACCGGGCCCTGATGGCATACACCCAAGGGTTATTAAGGAATTGAAGAATGAAGTTGCAGATCTCTTGACTAAGGTATGCAACTTGTCCCTCAAAACAGCCATGGTACCAGAAGATTGGAGGATAGCAAATGTCACGCCTATTTTTAAAAAGGGAAAGAGGGGGGACCCGGGAAACTATAGGCCGGTCAGCCTAACATCCATACCGGGTAAGATGGTGGAATGCCTCATCAAAGATAGGATCTCAAAACACATAGACGAACAGGCCTTGCTGAGGGAGAGTCAGCATGGCTTCTGTAAGGGTAAGTCTTGCCTCACAAACCTTATAGAATTCTTTGAAAAGGTCAACAGGCATGTGGATGCGGGAGAACCCGTGGACATTATATATCTGGACTTTCAGAAGGCGTTTGACACGGTCCCTCACCAAAGGCTACTGAAAAAACTCCACAGTCAGGGAATTAGAGGACAGGTCCTCTCGTGGATTGAGAACTGGTTGGAGGCCAGGAAGCAGAGAGTGGGTGTCAATGGGCAATTTTCACAATGGAGAGAGGTGAAAAGCGGTGTGCCCCAAGGATCTGTCCTGGGACCGGTGCTTTTCAACCTCTTCATAAATGACCTGGAGACAGGGTTGAGCAGTGAAGTGGCTAAGTTTGCAGACGACACCAAACTTTTCCGAGTGGTAAAGACCAGAAGTGATTGTGAGGAGCTCCAGAAGGATCTCTCCAGACTGGCAGAATGGGCAGCAAAATGGCAGATGCGCTTCAATGTCAGTAAGTGTAAAGTCATGCACATTGGGGCAAAAAATCAAAACTTTCGATATAGGCTGATGGGTTCTGAGCTGTCTGTGACAGATCAGGAGAGAGATCTTGGGGTGGTGGTGGACAGGTCGATGAAAGTGTCGACCCAATGTGCGGCGGCAGTGAAGAAGGCCAATTCTATGCTTGGGAAATGCTTGGGATCATTAGGAAGGGTATTGAGAACAAAACGGCTAATATTATAATGCCGTTGTACAAATCGATGGTAAGGCCACACCTGGAGTATTGTGTCCAGTTCTGGTCGCCGCATCTCAAAAAAGACATAGTGGAAATGGAAAAGGTGCAAAAGAGAGCAACTAAGATGATTACGGGGCTGGGGCACCTTCCTTATGAGGAAAGGCTACGGCGTTTGGGCCTCTTCAGCCTAGAAAAGAGACGCTTGAGGGGGGACATGATTGAGACATACAAAATTATGCAGGGGATGGACAGAGTGGATAGGGAGATGCTCTTTACACTCTCACATAATACCAGAACCAGGGGACATCCACTAAAATTGAGTGTTGGGCGGGTTAGGACAGACAAAAGAAAATATTTCTTTACTCAGCGTGTGGTCGGTCTGTGGAACTCCTTGCCACAGGATGTGGTGCTGGCGTCTAGCCTAGACGCCTTTAAAAGGGGATTGGACGAGTTTCTGGAGGAAAAATCCATTATGGGGTACAAGCCATGATGTGTATGCGCAACCTCCTGATTTTAGGAATGGGTTAAGTCAGAATGCCAGATGTAGGGGAGAGCACCAGGACGAGGTCTCTTGTTATCTGGTGTGCTCCCTGGGGCATTTGGTGGGCCGCTGTGAGATACAGGAAGCTGGACTAGATGGGCCTATGGCCTGATCCAGTGGGGCTGTTCTTATGTTCTTATGTTCTTATGTCTAAACTCTAAACCAACCTGCAGGCCAATTCTATATTTTATTCAGAAATAAAAGACTATTTCCAATGAGATTTTCAGGTAAGAGTTCATAAGATTGTTTTTAGAATATCTCCAGCAGGCATCTGTGTCTTTATGCTTTGCACTGCTTTTTGAACCATTTTTGTTTTCTCTAGCACTCAAGAACCCCCACCAGTGATTCCAGGGACAGGCAAAAAGCTTTGTGGAACATACAATCCACTTGAACAGCAGGTAAGAAAAGCATCTCCCTCTCCAAATTCTTCTGGGTACATTCGGGTTACTTATGTAGCTTGAATGTTATGAATTCTCAAAATATTTCAGTTCTGAGTAGTTCTCACCACCATCCAAGCTATGCCCAAGTGTCTCATTCACTAGGCAGAGAGCTACAACTCGTTTAAATTAATAGCACTTAATCACAAGCAACCCTGTTAAGGATGTGGCCTGAGAGTAGATTAGGGCACCCAAGTGGTGCTGACTGCTCCCTCTCTAAAATGTCTCTACACATCACTCCACAGCTCAGCTCTTGTTCTTCTTTCTTCCTTTTTGCACCCATCAAAATATTGTTTACTGCTTATTACAAAAGAGATGTACCGCTATGAGAAGCACTTTTATATGCACCTGGAAAATAGGATTGTGCTACACACCAGGCAATGCTACAGCATCTCTCATTGATCTAAACACAACCCATATTCCAAGAAATGACTATGTGCAGAGGGAGGAGAGGCAGGGATGAGTACAGCACATCCATCTAATCTTTCAGCCTCTTCAGTCACACCTGTCTCTTATTATGCAGAAGACTAACACTGAAGACAAAAATATGTGCTATTTCCTGAGCACCACATTAGAGGCAACAGGTGCTCACGATGCAAACTGAAAGGCAAATATGGAGATAATGTGTTACTTCTGACACATACAGCCATTACAATAGTTTAAGTGCCATGAATTTCCAAACCTACCCTCTCCCCAGGGTTAGTGTGTCTTCATTCCTCCATCGTAATGACAAATCTTTAGCAATGTGAAGTCCAGGAAAATTTTTTTTAAAAACTCTACTGAAGGCATGACTATCCTAAATCTATTACCTAGTTATACACTTGGCAACTACAAATCACAATAATCCATAACTTTCACAATGACACTGAATCTATCACACTGGTGTTTTCTTCACTTTAAACTACATTCCAGATTGTTACTAGAAAGCTAGTTCCTACAGATGATATTCCTCAGATTCACAGCAGAAGCTAGTGCACACAAACAATGCAGCAGCTTACACCATTCTTCTTGCAGAGGTTATTAATTGTTGTTCCTCATCTTTTGATCGGGGAAACCAGGTAGATCTAAGGTGCCCTGGCAAATACAAGTAGATTTTACTATAGTGTCTTCTTTGGGGCTCAGGTAGCTGTACTGCAGGCTTCTATACTAGAGGTTTTTCTGCTGGCATGAGATAAAGAGTCCTCCGAGTACAAGCAATGAGAATTCAGCACAAGGTCTTTGGCCATTGCATCCAGTATCTCATGCCTTGGATGAGGCTACCTGCATGGGACAGTACTTTTGAGAATGATTGTTTGTGAACCAAATTCAAGTGTTGGCTTAGCAGAAAGCAAAAGCAACAAAGACAGAGGGTGTTTTTTGGGGGTATTTTAGATATACTATGTATTTTTATATGTATGTGCTTACTATTCTATAAGCTTCTTTGAGTTAGGGTTAAGAAAAGCAGGATATAAGTATATACTGCAAATAAATATTTTATCCTACCTTGAAGCAGCATGGACTATTTTTTTTTTTTACTCAGATATTTATTGTTGTTAAAAACAGAACACATCTCATGGAGATTTATATATGCCACGTGTCTCCAGGGATATCCCAGAAGATATAAACATTTCACACATATTAAGCTGTAAACAGAGGGCTGTACATAAAAGGACAGACTTGTCAATATTGTGCAAAAGTCATTTAGAAAATTATAAGGAAAATACTGTATGAAGCAGTCACACAGTTCAACTTGGTTTATGTGCACTGGCCAAAGTTGCATTGTATCACTGAAATGGAGCATGACTGCCATCTAGTGGCTAGGTTACAATTTCAAATAATTCATACATCAGTCCATAATTCATATCAGTGAATTTCCCATGAGTAACCAACTCAATCTTGAGGATAATCTCTTCTAAAATAAATTGTTGAGCAAGCACAATTTCATGTTGAACTTAAAAAAAACAATGCTAAGTGGGGAAGAGAAAAATAGTTAAAAGGAAGTCAATTCAAACTTTTAACTTTAGTTGCTGGACCACTGTACTACCCGTATGGGCTCTCCTATATCTTGGGATTGTCATCAAGATTTGCATATGTTCTCATCTGTTACTTGCAGCTAATGAGTGAAGGGGAAAAGTGCTTACTTCTGGTCATCACCTGCTTAATGATGTCACTTTCAGGCCTCTGCAGGCATAATGAATCCTATTCAGCCCAGTTTATGAAACAAGTTTGACACCCCTGGTCTAAATCATTAAATTTATTACAAATGGACAAGATGCTATGTTAGGCTCCAAATGTAGGTCTGGATTCCCTTGAGTTTGGCCTGTATTACAACTTCCAATTCTTAACATTTGCCAGTTATCCAAACCACCCATTACATTCTGTGACCTTTCCAGCTGCCTTTGCAAGTTATCTGGTTTTGGAGCAGTGATTAACCCATTTTTGCCCAGACCACAGGTGTACACATTTGGTCCCTGTTGCGTATATGCACCGCTGGAAAGAAATTGCTGCCAAAACCAATGACTGTGAAAAATAAAAAGAGCAGTTGTGATGCCAAGGGTTTTTATTTACAAATACAGAGAGCCATTGCTTCCAAGGTGGAGTGTGACCAAGGGCAGATACCAAAGCCTTTTTCTCACCAGAGTCCACCATTGTCAATTGTACATCATTTCTGCCATGTGGGACATCTCCTTAGGGATATGCAAGAAATCTTCCACGTACCCTGAAAGATCTTCAATAGTCACATCATCCACAGAAGCCCGGGCTTGCTCAGAGCAAGACTTGAGAGAACTGGAGGGAATTCCTGATGGAAAAGATTGGAAGTTGTCCTGCACATGTGTTCTTCTTTCAGGTGCTGACTGGGGAGAGTTTTGTAGGCCAGAGAACACATACACTTTCATATCCTGCCATTGCTTACATTGACAGGTCTTCTCTGCACATGTATGCAGATTCCCTTTATTTTTTTCAGACACAGATTGAAAGTCAGAAAAATCTGTAGCTATGGGAATTGCTATGGGAAGAGAAATCACTGCAGGGTCATTTTCAGGTTGGTTTTTGGGAATTTCAATAGTTAATGTCCCAGAATGCTCGGCACAAGTTTGCTTCTGATCAGCACCATTGAAGGGATGACTGACCTGTCCATTCTTGGACAACTGCATGGGGATTAGCATATTCAATCCAGGGCCACTTTCAGAAGAGTTATCTGGGCTCTTATGCACTGGCTGGGTGCAAGAAGGCATTTTGGGGCTGCAGTGGATGAATTTAGGAGGATGGAGGACTGGAGACTTGGATCTTCCCTGTCGCTGAATTCTTATCATGCCTCTCACAGGTTTCCTCAAACACCTGGAAGGAAAAACATTTAGTTAAGTCTGCACAGAATTACATAGCCTTTATTACAAGGGATTTAGTTTGTAGATTAGTAAGGAAATTTTATATTCCTTTTAGGTCCCTTTTGAGGTTATCAGGCATAAGGATAAGGTTTGTTAGTTAAATTTAGATTGTGTCTGTGTGATATTTTCTTTTGGTGCATGCTCTGCTATAGCAGACTCTGATATAGTTGTTTTTGGGGGAGAGTCCAGCAGCAGTACTGTACTAAACTGCAGGCATTCTAGAGCAAGCAAGTGGAAAATAGCTATTCCTATCAACTTCAGTGGAGCACTAGATATTTAAAACCCCTAATCCAAAGAGTCATAATTCTGGACCTGGATTTTAAATCTGGATTTTGGTGCTAATACACATTCCTATTACCTAGTCTATGCCATGAATCCTAAGTAGGCCATGTATTTAAGCCACAGCTTTTTAATATTCTGACAAGGTGCTAGTTGCATGCACTTCTATTGGACATAAAAGCCATTCTTTCCACTGGCATTGTCTACTAGAACACAATGCTGAGGAACTGGTTAATCCACACCTCCACTCTGACTACTCAAGAGAATATACTGTACTATAGGAGCATGCACAGCATAACCCATGTAGGAATTAGTAAGAAAGAATTCTAGTGCCTAGAAATTCTCTTCATTCACACAAACAGTCTAAGAATTTTTAGAGGTCCTTTAATGTTAAAAAGTATAGATGGAGCTCCTTGTTATAATTAGGACTAGGTTTATGAATTTCTAATACCCCAAAATACTTTCCTGAGAATAAAACAAAGCAACATGTTTGAGAGACAAAGAAAGTAGAAACCCCTTTTTAAATAAACAATTGCTGTAGACAGATATCAAATTCTGCAGTTGGCAGTCTATAGTAAGTACCTACGACATTTGGTGTTGTACAGGCATTAGCTTAGTTCCCATGGCTCACCTCCTCCTGTACATCCATTTGATTTAATGTCTGAACAATGCTTTATTGTCTGTCCTGTCTGCAGAAGTCCTGTCGGCACATCATATATACGACAAAAATAGCGATATACAAACCTGAGAGACAAGCTGAAATGCGTTGGCTCTACACAAGCATCAGGTTTGTAAAAAGGGAGAGTGGGGAAGAAGGTATAAGGCAGACTGAAATGTTCTTAATTCTGCAGATAGTTTGTATATCTACATACATTCTTATATACTCTTCCACATCTAATACAGTATACATCTTATTTGGCATTAAGTAAAGTGAAACAATTTTCATAAGAAGAGCCCCGTTGGATGAGGCCAAAGGCCCAACTAGTCCAGCTTCCTGCATCTCACAGTGGCCCACCAAATGCTTCAGGGAGCACACAAGACAGACACAATCTGCGTCCTGGTGCCCCCCCCCCCCGCCCATATCTGGCACTCTGAGGTAGAGGCACTCCTCTAAAACCAGGAGCTTCCACATTACCTATCGTGGCTTGTAACCTGTGATTGACTTTTCTGCCAGAAATTTGTCCAATCCCTTCTTAAAGGCATCTAGGCCAGATGCCATCATTACTTCCTGTGGCAAGGAGTTCCAAAGACTAATTACATGCTGGGTAAAGAAACATTTTCTTTTGTCTGTCCTAACTCACCCAACACTCAATTTTGGTGGATGTCCCCTGGTTCTGGTGTTATGTGAGAGGAAAGAGCATCTCCCTATCCATCTCCTGCATAATTTTGTATGTCTCAATCATGTTTCCCCCTCAGGCACTCTTTTCTAGGCTGTAGAGCCCCAAACACTGTAGCCTTTTCCTCCTAAGGAAGGTGCCTCAGCACAATAATAATTTTGCTTACTCTTCTGCATCTTTTCCATATCCGCTATATCGTTTTTGAGATGTGGCGACCAGAACTGGACACAATACTCCAGGTGTGACCTTACCATTGATTTGTACAACAGCATTATAATATTAGCAGTTTTAGTCTCAATTTCTTTTCAAATGATCCCAAGCATGGAATTAACCTTCTTCACCGCTGCTGCACATTGGGTTAACACTTTCATTGAGCTGTCCACCAGCACCCCACGATCTCTCTCCTGATCTGTCACAGACAACTCAGAATCCATTAGCCTATATGTAAAGTTTTGATTCTTTGCCCCAATGTGCATAACTTTACATTTACTTGCATTGAAATGCATCTGCCATTTTGCTGTCCAGTCTCCCAGTTTTGGAGATATCCTTCTGGAGCTCCTCACAATCTCTTCTGGTTGCTTGGAAGTTTCGTGTCATTCACATACTTGGCTACCTTACTGCTTAGCTGTCTCCAGGTCATTTATGAACAGGTTGAAAAACCATCGGTCCCAGGACAGATCCTTGGGGCACTCCACTTTTCGCCTCTCTCCATTGTGAAAATTGCCTATTGACATCCACTCTCTGCTTCCTGGTCCTCAACTGGTTCCTAATCCATGAGAGGACCTACCCTCTAATCCCCTGACTGTGAAGTTTCCTCAGCAGTCTTTGGTGAGGGACCATGTCAATACTGCTTAAATTTGCATTAGTGCAATGCAACAGCTGCCTCTGGTCCCTCCCCAAGTGCTAGCCAGTTAACACCATAGAATGAGCCTACAGCTCCCACCTCAACTCCTCTGAAGTATTCATGTGTTGCACATGACCTGTTCTGCTGCAGGAAAAATCTCCTTCCACCTCCTTGAATGAAGACCAGCAATTTATTTAATAAGACAAGGGCTACAGATGATTTGAGAAACATAAGGAGGCATGCCAGTCTCCATTACTGCCTACCTTCTGGCAAGTAGTGAAAAATATCCTATTCCAACCTACTTTGTTGTGTACTTGGATCTATCTCAGTATGCTAATTTCTTGGAACTGCTGTTTTATGTTTTCATGACAGTAATTCTTGTGCCATGTTTTAATTTGTATCTCAGTAATTTCAGTTATATTGCTTGAATTGTCACAGCCACCTGGGGGACAATTCTATAGTAGAAGAGTTGGATATAAATAATAGTTAAAAAGATAAGCAAGACCGTGGCTATTGGTTCTGCCCTGCTTCTCAGGCACCTGGCCATTGTTGCAGTGGCACAAGTGCCCCATTGTAGCTTAAGCAGGTCCTGGGAACTGGGATTTGGCATATTTGAATAGCTCCACATTTGAATTAGGTCAATCAACAAGATCCAACTCAACTTACCAATGCCAGCTCTCTTTATTTGCATACATATGTTTCACTTTGGCTTCCTCTGTATTTCTAACAAGTGCCCGTGGAGAGATCCCTTCATTCATAGAAAGAGAAGCAATGGATCTAAAGCATGAAAAAAAGTACATTGTCATCATTTGAAAGAATAAGAAAAGCAACACCAAGGCTGATTGAGGCAGAATTATAAATTCTGCTCCCCAGAACCTTTAGCATGAACAACTAGCAAAGGTGATTTTTCCATATTGCATATATTTTTCTTGAAGGGAGTCAGCTAACGAATGGATGATCTGTAGTTGAATGTCACAACATTTTCACTTTAATTTAGAAGTAAATATGGGTTGCTCCAAATTTGAATGGAGGAGAAGGGGGTGTTTAAGGTTGGTGTTTCTGCACCAACTCTTTGGTTGCAATCATTCCCCAAGTTCCTATTGGGCCAGCTAAGAGAGGAGGGTGAAAAGCCTAGCAATCTATATATTTTATCCAGCTGGGCAAACAGCTGTGTGTGGAGGAATCTAATACTACTGCTCCAATCAAAAGAGCGGCCTGCAAGGACTTTTCTGTGAGAATAGATGGAAAGTCATTCACAAGTCTCCCATGTATGGCCCTTGCTTACAGCTATGCAACAGATTTATCATCCATTTTCTAATTCCAAATTGCAGAACATTCATAAACAACTGTCCACAATAAGAACAGATCCACTTACATATTTGGAATGAGTTTCTTTAACACAACTTTCAAATGCTTTCAAATGCTGTCAATTGCCCATTAACTAGCCCACTAGTTTTGGCTGTCCCCTGGGGGCTGGGGATAAGAATAGGCCCTCAGTTCGACTGTACTTGTCTTAAGAGGCGACTAAACAGCCACCAGGTAGATGGGACTTGTCAGCCTGGGAAGGCAGCTCCTCTGAGAGAAAGAAAACTGATCCCAAACCTCCACTGCCTTGTGGCTACATCCAGTTATGGAAAAGGCTTCAGGAGTCAACCTCAAGGCAAAATCAGGAGCTGGAGTCCCTGAGGCAGTTCACGGCTGTATACAGTCATGCTCTGGCAACTCCTGCGACGCCGCTGGAAGCAACCGTATTGGCTTCTGCCTTTCAATTGCACCATTTCAGCAACGTGGAGAGGGGGGATTTGCTGCATAGGTAACAGCCTATCCTCCAGACCACAGCTGCAATACAAGGACATCTGCAAGAGGGATCTGAAGGCCTTAGAAATGGACCTCAACAGGTGGGAAGCCTTGGCCTCCGAGCATCCCGCTTGGAGGCAGGCTGTGCAGTATGGACTCTCCCAATTTGAAGAGATACTTGCCCAAGGCAAAGAAGGAAGGCCCGTAGCTAGGGAGACACACCAGGGACAGACTACATTTGCTCCCAGTGTGGAAGGGATTGTCACTCCTGAATTGGCCTTTTCAGCCACATCAGACACTGTCCCAGAACCACTTTTCAGAGCGCAATACCATAGTCTTTCGAGACTGAGGGATGCCAATGAATAGTTTTGGCTATCCGCAGGGGATGCCATTCCATTGCAGGTATGGGGGCATGCCTGCACATAGCAGAGCCAAAGCAACATTCCAGTTGCTTGACAAACTGCAACTCTATAGTGCAGGGGTCTCCAAACCCTGGTCCGGGGGCCAGATGCAGCCCGCAGGGAGCCTCTGTCTGGTCCGCGGCCAGCCTCTTGTCCCCTAAAAGCCTCTGGCCCACTTGACTGAATATGACCAGAGCTGTGCTCCAATTGTATCTGGAGGGTGTTCTGAGGGTCAGAAAGGCTGAGTGAATGAGCCCACTCATTCATTCATCTAAGTTCCATCTCTTATTTATTTATTTAAATTTTATATTTAAATTTTTTCCGGCCCTCAGCACTTCGCCAGATATTTCATGCAGCCCTCTGGCCAAAAAGTTTGGAGACCTCTGCTACAGTGCATCATAACTTCCGTCAAGACTCCCTCTCAGTCACAATGACTTAAGACTTCCCTCTCCAGCATGCTTCCTCAATAGAGTGCCACCCTTTGGACTCATTATATTCCATTTCTCATAGTCATTCATTAAGAAACCGTGGGTGGAAAATGTGTCACATGTTGAGAAAACCCCTAACAGGGCAATTAGAATTAAATCTGATGTTTAAATTTCCCCTTAAAGATCTGACATGTTTCTTAAATATACAGATCCATCTTGCTTCTGTTACTTTTTATCATTTATCTTGCTATTTGGCTGTATAAGGGCCCCCGCAGAGACTTACAAATTTGAAAATGTGAGAGAATAGTTAAAACAGCTGTCACTACCCACTCTGCCAAAGATCTCCAGCAGCTCATGGATCATTTTAGCAAGGCCTGCCAAGATTTTGGACTGACAATCAGCCTGAAGAAAACACAGGTCATGGTTCAGGATGTGGACTCAGCTCCCTGCATTACAATCTCTGCACATGAACTGGAGGTTGTCCATGACTTTGTGTACCTTGGCTCAACGATCTCCGACACTTTTTCTCTTGATACCGAGCTAAACAAGCGCATCGGTAAAGCAGCTACCACATTTTCCAGACTCACGAAGAGAGTCTGGTCCAACAAGAAGCTGACGGAACATACCAAGATCCAGGTCTACAGAGCTTGCGTCCTGAGTACACTTCTGTACTGCAGCGAGTCATGGACTCTTCGCTCACAACAGGAGAGGAAACTGAACGCATTCCACATGCGCTGCCTCCGACGCATCCTCGGCATCACCTGGCAGGACAAAGTTCCAAACAACACAGTCCTGGAACGAGCTGGAATCCCTAGCATGTATGCACTGCTGAAACAGAGACGCCTGCGTTGGCTTGGTCATGTCGTGAGAATGGATGATGGGCGGATCCCAAAGGATCTCCTCTATGGAGAACTCGTGCAAGGAAAGCGCCCTACAGGTAGACCACAGCTGCGATACAAGGACATCTGCAAGAGGGATCTGAAGGCCTTAGGAGTGGACCTCAATAAGTGGGAAACCCTGGCCTCTGAGCCGCCCGCTTGGAGGCAGGCTGTGCAGCATGGCCTTTCCCAGTTTGAAGAGACACTTGGCCAACAGTCTGAGGCTAAGAGGCAAAGAAGGAAGGCCCATAGCCAGGGAGACAGACCAGGGACACACTACACTTGCTCCCAGTGTGGAAGGGATTGTCACTCCCGAATTGGCCTTTTCAGTCACACTAGACGCTGTTCCAGAACGACCATCCAGAGCACGATACCATAGTCTTCCAAGACTGAAGGTTGCCAACAACAACTTAAAACAATGAAATTTCTGAGGGAAGTATTACTGTCATACTTTAGAATAAGTGTGCTGGAGTTTTATTGGAGTGATTTTATTGCTGTATTTGACTGTGAAACTTTTGTTGATATGTTTGTATTAAATTTATTTTATCTGAATTGTTAGCCACCTTGAGCATCTACAGAAAGACAGAATAGCATCTTTAAAATAAATGAAACACGTTGCCTTGTCAGTGCAGCCTTTATTCAACAGTCTCTTTTCCCTTTGATATAGTACATTTTCCTATAAGTTGTTATTATTGTTATTAATACAGTGATGCCTCGCAAGACGAATGCCTCGCGCAACAAAAAACTCGCAAGACGAAAGCGTTTCGCGATTTTTTTGGTGACTCGCAAGACAAATTTTTCTATGGCCGTGCTTCGCAAGACAAATTTTTTTGCATTTTTTTTTGTTTTGGTTTGTTTTAAATCGCACAACCGTTAATACCCAGGATGCATTGAGGTTTTGTGCTTGAAATTTTTGAAATCCTCTGTACAGTATGTATGCCTTTAAAGAGCACTTAATAAACACTTTGTCAACCAAATTTGACTTTGTTCTGACTTTTATTGCCCATAGGAACGCATTAATTAAATTTCAATGCATTCCTATGGGAAACCGCGCTTCGCAAGACGAAATTTTCGCAATATGAAACAACTCGCGGAACGAATTAATTTTGTCTTGCGAGGCATCACTGTATACTGTTTATATTTAATATAAACATATTTATATGTTTACATAAACATATTTATATAAACATATTTATATACCGCTTTTCAACAAAAAGTTCACAAAGCGGTTTACAGAGAAAAATCAAATAATTAATGGCTCCCTGTCCCAAAAGGGCTCACAATCTAAAAAGATGCAACAACAGCAGGCAGCCACTAGAAAAGACACTGCTGGGGTGAGTGAGATGTATAAGACCTTATATAAGATGAATAAGACACTTAGAGCCCAAACTATGCCTGTCTACTCAGAAGTAAGCCCAATTATGGTCAATGGGGCTTACTCCCAAGAAAGTGTGGGCTTGGGCTGTTAGTGAGATGTACAAGTCCTGAGGGAGGATAGAAATCTATGCTTTTTAAAAAGTGTCTTTTTAATACTTTTTTTGTGAAATTGCGTTTTGTAAATTAAAGAAAACTTGTAAAAAGAAAAAGACGGGTTATAGCTCAAACCTAACTTATCAGGGATTATTATAAAGTGTGATTCTTTTACACTTAAAGTGTAAACTTTTTTTAATTCTTTAATTCTTTACACTTAAAATATTTTTTTAAAGGCAGGATCTTCCCAGCTATTAGACACCAATCACGCCTCCCCCCCCCCCCATCAAGATGGCAGGAATTTTTTTTTTTTAAAGAACTCCAAATCAAATTGTTTTCACAATTTTCCAGTGTGCAAATGACACAACATGTACAGTTCTATTAATATTTACACTGTCGCTTACCCTTCTGCATCAACTCTTAGCTTTTTGAAAGCGGCCTGGAGATTCTCCTCGATCTCCAGCATTGTTGGAGAACAATCCACTGCTCTTTTTCTCTGCAGGCTTAAAAAAGAAAAGAAGACTAAAGTGGAGGAAACCAATGCTGTACAGAAAATCATAAGTCATACCATATTACACTAATGAAAGTGATGAAAGTGACATGTGGCAAAAAACTATATGGAAAATAGAAATTCAGTGCAAAGTTGATTATGAGCCAAGGAAGTTGAGAACAAGCATCATTAAACAACCTAGGTAATTTTAATTGATGTGCTAAAATAGACCACAGTTTTCAGAAGGAAAAAAAATTACATTGTAGGGTTGCTTCACTAAATTCTTGTAGAAGAGGCAACCAATGGAACATACACGATACAACAATTTTACACACATTTAACTCATTAATTCCTGCCCAAACATGTATTGTGTTTTATAATTGTGTGAAGTATGAAACAAACTTTAGAAGACACGAAGCCTTTACAGACTGCAGACCACACATAACCAGAAAAAGTTCTTTTGGCTATAATGTTATGCACACTTCGGAGTAAATCCAACTTCTGAACAACTTTTTACACAGAGGTTCATTTTAATGACACCAACAACTTCCACTGCCCTTATCAGATTGCCAAATATAACTTATTTTGAAAACAAGTTTGTTAATGTTAAAAGTTCTCCCCTGCCTTTGGGCACTTCAGTAAGGTAAAGGTTTTATATATTTGGCATCATTTATTTTAAAGATGCCTACCATGCCCTTCCACCCCCATGGGGGCCACCTGGGCAGTTTACAGTTGTAAAGAAATAGATCAAAACTATTAACCAGGATTAAACACATCAAAAAGAGAGAGAAACACTTTGCTGGTAAGCAAAGAGATTAAAAAGCAAAGGCCAGACAAAATAAATTTAAAAGTGTCTAATCACAGAGTCATTCAAGCCTCCTGAAAAAGGGAGTTCCACAGTCTGGGTATTGCAACAAAAAGCCCCCCTCCCCCCATTTCCATCTGAGAAGCAGAACCTCTGATGGAGAGTGATGTTAACAAGTATGCTTGTCCTTCAGTATCAAAGCCTTAAGCCACATATAACTTTAAAGGTAATAATCAACACCTTGAACTGGGTCCTGAAACAGACTTGCAGATAATACAGACCTGTTGGCAACCTTCAGTCTCGAAAGACTATGGTATTGCGCTCTGAAAGGTGGTTCTGGAACAGCGTCTAGTGTGACTGAAACAGCGTCTAGTGTGACTAGGATCAAGGCTAGTCTAGAGGCCTCCCAAACTGCAGGCAGGGTTCTTCAAGTGAAGTGCAGCTCCATCCAGGATGTCCTCCCAGATCTGACTCAGCATTCCTACTGACAAGAGCACCTCTGCCTAGACTAGATTCAGAGCCCAATCCCAGGCAAGTCTACTTAGAAGTAACTCCTATTAGAGTCAATGGGCTTACTCCCAGGAAAGTGTGGATAGGATTGGGCTGTCAGTTTATTAACCCACACCCAGTCCTTCACTGCAGCCAGGTGTCAGTTCAGAACATCCCCAACCACCCTAGTCCCTAATGGAAAGGTGAAACAAAAGCCAGGCAATATTCATATGCTGATGGCACCAAACTCCAAATCCCCAAAACCTGTCCTAGCAGCTTCATATAGATGTTTTAAAAAGGGGGGGGGGGGGAAGAGACAAAAATGGAACTTGGCAGAACTCCAAAGAGTCAAGCTGTAGTACCACCTGTAACCTACCTGTCAAGTAACAGCAAAATGCCATGCCTCCTAAGCCCATCACTGCCAGGATAGCTATTCATTTGGTGATCTTCTGTTGAAACCTGAGCATGCCATCACTCCAGCAATGTTTGGTTTTACCACTTTTGTAAAAAACACAGACTGCACAATATACATCATCTAAGTTACCTATCTATTGTAATATCCCATGTGGGTTCTGCTGAGCTCAGATTGCTTTGACATATATGTCTGAACTTTTGCAGACTTGGGGCACAATCCTAATGTTAAAAAAAAATTATTCCAAGTAGCACAGGATATTGCATGCACACTTGGGTGGCACTACTCTGAATTACAAATGCTGATTATGCATCCTGATCCAGAGACCATTCATTGCTTCTGCTCTCTATTTCTTGCTACCCTATTTGTCTCTTTGCTGTTCTCAGGCAGGTTTCCAGCAGGTGCAGAAAACTTAAGACTCTTCCACAGGCCCAGTCATCCAGACCACAAGGGACATCTCCAAATTGCCTGACAGCACAAATTCAACTTCAATTCAACTGAAAGCCCAACAAATTCAATTTCAGCCCAACTTCAGAATAAAAGTAGGATTGTGCTTCAAGTCAATGTCAATGGGGCTTACTCCCAGGTATCAGGGAGTAAGTTCCAATGAACTCAGTGGAACTTACTGCAGAGTAACCATGCATAGGCCTCAACATAGGAAAATTTAAGTTATATGAAGCAATTCTGGGCTTAACTATAGCTAAATGTATGTAGAATCACTACAAACAAAAGCAACTGAAGCTTTTTTGAAAATGATTATGTTGATGTGCCTGAGCTGTATATACCCCAAAAGTTAACTCTGAAGTTTTAAAATGTCTGTAAACTTCAAATTAACAATGATAAAATGAAAGCAGCAGAAAGATACATTGCCAGAAAGATGCTCACTTGGACAAATTTCCCTCCCTGCTTCACTCAGCTGATGTTTGTTTGCTCTGAAGTTATTTAATTCAGACATGTTTTTTATCTGCTTGCTGGATGGATGTCATTATGACACTTCTGAAAGGATAGGATATGTCACAATGCATTTGAAGTACACATTGGATGTTGAATCAGGTAACAAGGAAAACAAGAGGAAGTGGTTAACAAGATTGTATCTTGTGATGTTCATCTACAAGTGGTTGGATGACATTGAGATCTACAAATCAGTCTGTATACATTAACTTTAATTGAAATATTTATACAGTGCCTGGGGAACTAGACATTGTACAGTTATCAACTAGAATTATTTGGTGATATTCCTACATGAACTGTAATAACTTCTTGCCAGAGATGAATGTTTCAGCTGTTAAGTAAAAGGTCCATTTTCTGTATTCATCAGAAAATCAGAAGCCGGACATAATTCGAGAAGCAGCAGAAGGGCTTAAGGTTCTAAGTCATCAACTCCAGACAATGGTTGCTTGAACTTTAGGGATTACTGTACATTAAATGCAAGCTCACTTCATGCCAAATACAGAAAACTTGGGAGTAAAGAGTGCTCTCCCTATCTCTGGCTCTAATAACAAGCAGAACTGCCAAGTATGCACATGGCTAGTAATTCCATAGTCCCTGATCCATTTAAGACAACTGGTGGAGCACCCCTTACTTCTACATTACCACTAACAATACATTAAGCAGCCTGAAGCATTCTGAAAGTCATGCTACAATGTTTGGCCCCACTACCCAGGATCATACCTACAGAGGTCAGGGGCCTCAGTAAATCACAAAGACAAAGTGAAACCCCCACCTGCAAGTGGGCCTACAATCCATCTACAGATCAGATCCAGTCTATAACATCCCTCTGCTTTTAATGGCACATATGAGTGTCTGTGCCAAATAAAGAACATGGAGACTTAAAAAAAAACCTGCATGCAACCATTTTAAAGTTTTAGTAAATGTAGTTGGGTCAGACTTTTCTAGCTGACACATTTGTTGGAGTATAAGCTTGATGTAGACTCTGGTCAGAACCAATAAAACATATACTGCAATGAACATGTGGGTCTCTATAGCAGTGAGAAGTTTTAAAGTGAGTAGTCCAACAGAAGGTCTCACCTCACTCCGATTGTGTGTCCTACCTTAATAAAAACATGTAAAACATGTAAAAACAATGGAGAGGGGTGAAAAGCTGTGTGCCCCAAGGATCTGTCCTGGGACCAGTGCTCTTCAACCTCTTCATAAATGACCTGGAAACAGGGGTGAGCAGTGAAGTGGCAAAGTTTGCAGACGACACCGAACTTTTCCAAGTGGTGAAGACCAGACAGATTGTGAGGAGCTCCAGAAGGATCTCTCCAAACTGGCAGAATGGGCAGCAAAATGGCAGATGCGTTTCAATGTAAGTAAGTGTAAAGTCATGCACATTGGGGCAAAAAATCAAAACTTCACATATAGGCTAAAATTCAGCGTTGGGAGGGTTAGGACAGACAAAAGAAAATATTTCTTTACTCAGCATGTGGTCGGTCTGTGGAACTCCTTGCCGCAGGATGCGGTGACGGCATCTGGCCTGGATGCCTTTAAAACGGAATTGGACAAGTTTCTGGAGGAAAAATCCATTATGGGTTACAAGCCATGATGTGTATGTGCAACCTCCTGACTTTAGAAATAGGCTATGTCAGAATGCCAGATGCAAGGGAGGGCACCAGGATGCAGGTCTCTTGTTATCTGGTGTGCTCCCTGGGGCATTTGGTGGGCTGCTGTGAGATACAGGAAGCTGGACTAGATGGGCCTATGTGGTCGGTCTGTGGTCGGTCTGTGGAACTCCTTGCCGCAGGATGCGGTGACGGCATCTGGCCTGGATGCCTTTAAAACGGAATTGGACAAGTTTCTGGAAGAAAAATCCATTATGGGTTACAAGCCATGATGTGTATGTGCAACCTCCTGACTTTAGAAATAGGCTATGTCAGAATGCCAGATGCAAGGGAGGGCACCAGGATGCAGGTCTCTTGTTATCTGGTGTGCTCCCTGGGGCATTTGGTGGGCTGCTGTGAGATACAGGAAGCTGGACTAGATGGGCCTATGGCCTGATCCAGTGGGGCTGTTCTTATGTACCTCACTGTCCTGCAGAAAAAAACAGGCTCAGGACAGTCTGCAACAACATCTACGCCAGACTACATTGTACAAGTTCAAGAGGAGCCAAGCTTTGGCTCACAGGAACATCAAAGTTGTCACACGTTTGCTTTGGAGAGAACACTGTAGCCCAGGGGTGCCCAAACCCCGGCCCTGGGGTCACTTGCAGCCCTCAAGGCCTCTCAATGCAGCCCTCAGGGAGCCCCCAGTCTCCAATGAGCCTCTGGCCCTCTGGAGATTTGTTGGAGCCCACACTGGCCCAACGCAACTGCTCTCAGCGTGAGGACAACTGTTTGACATCTCACGTGAGCTGTGGATGAGGGTTCCCTCCACTGCTTGCTGTTTCACATCATGATGCAGTAGCGGCAGCAAAGGAAAGGCCAGCCTTGCTTTGTACAAGGCCTTATATAGGCCTTGGGCTATTGCAAGACCTTCATTCATTCATTCATTCATATGTTCCATCTTTAATATAATCATTTATGTAAACTTATGTAAATTTATTCAAATTTTAAATGTAAATTAGTTCATTTTTCCCCCCAACACAGTGTCAGAAAGATGATGTGGCCCTCCTGCCAAAAACTTTGGACACCCCTGCTGTAGCCCAATCCCTTTTTAAAGGCATCCAGGTCAGCTGCCATCACCACATCCTGTGGCAAGGAGTTCCACAGAGTAAATACACGCTGGATAAAGAAATATTTAAAGGTCATATCTATGCTACTGAGACACTTGCCCCCCTCTGTGCCCTCAGAAGTACTAAGTGGTCTGTAAGAACTCAACAAGTGAAGCTTTTCCACGTGACCAGGTGCACTTCACCAGCTGAATTTCCACCAGAATCACACCGTGTTAGCCAAGTGCCCTCCTGCAAGGAGGACAAAAAGGTGGAGTGAACTGGAGACACTCAAGGGACTGCAATCCTATACACACAAGTTCCTGGGAGCAAGCCCCATTGAACACAATAGGACTTACCTCTGAGTAGACATGCATACACAGACAGAGACATGCCTGCACAGAAGTAAGTTCCATTAAAGTGATTAAGGTTTACTCCTAGGTAAGGGTGGATAGGATGGCAGCCTGAGCCGAATCCTATGCTTGTCTACTCAGAAGCAAGTCCCATTAGAGTCAATGGGGCTTACTCCCAGGAAAGTGCGGATAGGATGGCAGCCTGAGAGCCCAAACGTAAGCAGGTCTACTCAGAAGCAAGTCCCATTGGAATCAATGGGGCTTACTCCCAGGAAAGTGCGGACAGGACGGGAGCCCGAGAGCCCAACCGTAAGCAGGTCTACTCAGAAGCAAGTCCCATTAGAGTCAATGGGGCTTACTCCCAGGAAAGTGTGAACAGGACGGCAGCCCAAGTGCCGGGGATGACTCAGCACTGAAGAGCTGGCAGAGCTCAGAGGCGCCGCGATGACTCAGCAGAAACAGCCCTCCTCTTGCTCGCGGGGCAGGAAAACCATTGGCTACGGGTGCCCGGGAGGCCCACACTTACTCAGCTCGGCAGCACTCGCGAAAATCCACCGCAGGCACCAGTATCGCCACTGAGCAGAAGGACCGTCATCCACCACTTGCGCGGCGAGTGAGGCGGATGAAGAAAAAACAACTTTTTAAGTGGCCAGAGGGGGCGCTGCGACCTCACCGATGCGCGTGCGCACTACCACCTCAGCGCAGCTGGCCCCTACGCGCGGGAAAGCCCGACCTCCTCCTCGAGCGCAGGCGTGCGCTGGTGAAGTCGTCACTTCCGGTGGCCTCTCACTTCCGGTGGTTGCTCTCGCTGTCTCCGACTTCGGCGGTGAGTTGTGTATTTTTGTGAGGGCGGCGGAGGGTTCGCTGGCTGGTCTCTCGGGCGGAGCCGCGGTCTGCGGGTGAGGCGGGGCTGCGGCCCTTCCAGGGAGCGCGGGCCGCTTTGCGGGCGTCGTCTCCAGGCAGGGGGGCCCCTGGGTGAGCAGGGGGCAGGCAGGGAGGAAGAGATGGTGATGCCCCCCGCTTGATCCCGGAGCCTGTGGAACGCCCTGCCACTGGACGTGGGGGTGACTTCTGGTCTCTGTGGAGCTCTGATGGGGGTTCCCTCCCAGGTGGACAGGTTAAGGGGGGAGGGCCCCATTTAGAGGGAGGGGCTGTGGCTCCATCAGGGACTTGGACCAGGCAAAACATTTCTTTAGCCAGAGTGTCATGGTCTGTGGAACTCCCTGCCACAGGATGCGGTGATGGCATCTGGCCTGAGTGGGAGCTCTGATGGGGGGGTTCACTCCTAGGTGGACAGATTTCTAGATTAAGGTGGAGAGGTCCCCATTTAGAGGAGGGGCTGTGGAACAGACAAAAGAAAATATTTCTTTAGCCAGAGTGTCATGGTCTCTGGAACTCCTTGCCACTGGATGTGGGGATAGTGCCTTGCCTGAGTGGGAACTCTGATGGGGGGTTTCACTCCCAGGTGGACAGATTAAGGTGGAGATGGCCCCATTTAGAGGATGGGGCAGTGGCTCTATTGGGGACTTGGATCACACAAAACATTTCTTTACCTAGAGTGTCATGGTCAGTGGAACTCCCTGCCACAGGATGCGATGATGGAACAGTCAGGGACTTGGAACAGATGAAACATTTCTTTACCCAGAGTGTCATGGTCTTTGGAACTCCCTGTCACAGGATGCGATGATGGAACAATCAGGGACTTGGAACAGACAAAACATTCCTTTACCCAGAGTGTCATGGTCTGTGGAACTCCTTGCCACTGGATGTGAGGATGGTGTCTGGCCTAGATACCTTTAAAAGGGAATGGGACAGATTTCTGGAGGAAAAGTTCATCACAGGGTACAACCCATGATGGGTATGTGCAGCCTCCTGATTTTAGAGGTGGACTACCTCAGAATGCCAGGTACAGGAGAGGGCTTCAGGATGCAGGTCTCTTGTTGTCTTATGAGCTCCCTGAGGCACCTGGTGGGCCACTGTGAGATGCAGGAAGCTGGACTAGATGGGCCCTCTTTGGCCTGATCCAGCCTGGCTCTTCTTATGTTCTTCTTTCGCGTTCAGACATCAACAGAATTCCAGATTTGGAATGAGGAACAATTTTTTTTCCATCAAGGCATAAAAACTGAATTGAAGGTGGCATGGGTTGTTCTCCCCCCCCCCTTATTGTAGGGGAATGCTCTGCATAACCTGTTTGTGTTTAACTGTTGAACCCTTAGGTCTCTCAGTATTCTGGCCAAATGTTGCCATGGTCTTCTATTCTGTTGTACCTAGTAAAGAAAGAACTCTCTTTCTAGGTTCTTATCTACAGCCTGATACTTTATACTAGATGGGCCTTTGACCTGATTCATTGGGACTCTTCCTATGTGTTTACTCCCTTCTACCTGTGCATGCATATGTTAGGATTGCAAAGTTAGACTTCCACTTAATACTTTAAACAAAAGTATTTATACTACCACAAGGTTTTTGCTACCGTTAGATTTATGGGTGTCTGTAGGTAAAAACCTCTTCTAGGTGGCTCTGAAGTGATGGAGGGAAGTAACGTTTCTTAGGTGAAATAGGTGTTTGTTTTTAATGCATAAGCGCAGTTTGCTCAGCACTGTTCTCTTTGAGGAGATATATTGTCAAAAGTTGTATTTCTTGGTCCAGGAGATGGTGTAAAGAAAAACATGTGGTGGAGAATTGTGGAGGATGCAGTGGGGCTAATCCACAAGTGATGGTCTTACTGCAGTACAACCCAATTCAGAAACCAATCGCATGTACAGATCAGTGTAACTGTTTAAGATGGGGTACAACTGTCGTCCCAACGTCACCGCATAGCTCAAATGTTGTGCTGAAGTTCACAGATACAGATTTTGCAGTAGTTCCATATAGAAGCCTAGGCTTGCACAGAGGTAGGAAGGAAACGCTATTGTCACTTATGAAGTCCATCATGATCCTGCTGGACAGAACTGCTACAGGTATAAATTTTATTCACCAAAAGAACTGGAGAAACCAGAAGACTGTTTCACTGGGGCATCTAGAAAAGGCAGCTAAAAAGGCGATGCCTCCAAGCATACGCATACAGTAAAGGACAATGCTAACAATTGTTCATTATTATTAAAAATATATACTGCTGTTCAATAAAGTGGTTTACACAGCAAAACAAATCAACAAATTGTTCCCTGTCCCCAAAGGGCTCACAGTCTAAAACTGTGATTCCCAACTGTTTTCTGAAGCTAAGAGAACCACTGAGTTTTTTTGTGGGGCCATTATTTGGCCGGGGGGGGGGGGAACTCTGCAGTGTTGGTGACGATGGCACTTCTGGGTTTGTGTTGCTTCTACCAACTAAGTAAAAAAAGAAGTTTTGGGCCTTACTTATCAGCAGTAGCAGCAAGAATCCAGGTTCTGCAGTGTCTCTGGCTGCCCCCACAGACAAGTTAAACTCCCAAACCCCCTTTTTTAAACTCCCCCCCCTTTTTACATAGTCAGTGGCAGCGGCACAAATCTGAAAGTGCCATCACCACCACTCTCCTTAAGGAAGAAAATTGTGTTTCCTGCTGGTCTAGAAAGTGTAGAAAAGACAGCTATTGGGAAAAAAAACTCTGTGCTGGGTTGAAGAGGGACAGTTGCTCTCCTGCTAAATATAAGAAAACACCATTGTCCTTGGAGGCTGTTGAAGAAGTAGTCAGTGAGAGTGAATTTTTGTAATGATCCATCCTTCTGTGAGATTGAGGGCAAGGTAAGAGAGAGTCCAGTTTGTCCACTCGTCTCTAAGGTTGGTTGGAACACTAGGGGGCTCTTGTAAGAGATGTCTTGAGCCATGTATATTTATGTGTGAACTATTTCAAGCATATATGTTATGCTTGAACTAGATAGAGGGATAGAGTGAGATAGGAGGGAGTCGGGGGTAGTTCCAAAGATCTTACAGAAGAAGTGTATTTTGAGGAGGCATTTGAAGAAAATAGACATTTCTTAGGTGATCAGAGAGAGAGTTCAGGCATAAGGGACAGTAAGGAAGAAGGGGTGGAGCTGTTTAAGGGAGTAGGAGACCTGAAGATAGAGGAGCTGGAGGAGAAAAGGTCACAGGCAAGAGTGCCATGGGATAGAAGAGCAGAGAAATAAGGAAGGACGAGGCTATGAGGAGTGTTACAGGCAAGTACATGGAGCTGAATCTTCCTGGCACAGGAAGTCAGTGCCAGGTATTTAAGGAGGGGAATGATGTGATCATAGCAGGAAGAGAGGTAAGTAAATTTGGCAACAGAATGTTTGATGATGGCATAAACGGAATTACAGTAAGTAAGGGCACAATCCTAACCAACTTTCTAGTACTGGCATAGCTGTGCCAGTGGGGCATGTGCTGCATCCTGCAGTTGGGGGGCAGTCATGGAGGCCTCCTCAAGGTAAGGTAATGTTTGTTCCCTTACCTCGGAGTTGCATTGCCCTTATGTCAGTGCTGGAAATTTTATTAGGGTTGCAGCCTAAGAGATTGTGATCATCTGTATGCAACCCAGCAGAGAGATCAAGAAGCCTGAGGACAGTATCTGGCAGTGAGAAGATCATTGGTAATTTTTGTGAGAGCAGTTTCAGTGGCACATGGGAGTGGGGAGCACTTTTTTGTTTGGTTAGTAATATGCTTTCCTGGTGTGTGTTGCAGACTTTAATGCTTTATTTATGCTGCTTTTATATTGTATTGTATTTTATTGTGATTTGTTTTTTATGGAATTGTATTTTAATGTATGGCTGCAAGCTCTCCTGGACTCCCTGATGCTCAGACGGAAGGCTGAGATATAAAATAATTAAACTTGTTTTGGGGAATGTCATATTCCTGGCTTTATAGTAGGTGTGTTATCTGCTTCTGCTTTGTGTTAATATATATATTTAGGACCAGTTGGTTGCTGGGTACTGTATAGCTAACCAATATATAGTATGATCCCTACCTAGAGAACTTGGAATAAAAATAAGGTGGAGAAGGCAAACGTTAAGATGATAAACGTTGTCTAATTTATCTTCAGCAATTTCGTTTAACTTTAAAATACAGGTATAGCTTAATTTTGTAGATGAAAGTGCTCCCTAATTTAGTCATAAATGTCTGTATGCTTTTCAATCACTTCAAAAACTAAGCACGAATTTTGATGTAGTGGTGTGTGGGTCTTCACTGTGCAAACTGGTTGCAAGAGCATTCTGTGGGTGTCTCTTGCATAGTTGTATTTCAGAGTACTTTGCCAGAGCCTCCTGATCAAGTGAGCTTTGTTCTCTACCAAGTCCACGTCTTTAATATGACATAAGCAGGCTCTGAATCCTGTGATGTCTCCATTGTTGTCGTGTATGACAGTCATATGGAGCCATTCCAAATTGAAACAATCACACCCAAAGTACATTTTGTGCCTGTATTTTGGACTTAGCTGGGGATGGCATCTGCACAGTTAATACAGGGAAACACCCATGCAAGCACATGTTGTTGTGCCTGTGAATGAGTCTGAAACATCAGAGTTGGACCATGGTGTCCTAAATGTCAGTATCAACACAATTTAAGAAAGAGTTTTGTGTTTTGATTAGCACATTCCAGTGATTTTTTTCCCCCAGGTCTAAGTAGAACCCTTTCTACATAAGGAGGAAAAGACCATAAACACTCAATACTAGGAAACAATGTTCAATTGCTGGATCCCACCACCAAATCTTGGCATATCTGCAGTTTTTTCAGTTCCAGTATTTAGTAGCTGACATCATCTATTGGCTTTGTGATCAATATTTTATTATCACATAGCTCTCTTTGCTACTGCAATTAATTTTGTGGCTTGGGATTGGCTTGGAAAAAAGAGAGAGGTATGCTGCCAGTAAGTGCCATATTGTCCGTTGCTTTTAGCTCATGTAGTGCTGCATTTACAAAATAAAGCATCTTTGGCTTTAAGTGAAGGGGCAAACTACTTAATATCCACATACCGTACACTCATGTTTTTTGGAACTCACCACTTTCATATGGAAACTAACCTATTTGGCAAAAGCTTTTGAAGTAATGTAGATAATTTATGTCCAGGGTGACACGGGTAGACATTGAACCTGGGTCCCCTTTGCCAGTTAAGCTAGAATCCAGTCTTGAACGGACATTTTTCCACTTGCAGTGTCAACATGAGTCAGTATGTCTGAGCTGTGCGTAATATAAACAATAACAATGGGATGTTTTTGATGCAAGATGAATGAAACAATAAATTCCATTGCAGTTGTGTAGAATTTCACTGAAGACAATACTGTATATTTTCCATTCAGAATCTCAATGCAATTTGTTCTCTTTCCCTAGTATTTATTATATGGCAGGCCCAGTAATATTTTAATAGTCCATCAATGGAATCAGAAGCTAAAGAAGGAGATGAAGAAAGTCTGCAAACAGCTTTCAAAAAGTTGAGAGTGGATCCAGCTAGGTAAGGTGTCAGTGGCCGTATTAAATTTTGGATTGTTTATTGACCTTTAAGATGGTGCTTTTTAACATTTCTTCCTTTCTGTTAACTTGGGACTAGCTATGAAGAAAGGCATTCGCTGTTTATTTTTATGTACCTTTGAATGCAAACACACAGTTCTGATCTCTTTACTGTTGACTTGAGCAGGTGTCCTGGTGGCACAGTTTTTATTATCTGTTTTCTGTTTCCTTGATTTTAATGACATGCTAGAGATGCTTGAAAACGGTGTTATTTCTTTTACTCTGAAGTAACCCATTGTGTTTAGTAAGACTTAGGCTGTAATTCTATCTCATTCACCAGAAACAAATACCTCTAGCTGTGAAGTCATGAGGAGGCCCTGTCTTAATGTATCTTTCCTTTTAGTAAAGTAGGGGGTGTGTGCATTGTTGGTTGAGCAGGGTGCCAGAAGTGGCCCATGCAGCAGGTATGTGCATTCCCTTGAAGTCTTTTGTGGGAACATTTTTGTTAATTAGTGGCTGTTTTTTATATATTTAAAAAGAAAAACCCTTCAGCTCCACTCCCTCTCCACAAAAACCAAACCACCAAGACCAATAGCTGCGTGCGTGCATGCGTGCTTGCTATGTCCTAACATAGGGTCATAGGCAGTGTTCCCCCCCAGATACTCAGCTGCACACCTTGCAGCTGTACTCTGTGCTGCTCAGAGCTCTGCTACCCCAAAGTTTGCCAATTATATGTGACAGGAAACACTGGTTGTCAGATACACCCTACTGGATGTAGACAGTTATAATGGGACAAACTAGAGAGTGTGTACTCCCAAGCCCACCAATCGCTTGCAGTTTAAAAAGCTGCATCAGTGTGGAATTTGGGCTTGGAGAATTTGGGCTTTTTGGGAAACCATAAGTAGCTTGCCCTCCCCACCCACCACGAAACGGCCATCCTGGACCCTGCAGAGGTAGTGGGCATACATGCGCTGCCTCTGCAGGCTTCGGGAAGCTCTCTGAGGGGACCAGAGCACAGCTCTGGTTCCCTTCGGTGGGCTCATGGGGCTGAAAAACTCAGATTTGATTATCCCCAATTTTTGGTTTTCATGGGGGGGGGTGTCCGAGAACTAATGCCCTGTGGATACCGAGGCCCCACCTGTGTATCCATACTGCACTGCCTTTTGTAAGATGGGCACCCAGAACATGGATGCACATCCCTTTGAAAAGAGTGAAGTTTAGATAGCTCACATCTAGATGTGCACCTGATTTACCCCAGATTTTTGTTGCAACAAGTGATGTTTGTGTGAAAATATGTTTCCATGCGTAGAACTTCTTGGATCTGGGTGCAGAAGCATGAAGAAAATGCCTCTTTGCTTTAAATGACGTGTTTTTACTCCATGACTTTTTTTGTGGGTCAGTATTTAATATTTAAAATCGGAAGAATTGTGTATAATGTACAGTGTGGGGGGGGGGGGAGAAATGATGAGATGAAACCAAAAAGTTAAGAGAGGAATGCACAAAACAATGACATCCTTTCATCAATTTTCACTGTATTTCACTTTTTTAAAATGCTCAAGGGACTTTGCAAACATTATTCTATATCTAGAAAACCATGAATTTTAAACTAAACCCATAAAATTAGCAGTGATTCAAATCATACCAAGTGTCCTTAACCTGTTATCAGTACCATTCCATAGTACCATCCCATAGTTTGGAAGTTGGACTTCAACCTGAAAGAGTCAGCTTCAGATCCCTGCTCAGCCACGAAGCTTCCTGGGTAACCTTGGCTCAGTCACTGTCTCTTAGCCTCACCTACCTCACAGGGTTGTTGTGAGAACAAAAAGAGGGAAGGAACCATGTACACCACCCTGAGCTCCTTAGCAGAACTGTGGTATAAAAATGTGAAAAATAAATAACCTAATTGCTTTAACTTACTCCAGGCTTCTAGAACATGAGTTCTGTGGCCACAGCTTCTATATGTTTCCCTTAGGATATAACCCAGAGCTAAAAGCAAACTTCCCCATCCCTTTCTTGACTCAGTAGTTCTCTGGGCTGGGGGACTCTTCAGAGGGGAGTTCTATGGGGTACAGAGGGCTCTGGGTTTATGAGGAATTGCCCCCCTCTCCACACACTTGCAAGTTCCTTCCATTCACAGACAAGAAAGTTAAGATACAGATCTGTTTTCTGTTATTTTTTCTCTTCTCCAAAATGTTTGTTCGCTTATTTCACTGTTCTGAACTGAGTTTGGCTCTCTTGCCAAACTGTACATCCTGTATACTTCATGACTGAGGACATATTTGAAACTGGATTCCTCCTGTTCAATCCCAGTTCCCTCCCATTCCATTTGAAGAGAGCCCACCCAGTACTGCTTCTCAGTTGGTGGCCCACCTTCTTGCTCTTCTGCTAGTCTTCCTGCCCAGTTACAGCTTTTCTCCTGATTTTGGGGGGGGGGACCTTGTCATTTCTTAGGTGCTGTGACAGAATCTTTAGTTGTCATGGCAACCTGGATTCTCAAGCCCTGGCCAATATAATAGAAATTCATTTCCAATTTCCTTGGAATTTAGACACTTAAAGGATATTTGCAAGTGTGCACATGTAAATTTGCCTGTGGAAACTTTGTTTTGGAGTAGAATCTTAAGATGTTATTTGACCCTTAATTCAGATCTGCAACATCTGTATGTGAAGGAACAGGACTAAGAGCTCCAGTCAGAGCAGCTGTTGATGGAGGCAGGCACCAAACTGTCTGTTCAAGAGAGACCTGGCATGGGTAAGACTCATTAGTCATTGTATGTTCACTACCTCTTATTTGAGTTAAATTGATCCTTGATCATCAGTACTATGGATTCTTAACCAATATGTTGTATCAGTAAAAATGAATGCTCTTGTTCTTTTTTCCCCTCTTGTACCTTGTTCTGTCTTCTCACATCTTGTCTTGGCATGCATTTGTTGGAGAAACTCCGTGGCTTGTATTAATTTCAGTTTATGGCTAATTATAATAGGTCTTTCTGGCAAGGTTACAATTGCATCACATAAAGTACTGCTTGTGGGTGCTGTCTTTTCTATTTTTTTTTTTCCCTGAAAGGCATGTAGTGCAGTCATTGCATCCCCAGAATTATAGCAAATCATTTTAGGACAGTCATCACTACCGTGTTCTGAAACGTAATTTGTTCCAGAATCTGTTTCTGCTCAAATGTTGCTACTCTTTATACAGGTGTGCAAGAAAACCCTTGAGGGGGGCAATGAGGCCACAGCGCCGCAGGCGTTCCAAATCTCCAGTCCTGCACCCCCCCAAGTTTACATACTGCAGCATGAAGGCCTCTTCTTCAAGTAGCCAGCTGAAACACAAAAACCAGATGGATGCTTCCAAGAATAAAGTCAGCCCAGACCCTGTAGTTACAGAAGAGCCATACGTGGGAGGAAAGAGATGCCCCCTCTTTGATAGCAGTAACTGCAGGAGAGCCAGAGCGGAACACCAGAACACTTGCACAAGTGAGCAGCCTTCAGAGAATTTGGGAAAGAGTTGTCCTGCTTTTTCTTTGGCCTTTGAAATCACCCACGATCTCAGCCAACCTTCAGATTTCCAGTCATTATCAAAGCTGAGTTTTGGGAAGCAGTGCTCTTGTGTGGACAAGGAATGCCAGTGCAAACCATGGCAAGCAATAGAAGCATACTCCTTCTCTGGCTTGCGGAGTGTCCTGTCAGAATGTGAAAAGGCTGTCTTGGAAGTGCGCTCACAGTCACTGCCCAACAGATCGCCCTCTGGTACGAGTTCTTCCGGCTCTGCCCGGTCTTGTTCTGAGCAAGCTCGAGTCTTTGTGGATGATGTGACTATTGAAGATCTTTCAGGATACATGGAGTATTACTTGTATATTCCCAAAAAGATGTCCCACATGGCAGAGATGATGTACACTTGACATGAGAATCATGGGTTGAAAATTCAGTGGTGGTAGTGAGATGTTCCCTCAGTGCCATAGTTGGAAATGTATCCATTGTCATTGCTGCGTGTTTGATCAAATGTTTATTGCACCATACAGTGTAGTTTTTTAATAAAGTGAAAAAGAGACAATAATCTTTGTCTTAAAGATGCATTAGATTGCCTTCAAAGTTCAAGAATGTACCTCAGTAAAGCTTCCCCCTTGCTCCATTCTAATATTCTTATTGCATCATATCTCTTAGCCATCTTTTGCAGTATTGTTCTGTATTAACTAGAAGTTACTTAATCCCCTGAAAATTCTCTTGATTTGAAGTGGTTTTTTCTGGGTTAAGTCACACATTAGCCAACCTGCCTCAAAGGACTGAAACACTAAGCCTTTTCACCACTGTTCTTTTTAAACTTGGACCATGATTCACTGCCATTTAGAAATCAGGAATCTAAGAAATTGTTTGGGATAATAAGATAATAATCCCACATAAACTGGGATTTGAGACTTGATTCTGAGATATATTGTTGGCCATCTTGAAACTTTTATGGCTTCCCTCTTAACTCCTCAGCTGGTTCTGTCTGAGGGGCACCCCAGCCCCTCCCTCAAATTTTGCATGTTGCTTTGGTCAAAATGTCCGTGGTGGCAACTCTAGGCATAGAGTTCTTATTCAAGTGTCCTAATGTCTCTCATCCTATGATTCCGATTAGCATTCCACTTTTCTCCAAAGAGGGTAAAATGCTGAAACCTTGTACCATTTCTTTTTCTAGCATTTTCCCACTCCTTCTGCATTAGGAGAGTCTTTTATGCTCTGCTGAATCTGGGTGTGGATGCACTAAGATTTCATGCATAAGCAGACATCTTATGGAGATGTTACTTATGAAGTAACTTTCTCCTAGTTTCACTCTAGTGTTCATTCAGATGCATAGACGCTTTCTAAATGATTGGTACCACATCATAAGGCCAACTGCACATGCTACGCAAACTTAGCCTGCCTTATTGGGTACTTGAGAGCAGCTCCCGATTGCTGCCCCTTTCCTTTAACATCTGAGAAAGGAGGTGGCATTGTTAAGGAATTCAGCTTAAAAACCTTGCACAAGCTTATAAATTAGGCCGAAAAGAAGAAATGTGGTTAACAGCCAAGGCTCTTGATTCTGTTCTTGTGCCATATTTGGTGGAGGCATAATACTTTTCTAATTAAAATAAACTGTATGCTTGCTATGGATTTTTTCAATTTTTTTTTCTCAGTACCACTTAACATTTGAGTCTGGAAAAATGTATTAAAAATGGGTAGTTGGGCACCTTACAAGGCTGATCTAAGAAGAATGTTCACAGCTGAGTGCTTCCACACTTGGAAATAAGCACAGATTCCACAGTAGGGAACAGTGTTCTGCCTGGAGAGAAATCGATACTACTTTGGTAGGCGCTTGGAGAAGGCTATCTGAAAGGAACTCATAGCAAAGTTTTCCAGTGTTCTGTGATTAAGACCAGGTGAAAAACAGAAAGTAACCAATTGTGTAAGAAGCTGTGATGGTTGAATGCTACAACAGTAGAGTGGTTTGTAAGGAAATATTGTACAACAAGGGCTCCTTGGCACAGGCAAGTGGATGATTTGCTTTCTTAATACTTTAGACTCGGTTTCCCCCAGATAGCTGTGCTGTGCAACCACTATTGAAGTGCATGTCCAAAGTGTATGATAAATAATTTTGTTCCCGTGAGGCTCATATAGGAGAACCTCCAGTAGATTCGTCGCATGATGTCTTGCAGTTGGCTATGGCAAAGCATCGTACATGCAAATGTTGAATCTCTGGTCAGTCACTTACAACCCAGTCCTTTCCTCCCCCCCCCCCAAGCTGGTGCAGCCACATCAAAAAAGAGCATGCTGTATCCAGTGGGGGGGGGGGAGGGAGAGAGATTAAATTTCCTTACCCCTCTGTATGCCTCCTTGAGTTTCCCATTCTGCAATGGGTTTCTTCAGACCTGCTCTGTTGCTGGCGTGATTCCAGGGAGAGAAAGGGAGCAGGGGAGCTGCAAAATAAGAGGATAGGATCTGGGGTGTGCCATCACTGTCTGGCTCAGCCCCTCCCACAGCATCCCTACCTCAATTCTCCCCCCCCCCCCGCCCCTGCCTTGTCTGCTCTGGCGGGCGCAATGAGGTCTGGCAAAGTCCAGGGAGTGCTACCGTCTCTTGTGACAGCGGAATTCAGTTTTGCTGTTACAAAGTACTATGGCCAGCATCCCAGTCTGGCATAGGATTGGCCTGTTAGGCATGGTACTTGCCACTGATGAAGTTCATCATTCATCAAACAACATGAACATGCCTTTGTGCACGCTCCCTTATATTCAGTAGAAATTAGTGCTTGCATTTTGTCTGATTTAACTTCATAAAAGATTTATTCACTGCCTGGACCTATTTTTAACTAGCACATTCTCACCTGGTACTCAAGCATCTCCTATACTGTGTGAGTTTGGGGGAAGGGGAGAGATATACATTGCACAGACTGTTGGAATAGCTGAATCACTGCTTTAAGAGCAATTTCACTTTGAAACTATGGCAACCGATCTCACTTTAATAGAGTATAAAGCACATTGAAATCAAACAAAACAGCTGCCCTAGCACAAGCATGTAATTGTTCAATTTCCCTAGAGACAATCTGCCTACTATTGCTTGGTAAAAAGGTAACCTGTTACTTTATGGGATTTTTTCAGGGCATAATATGCCTTGGATTCATTTTCTTATTTCCCACTATATGGTGGCATAGAAAAAGTAAAAGTAGTGAAGGCCCAAAGCCAGGAATAGATTTCAGCAAACTTCTGAAATTTAATTAGGCAAATTCTTCTTCTAAATAACCTACTAAATCACCAGAAAGCAGCAGTCAAGGTTAGCTGCAATATCTAGAGGGGTCAATGAAACTCATTTGGAATTGTGGTTTATGCCTGTTCAAATGAGTAATAAATAGGACACTAGGTGGAGCTTTTGGGACATGGCTCCAGATACTGCTTTCTAGACCTAGCAGCAGAATTTACTCAAACATATAGGCCTTACCTCCTCTCTGTCTCCCCCCATTTAGTCTAAAGCCAGAGCTGCTCACTTTAATTAGTAGTGTTGAAGTAAGAGATGTATTCTTATCTCATTAGAAATCCCTAATGGAAGAACTTGGGCAAGCAATGAAAACTGATCCCAGTTTGAGCTTTCTGATGCATGTCTGGGAAAAACACATCTTGAGCAAAAAGCGGATGGACAAGGCTGAATCAGCAAACAAGAATGCTCCCTGTGTCCCACGTGATATAAAGAGGGGATGATTTAAAATTGTATGGCATGGGTCAAGCTCTAGATAACATAAGTATCAATGTTTAAAATGAGGTTTGGCATTAAAAATTTTCAAGACCGCAGTTTGTTTTGTCAAGATACTTGGTAAATGTCACATTTGTGTTTATGCAGCAGGCCTAGAACTTATCCAGAGTGTTCCAATTTATATAATGTAACATAGTTAAGAGTGTGCCAGGTTGCAGCCCAAGGATGCAATTACTTCTAAACTCCCTAGAAGCACAATACTTTGCTCACAACCCAGAGGCTACATCAGGTTTAGCCTGAACCCTATGTTTGTATTATTTAATTTACCACATTTGTATCCTACCTTTCTTTCAAGGAGTTCAGGATAGTGTAGATGGTGACTGTTCTCACATAAGTCCTCTAACTTATGTGCTCAGCTCAGCCCAGCCAGAATTTGAACCAAGATCTACCTGATGCCACTGTATCACGCTGGCCAATATACAGTTTTTGTGGTTGTACACTGTCCGGTGTAGCTCAGCTGCATTATATCTTTATCTTGTGGAAATGTTCTTTTTTTTCTACTCCATTCACATAATGTAATATTGGTTTTCATGCCTGAGTGCCTGGGCTATCTGGAGGCAGGGTCAATCAACCACTTTGGGAGGGGGGATGCCAACTTTTAAAACTGGCTGAGCTCCTATTTGTTTAACCACAGTATGACATCCAGAAATTAAGAAGGGTACGTTTTTGCCATTAGTTGAGTTCCATGTTAGGAAAAACATCTGCTACATTTCTGCTCATAAGGCACAATAGAATAGCGTGTTTTTTTAAAGAGCTGTCTGGTAAAGACATTGAGTCGCATGAGTAGAAAAGTTGGCTGTGGAAACAGCCACAATGACTGCTAAGTACTATATAGGTTATTTTATAGACAAAGGCAAGTGCAGATCAGGCAAATAGATTTGTTTCATTTAAAACAAGCTGGTACATTCAGCAGTATTAGATGTTCAAGGCTCTTTGAGCTAGTTCAGTTGTGGAGAGGTGGAGCCATAATAAGAACTGAGGATAGAACTACTATGAATTCTGGCACTTAAAATGTTTTTTTCAGTGTTCTTTAGCAGGCTTCTTGGACTTCTGATATTGCATTGAGTAACTAGGTGCTTCATTCTCGAATATACTACACCTGTCACTACATTCTCTAGGTGACCATGTAGATTAAACCCTGGTCTAGGTGACCAGGTAGATTAGCGTGAGAGTGACTAGCCCAGGGGTCTTCAAACTCTGGCCTGGGGGCCAGATGCGGCCCATGGCCAGCCTCTGATCCCCTGGCCCAGTTGATCAAACACAACTGGAGTTGTGCTTCTGGGGAGGGGGAATGGGAGCCAGTGCTTTATCTCAGGCTGTGTTGGTGCTTGGAGAAATCCTGGGCATTTGAGCCCATTCCTTTATTAATTCATCTAAGTTCCATCTCTAAAGTATTTAAATTTTATTATTTAATTTGTTTTTCTGGCCTTTGACACTGTACCTGCTATTTGATGCAGCTCTTCAGTCAAAAAATTTAGAGACCCCTGGACTAGCCTGAAACCCTCTCAGTAAGCTTCCAGGTCTCCCTACCTCAAGTCTAATGTTCCTTCCACTAAACAAGCTGGCCAACCCTGGACCTGAAGAGGGGCCCCATTAGGTGTGTAGCAGAAAAGGATTTAACAGATGAGGCACAGTGAGGGACATCAAATCAATACTTTTAGCCAGAAAGGACTAAAAAGTGTTACCCCAACTAGATTTGTTTGAAAATGGTGTTATTTATTTTACTCAGAAGTAAGCCCTTTGTGTTCAGCATGGGCCCAACCAACTCCTCTGCCTTTAACCTTTTCAAACTTGGGTTGTGTGCTACCTCTGATTGCTCTGGGAGCCAAGCATTCCTGCCATTGCTGTCGTCTCCCACAAATACTTGGAAATCAGAGGAAGTGTGAATTGATGGTGGTGATTAACTGTATAAATGAAGGCTACGAGCAACTATTTCCCTCTCCAGTCAGAACTGCCACAATTGGGAATCATTCAGTTCTGCGAGATAACAGAAGCTCAACCTGCTGGACTTCTTTCTGCCTTTATAGGTCTCCAGGAGTTTCCTTCACATGAGAAACTTATAAGCCAACTAAGTGGTCAAAGGGCTGAGAAAATGAAGCCAAATGGAGATGCTGGCTTAGCCATTGCTTTGGCATCCCATGCTGGGAGCTATTTTAAATGCTACCCTTGTTATGGATATTGCAATTGCAGCCAGCCTCATGGACAGGCCAGTTCTGCATGGTGTGTGAGGAGGGAGAAGTTGACTCTTTGCCCTTCATTTTCTCATGAAAATCAGTCAGCTTCATGCAACCCCACCCAAGTGGCCGTTTGTGTTTTTAACTCAGTTTGGTTCTAGAAGCTGTCTGGGATCATTTGTGCTCAGGGCTCAGGATCTTCCTCATGGCCAAAAGAAAACAAGGATTCTAAACCAGTCCCTTTGAGAGCAGCAATGCCTTGGCAGTGAGTCCTGGGGCAATGCATGGGCCCAAGCAGCCTCCCTGACCATGAGCCTCCCTGACAGCATCCTTGCTGGAAAGAGAGCTTGGCCAAGCCAGTTATGAACACAGTACTACCACCTGGTCCTGTGCTGGAGGTATTGCTATGGTTGATCTCAAGCTCTTGATTCTCTGGCTCTTCTGCTCAGAGCTGTAAGCCCTGAGCTACCTTGTGTCTTCCCAGTTTGCTGGCTACTTCCTTTGCCCCCAAAAGTTCCTGACCCTGCAACGGAGTTGCCAACTCTTGTGATGGGCATTTTCTGATACCTGGGCAGAGCCCTGGAATAAGACTCTAGTGGTCTGGGGCGCTGCATCTAGCCCAAAAACTATATGGACACACAGCTGGAAAAACCACCACCACTCAGCTGAAGGGAGAAAGGAAACTCCTAATCTTCTAACTGACTGGGAAGATATTTTTTCTTAACAGGCCAGGCCAGTAGTTTTTCTGATTAGCCAGCAAACCTACTCCATCATGTCCCAACCTTGCCCTGTGTGCTCTGTTTTGACCAGCATTCTGTTGCTTCACTCTTTTTCAGTTCTTTCCTTCCCTGAGCCAGGCTGTTTAGTAGCTCTCTTGTTCATCTGCACATTAAATGAATTCAGCTACGGCTACCTCAGCTCAAGTCTGGCCCTTGAGGGGGAACATGGTTTTTGACCCCAACATGTTAGATGCCTCTGGAAGCTTTCAAGCATGGTATGGCAAGGATGTTAGGATCATCCCCTGATTTATTTATTTTTTTGTACCTTGGGGATATACTGCATCTGAACATGGAGGTTCCATTTGTTCGTGCATCAAATAGCCAGTGAAAGATATATCCGCCATGAAATTGGTTTTCCGAAGTCCCAGTCTTCTTTCGCACCATAAAACATGAAATAGTATCGACAATTTGCATAATCAAGTGCTTGAGTCAGTACCTTATATCTATAGACATGCCCTTCTGCCCCCAAAGTCTGGGTCTCCCTGCCCCTAGCAGTCAATCCTCAGGCTCATTTCTCCAGGCACCCTAGGGCCTGGCCCTTTTGATTTATCTCTCTCTCAAGCCATTCTGACGAAGGAGGCTGTGCTGTATTGCTAATAAGATGCAGGATGTCCCGCTGCATGTGGACTCCCAGGTTTGTTGTCAGGTGGCCCAGATCGTCTGTTGTGTCTGTGATTGGAACAATGCATGAGCAGTGCAGTACTGTGCCTCATTGCAACCTTGCCATGCTTGCAAAGGAGTGGTGATTTAGCACAGCCCTGCTGCTCTCCTTAAACCAGATGCTGCTTCTGATCCTGCTGCCCCGGGCTTTCCATGCCAATCTGGAGTGAGTAATGAAATTGAGCCCCCTTGCCTCTGGGAATGATGCTGTTTCCATGAGCCCATGTGATGCTCCGAGAGTGGAGCCGCCGCAGCTCTCTCTTTCTCCTGCTCTCCCATAATCTCAGGCTGTCATGGCGACTCCCAACAATGTTACTCCCACCAACTGCAGCTGGTGGCCCATTTCAGCTCTGGAGAATGATGCGGGCAAATCCATGGAGGCTGAAGACAACCCGGACTCGACACACCCTGCGTTCCGATCCAAGGACAGGCTGGTTTTGTACCACTGGACCCAGTCGTTCAGCTCACAGAAGGTAAATGCTTCACAGGGGGAAGAAGGGAGCAATTGTCAGCCAATATGATTCCATGCACATTCCTGGATATTGACAATGTGAGGCTGGTGGGGGGGGGGGTGGAGAAAGCAGGTGGCTTTTCCTTGGGGATTCACAAGGGAGCAGCTGGGAGGCAGGGAGTTTAAACAGAGGTGTGTTTTGTAGCTGCATTTCTGCAATTCAATTGTCTTTGCCTAAGGCAGGGGGAGGGGAGTGCTGTCTGTCTGGTTTGGGGGTCAGATTTTCATGTTGTGCTTGGAGAGGTTTCTGATATATAGCTTCTCTCCTCCCCCCACCCCCCTCCAATCAAGAATCTCAAGTGACTGGGAAAAAAGAAGCATTGCAAAAACAAATCCTGCAATACTTGGCTGATAATGGTGGGGGAAGGCAGGCATGTCCACATACAATGGAGCTTAGTTCTTGTATATCTGTAGCAAGCCGGGTTGGACAGGGGGCTCCAAACTGTACTAAGCAATGCATGGACTTCTGACACTGCAGCAATAGGGCTGAAATCCTGTTTCTAATACTCTTAAACCTATTGGCAGGCCATGTATGTTTCGGTTTTTGTTTTAAACCCCAAGGAAATGGCATTTCTCGGCCTCTTTCAGAATTGCTCCATCAGGGTCGGAGTTTGCACAGGGCGAAAAGCACCTGGCGTGATGATTCCTCGCCAGGAACGCACAGCACCAGCTATGTCCCTTTATGGTCCATATCTATTAATTATGTACTGTGCACAGGAAGGGGCTGAATGGGCAGGATCCCTCGAGGGGTGAGGGCCTCTGGTTTGCTCTGGGGGTAGAATCCTCTTCCCAGGAACACTCTGTGGAGGGAGGGCCCCATCCTCATGCATATAGGGAGAAATCCCACACTAATCCATGGAGCAGAATGTAGGCCAATGTTCAGTTGCTCCTTTTGAAATCGTGATAAAGAACTGGTTCTGCAGTTGCGCTGTCTGCAAAACTCAGCATCTTCTCTCACTCCCTGCATCCTCCTTTTTCTTTTCCTTTGCACAACAAAGATCTTTCAAGGGCTTTCTTTCTGCCTTTATCTCTGTCTCTGCCTGGGAAGGAAGCAGTTAACCAGCTACTCATACATGCTTTTCTACAACTAGTCCAGAGCAAGCCCCACCTCTGCCAGAATTAATAGGACTCCATAGGCAGCAGATTGAACAGTTAAAGTGACAGCACACCAATGTACCCTTGTTGAGTCTCCACTTTGATCAGGTTCTCTTTGTTTTAATGGCTTGCAAAGGAAAAAAAGGATCTCAGTGCCCTGAAATGTGTTGACTTTCTGATGAATTCCTAGGCTAAAGTGCATAAATGCAGCACAGGAAGTGCTCAGTGTAGCACTGAGAGAAAAAGACAAGGGGTGTGTTTCTGATTAGGGCTCCTTTATTCTAACATGTTTTTTCTTCTAGTGGCCACCCAGATTCCTTGTGCGTGCACCTTTTTCTGCTGAATCTCAATGTAGGGTCCAAAGGTTAAATCCTGACATGCTCAGACCGTTCTGAGATTTGGTTCCCCTTGCAGATAGAAGAGTCAGTTGTTGATTATGCATGCACCTCCTTTGTCACACATGTTGTTTGGTGCATGCACAAGCAGAGCAGGTGCAAGGCTGAGCAAAGACCTGCCCAGAAAATGATATCCAGCTGCTCACTATGGAGCATCGGTGACTAGCAGCGATGACTAGTGGCTTGTTTCCTTTTGTTCAGTACCATGGCCAGAGCACACAATGAAAGTGCCACAGATATTCTCCTAAAGCCATTTGCCCTTATAAATAGGGTAGGGAACATCTCTTGCAAATCGAGGAGTCAATTTTTCCCTTGTGTAACTGATCACACCAGAGTTTAATGGTCTTATGGACTCTAGATAGAACAAAGAACTGAACAGGTTCTTACAATTGCACTGCAAAGGGCCAGCTTCTGCTAGCATGAAACCTACTTTCAGGGATAGGAATAAAATCTTCAAACTATAATTTATTTCCATAAATAAACTGAATTTGGTTGTTTGATATGATCTTCATAAAGATAGCCACAAGAAAAAGAACTAGACACTTGATTTTTTTTGCAGGATTCTGCAAAATGACTAATTTTAACATTAAACCCATCATGCCACATGCCACATTATACTGATGGATGTGTGTATCTTTGATCCATGCTAAAACATGGCCATACCTGATTTCCATTCCCTATTGTGTTTTCACATTCTAGCTAGGTTGAGCAAATAGATGTGAGAATAAAGTCCTTGAGAAGGCATTTCTTTTTATCTAGAGGCATTTTATGAGGCATTTTTAATCTCAAATTGTCCTTGATTATTGAGATTCAGTTGAGATCTGATTATTCAAATTACCAGAATTACAATGAATTAAATAAGCAGTTAACCAATTCAGATACATCATATACTAAACTAGACATTACTTTTAAACATGTGATGTGCAGTGCCTGTGTGTTTTTTTCACTTTGTTAAATTACACAGGCAGTGTAACCATTGGCATCCTTCAGTCTCGGGCAACTATGATATCGTGCTCTGAAAAAGTGGTTCTGGAACAGTGTCTAGTGTGGCTGAAGAGGCCAATTTAGGAGTGACAATCCCTTCCACACTGGGAGCAAATATAGTCTTTCACTGGTGTGTCTCCCGGGCTGTGGGCCTTCCTTCTTTGCCTCTTTGCCTCAGTCTGTTGGGCAAGTGCCTCTTCAAACTGGGAGAGGCCATGCTGCACAGACTGCCTCCAAGCAGGATGCTCAGAGGCCAAGGTTTCCCACCTGTTGAGGTCCATTCCTAAGGGCTTCAGATCCCTCTTGCAGATGTCCTTGTATCGCAGCTGTGGTCTACCTGTAGGGCACTTTCCCTGCACAAGTTCTCCATAGAGGAGATCCTTTGGGATCTGGCCATCATCCATTCTCATGACATGACCAAGCCAATGCAGGCATCTCTGTTTTAGCAGTGCATACATGCTAGGGATTCCAGCTCGTTCTAGGACTGTGTTGGGGGGTCCAAATGAGGACCACCATGTGAGAGGTAGATTTAACCTTTTGCCCCATGATGGTCTTGATTTAGATCAGCCCCCTACCCCATGGATGCTATTTGATAAGGTGGGAGTCCCAGTTGCCACCAATGAGGACGTCTGTCCTTGGGTCAACTAGCAGCTGTGTGTGTGGGGGGGATTCAAATAAGGACCATATCGGAGGGAAAGGTTTAAAGGACTTCCCACTGGTCCTGATTCAGATCAGCTCCCAATACATGTTATTCAACAATGGAAACCAAACACACAGCTACATAGCTTGCAATTAAAGTAATATGTAGTTTGAACCTAACATTTGTTACTTTCGGGTAGCTCTTTGATTTGGAGTTCTAACCACCTGACAACAACCTTGGCTGAAACTTCAGTTTCGTTTCAAGAAGCTGAGAGATAGTCAGTCAGGAAGCTGAGAGACCAAGTTGACTATAAAGCCCTTTGATGCTGGACAGTACAATAGAAATTAATTATACTAACTTTACTGTTGACTATCTCATTTACTCATTGCAGGAACTTGTCCAAAGCCCGTTTATTTGTCCACAGCTGCAAACTGACTTCCCTTATACAAGGGCTTCCCTTATAAACAATGTCTAATTTCTTGGACAGATTTTGAGGCTCAGACTAATGATACCTTTTTGGCCTGGAAACCACCCCCACCCCGTTTCCAGTATATGATTGTTGTGGTTACTCAGTGGTGAATGAAAAGCATTTATTTTGCATGTGGTCAAGAACATTCCTTTAGTCAGGGGCTGTAAGGCTTGGATCAGGAACCTTTAATCAGAGTCTGGTATCTAACCGAGCCTACTGTGGACTGTGTGTTCAAACTGCAGCACCTTGTTCATGTATGAAAAGGAACAGGGGATTAGCACATCACTGCCTGCAATTGGGAAGCTGCATGAAGCCTCTGGCCAAGCATTGATTAGTAGAGGCCTCCTGCCTCTGCCTGGTAGGCAAACCACCCCTGTCTGCCTGCTGCACTTCCGGCTTTTGGTTTCAGCTCCAGTCACTGACCTCAGGAACCCTGACTTGGAAGACACACCTTCCAGGTATAGATTTTCGCATAGCTATCCATGGTTCCAGCTTGTCTCTCAGTAACATGTAGCATTACCATTTAATCTGTTCCAGGGTTTAAACCTTCTAACTGAAAGCAGGCTGTGCTTGCAGGGAAGTACAACCACAGTGCATGCTACCAAATGCACTTCCTCCATCAGTTTCTCGCCCTACTGTGGAGATTTCAGCATGGTGTATAGTAATTGGGTCTTCTCTGTGGTGCACATGATGCTTTCTAGCTATCCCTTAAAGAGCCAATCTCTGAGGAATACTTGAGTGATCTTGCCTTAGAGCATGTTCAGGGGTAACTTCTCATTCTACTGTTCTATCTAGTTATGTCACAATACCAACAAAAAACCCAAAAATGTGTTGATGTCATGTGGTATGTTAAGCCATATACCAAACTGGAGAACACTTGTGCCCAGTGTTGTTTGAAAGTTTAACTTGGGTCCACATTCATTAAATAATTCCCATCCCAATAAAAATGCTGCAATCCAACAATTAAGACTCCAAGGTGCAGAGAATGAAATCACAGCAGTTGTTTTAACTCTGTGATGAAATGTCAGAAAATGACCCTGCTTAATTGGGATGTGTCTTAACTTGACAAGTCAAAGTTCAGCTCCAGCATCCAGTTCCCAGTATCAACTTTTAAAATGAAGCTCTTCTCTCACTACGATTTCAGTTACAGTTTTATTTCTCCTTTTAGTCTTTCGAGACTGAAGGTTGCCAATACTATACTATGTCTAACCAGGAGATATATTCCATTTAATGTGAGGTTAATGTCCTACACAGAATCTGGCTGTTACCTATCATGCTGTGAGCAACCTCCTAGCCATTGGTGGAGCTCCTGCCTTGTTATGTAGAATCATGGAGAGGAGAGTGGAAACTGGGAGGAAAGTCTGAAAGGATGTACTGGGGCCTACATATCATTGTCACTAGCTTGGATGGAGGACAGGTCTCTCAATGGCTACTAGTTATGCTGTCTATATGCTGCCTTCAGAACCAGTGGTGTCACATTGTTGCCCCAAGGGTCTCTGTGGGCAATGGGGAATGCAATTTCCTCAGTCCCCAACATAGAAGCCCGAACCCCAGCTTCTTTCAACATCATCTGCTCCGGCAAACTGCTGAGTGCTCCCCCCACCTCCACCCTTCCTGCACCTCTCCACCCCCAAGGTGCTGGCCTAGCTACTCCCAAGTAGCGGCAAACATGCATTACGTTCATGACACTTGGGAGCCAGTGCAAGGGACTTACGCCAGCTCAGGAGTAAGTCTGAATTGCATTGTTATATAGCTCTTCCCTTTTTGGGACCAGTCCAAACAGTCCAAGCCTTTTTTGGACCAGTCCAAAGTCCAAGCCTTTAATTCTGCTGAGTCATGATCTGCCCCTCCATTACCAGGACATTGGTAATTCACACCGTCATTCACACTCTAGTATCATCTGTAATACTTTCTATATGGAGCTGTCCTTGGTGTCCAGTAACTTCAAGTGGCACAGAAGCCAACCACTAGGCTGTGGGCTGGAATTGGCCAATTGAAGTATATTATTCTGGTTTCATTTGAGCTACACTGGTTGCCTGTGTGTTTCCAGACTTGGCTTGACTTGCTGACTTGAACTGTTAAAACCCTTATAACCTGGGGATCTTTAGGCATTTTCTCCCATAAAGGCCACCCTGTATGTTCTATTCCATATCCTCCTCTGGTTGTGCCTGCTGAATGAGATTTGGCAGAAGTCCACTAGGACTAGAGCTTAAGTGGTACAAACTCTGTGAAATGTGCTTTCCAGAGCCAGCCTGACACTATGCTCCTTAAGGAACCAAGATAAAGCCTAGCTTTTTCAGAAAGTGTTTGGCATTTGGGGCCAAATACTATTACACTATTTTTTTTTAATTGGCATCTGTTTTGCTGATTATATGCAAGACCACCAGGTTTCTTGCTGTTTTCATTGCTGTTGGCTATTGTCTTGATGATTGCATTGATGGTTGTAATTTGCTAGCTGCCTTGGGTTTGTCCTTGACAAAGATAAGGTCGGTGATCTACAAAATTTAAAAATATGTAATAATATCAGGCAGGTGAGACACAGAAAAAAGGTTGAAAAACAGTCCTCTGAATAGGTGGAAATAGGTGGCCCATCAGCCAAGCCTCTTCCCACCCCACCATCTGTTTCTCCAGACTTTGACTGAATTTGCTGTGATACTAGAGTGATTGTTTTCATCATTTTAAGGACAGCCCTACTGGATCATGCCACAGGTCCATCTAGTCTAGCATCCTGTTTCCAGCTCCAACCAGATGCTTTCAGGAAGTATTTTACCCATTCAGCTGCTAGTCCAATGAAGGGAAAGAGGGAAACAGGAAGGGGTATGGACACACTAATGACTAGGCCAGTAGTCTTCAACCTTTTTCGTGCTATGACCCCAATAAATAAATAAACACCTAACGAAACTGGGGCCTACCATTGTTCCCACCCTACCTGGGACCCTGTCTGCCCTTCCTCTGCCCCCATCACTGCCCACTCCCTGCCCCAGCACTATTCACTGTAACCGAATATTCTTATTGGAGACAGCAGAAAAATCTGCCATGAAGCCTGGCACTAGGGAAAGCTATTTTAGCACAATTGCTAAGAACCTGAGCAGAACTGGGACACAATCTCCTGGTACCTGAAGAGGTAGACCAGATGCCTCTTCCTTTACCTGTTGGTGCTCTAGTCCAGTGGTCTTCAATCTTTTTCACTCCTGTAAGTTGCCATAAGCACACAACTGAGGCATTGCGACCCCACTGGGGTCCCGACTGGGGTCCCATTTTCACAATGGAGAGAGGTGAAAAGCGGTGTGCCCCAAGGATACGGGTGCTCTTCAACCTCTTCATAAATGACCTGGAGACAGGGTTGAGCAGTGAAGTGGCTAAGTTTGCAGACGACACCAAACTTTTCCGAGTGGTAAAGACCAGAAGTGACTGTGAGGAGCTCCAGAAGGATCTCTCCAGACTGGCAGAATGGGCAGCAAAATGGCAGATGCGCTTCAATGTCAGTAAGTGTAAAGTCATGCACTTTGGGGCAAAAAATCAAAACTTTAGATATAGGCTGATGGGTTCTGAGCTGTCTGTGACAGATCAGGAGAGAGATCTTGGGGTGGTGGTGGACAGGTCGATGAAAGTGTCGACCCAATGTGCGGCGGCAGTGAAGAAGGCCAATTCTATGCTTGGGATCATTAGGAAGGGTATTGAGAACAAAACGGCTAGTATTATAATGCCGTTGTACAAATCGATGGTAAGGCCACACCTGGGGTACTGTGTCCAGTTCTGGTCGCCGCATCTCAAAAAAGACATAGTGGAAATGGAAAAGGTGCAAAAGAGAGCGACTAAGATGATTACGGGGCTGGGGCACCTTCCTTATGAGGAAAAGCTACGGCGTTTGGGCCTCTTCAGCCTAGAAAAGAGACGCTTGAGGGGGGACATGATTGAGACATACAAAATTATGCAGGGAATGGACAGAGTGGATAGGGAGATGCTCTTTACACTCTCACATAATACCAGAACCAGGGGACATCCACTAAAATTGAGTGTTGGGCGGGTTAGGACAGACAAAAGAAAATATTTCTTTACTCAGCGTGTGGTCGGTCTGTGGAACTCCTTGCCACAGGATGTGGTGCTGGCGTCTAGCCTAGACGCCTTTAAAAGGGGATTGGACAAGTTTCTGAAGGAAAAATCCATTATGGGGTACAAGCCATGATGTGTATGCGCAACCTCCTGATTTTAGGAATGGGTTAAGTCAGAATGCCAGATGTAGGGGAGGGCACCAGGATGAGGTCTCTTGTATCTGGTGTGCTCCTTGGGGCATTTGGTGGGCCGCTGTGAGATACAGGAAGCTGGACTAGATGGGCCCTTGGCCTGATCCAGTGGGGCTGTTCTTATGTCCTTATGTTCTTAAGGTTGAAGAACACTGCACTAAGCACTAAACTCTACCCTGGGCCAGCCTTTTTTTCTCATGGGAGGTTCCCTTCCCTGCCTCTTTTTTCCCCCCCAGGTGTAGTCTAATCCTCTTTTAAGGCCATCTTAAACCAGTAGCCACCACCATCCCCCACACATCTTGGGGCGATTAATTCCATATATTTTACATTTAGAAGTACTTTGATTTGCCTGTCCTGCATCTGCTGATTGATATTGTTAAAAATAACTTGAAGAGAGTTTTGACTAGAACAGCATCTCAACATCTTCATAAGAATTGTTGGTGGGGACGAGTGTACAGACAGGCTGAATTCTAAAATAAACGAATTAGAATAAACCTTTAATGAATTGCCATTGCCTTCCATTTCTGAGTGCATAATTCACAGCTCATTGATTAGACATGGGTAAGACAAGCATCCCCATTGGATACATGTTAACTCAGTATCACTACTTCACAGCTATTATTACTGCCTTTCTGTAATTGAGGTAAATAAATATACAACAGGGTAAAAAGCCTTTGTTTAATTAGTGTACTTGCCTTATGTTCACACGTAATCTAAATTGAAATCCCGATATAAATTAACTGCTAATTTCATATGGCTAATTATGTTCAGGGACTCTTTAGTAAACACCTTGTTAATTTCCAGTTATGGTAGGTTCTAATTTCCAGAACACTATGTGATTATAACTTTTTCAACTCAGGAGTTGTTTCTTAGGCACCTGCTACATATTCAAGGTAATATGAATTTCTTAGACTGACATTCCCTTAGACTGGCATCCATATTTAGAAATTTAGGGCCAAACTAGTCATTGCATTAAATTCATCATCAGTATCTCTTAGGGTGGGTGGGGGGTTCTTAAAATAGAGGCCATGGGGGACCTGATTCAGACCAGGACCATCATGTGGGTACTGAGAGCCCAATCCTGAGCTCAGTGCACCGGCTCAACTCTGGCGCGCACTGTTGCAAACGTGCCATAAGGCACATTTGTGGGCCCTAGCACCAGGCAAGCGCCAGTGGTAGCCCAGCACTGCCTGGCGGGCTACTGCTGGGCAGGCACCCAACATATGCTGCAGTGGAGAGGTAAGTGGGGGCGTGGGGGAGGCGGGGAGGAGGTGTTCTGGGTAGGGGGGAGGCAGGCGGAGGGCGGGGAGAGGGTGGGGAGGAGGCATTATGGGGAGGTGGGGAGATGGTGGGAGAGGCGTGCCAAGGTGAGGGAGCGGAGCGGGAGGGAGGTGGGACCAGTAGGGCGATGCTCCACCAGATGCAAAGCCCAAAGGTGTTGGGCTCACCACCTGACACAGAGGCTTTTGATTCACCACCAACCTCTTCATTGGGGGTGAATTGAGTAGCCCCATTGTAGGGCTACTCTCTTTACCTGGGGGAAGGGGACAAAAATCCCCTTCCGAGGAGCCGCCGGCGGCTGCTGAAAACATGCAGGGTGTGGCAGCAGCCATTTTTGGCACCGCCACAGCCCTGTGCCCCAGGCAGCTCAGGATTGGGCTGCCTGGCTGCAATCCTATCTTCAATCATTTACCTGGGAGTAAGCTCCATTGTCTATAATAGAGCTTACTTCTCTGAGGAGACATGCATAGGATTGGGCCCTTAGGTGCCCAGATCCCAGATCATTTGGGGTTTTGTAGGTAAGGACAAGCAACCTGAATTGTCTCCCCAACTCTTTGGAAGCCAGTGAGGATATCTGATCATGATAAACATGTGCTCAGAGTGGCAGATACTAACCTGAACCACATGTAGCTTATTTGCATCCAGTCAGCCATATGTAGAATGCATTTGAATCTGGCATTTATCCAGGCATGAATGATAATGGCAAGGAATCATTTTCCCCAGAAGAGGACACAGTTGGTATACCAAGTTACCAACCAAAGGTGGTAAAAAACATTCCTGGTCATAGATACCACCTGGGCATCCACAACTACAGCTGGAGCCAGGAGCATAACCACACTGGGAAACGGATCCCTTAAAGTGCAGCCCAATCCAGAACAGAATGAACTTCAGTTCCATAGTAGTGATGCATCTAAAGTTTGAAACTGAGGACTTCAGCATAAGAAATTCCCTGGTATGGAATTCTGGGTTAATTAGGTGCATACCATGCCAAAGTTCAGACTTGTACTGTAATTAGTTTGGCCTTGCTCCTGCCAATAGTGACCACTGGCAATGTCTAGTGCAATGCATGGATTCCGGTGACCCTTGAGAAATTTTTCTGCACATGGTTCCAGCTAGCTTCAAACATGAAATCAATGGAAGCATGAGGGACTTGCAGTTGCTCTGATTTTAATTTTAGAGGAATGTGAACTTGAATATTGTCCATACACTCACACTGTAGTGAGTATGCTTCCACAGTGCTAAAACTGTGCCCACTGTATACACCTTAAGTACTGTTTACAACTTGTATTCTGGAATGTACTCTCTATTATATCAGGGAGAACAAATCCCATATGTCTTATATCTTTTACATAAGGAAGTCAGGCTGAATTATACCAAAGGCCCACCTAGTTCAGCATTCTGTTTCCCATTGTGGCCAACCAGCTGCCTCTGGGAAGCCCATAAGCAGGGAGAAAGGCATACATCTCTCCCACTGTTGCTTTCCTGCAACTGGTATCCTCAGGCAATTGGTAACCCTGCAGCTGGTATCCCACAGAACACAGCATGTAGTCATCATGGCTAGTAGCCGTTAGACCAGCCCTGCATGAATTTTAAATCCATCCAAGCAGGTTGCCATACACATCTGGTGGCAAAAAATTTCACAGGCTAATTACGCAATTTTGATCGCCTTTTTACTAGTTTATATTAGTTTAGCATAAGTAGGATAGCTTAACTTGCATTGGGCTATTTCCAAGTACTTTGACGCCATGGCAGGTGGTCTACTGGTGCTGGGCTATATAAAAAACGCAATGGCAAAATTCTTTGCAGCCTCGTATCTTTTGACTCATTACCTTTAGTTTGACCTCTCATAACTGGCGCGTATTCTGTGTGCCGAGAGAGTACTGAGAAACAAGCAGCATGGAATGCGGTGTTTGCTGCAGCACTGGAACTGAGGGGGTGGAATGAAATGAGTCTTTCTTTGAGCGTGTTTGTTTTTTTTAAAGCCACTCCACCGATTAGATTGGTTGGCAACCTGCAGCATTGAGCGATTGTAGGATCTCCACCCCTGGAGATTTTAAACCACCACCACAAAATTCAAAGTAATCTTCTGCCCAGGATGCTGTCTGTACAAGACTGTTGTACAGAATAGACTATTGGTGTCTGTTCTGAATCCGTTGGCCTATTCACACTCAAAACCTAGATCGGTTTTAAGGCAGGCTATACAGCTCAGGAGCAGAGCACATGCTTTGCATGAAAAAGATCCCAGGAAATGCTTCCTTGAAATTTCAGGTTTAATTATTTCAGATAGCAGGGTTGGGGAAAAGCCTACCCAAGGTTTTGGAGAACCAACTCTGCTGGTCAGAATACTAGGCTAAATAGACCAATGGACTGAGGGCCAAATCTTAACCAACTTTCCAGCGTTGGTGCATCCGTGCCATTGGGGCATGCACTGCATCCTGTGGTAGGGGGGCAATCACAGAGGCCTGCTACATATAAGGAAATGTTTGTTCCCTTTTGGAGGGAGCTGCATTGCTGCAGCAGCAGTACTGAAAAGTTGGATAGATTGGGTCCTGACTCAGTTGAAGGCCATTTCATATGTGTAGTCTTTCAAGGCTTCCCTCAAAGAATCCTGGCAACTAAAGTTTGATGAGTGTGCTCAGAATTCTCCATGCAAGATGACCAGGTGTCCTTGAAGGACTTCAGTTTTTCTCTGGGGAAAACTCAGTTTATGTCAGCACTATAGTGCTCTGTCCATACAGCCATAATTCTGTGCATTTCAGGATCAGAAGTTCTGAATTTGTGAGTCTCCCAAGCTGGGATCCAAAATATCACCAATAACACCCCAATTGCACCAATAAATCAGGTAGAGATGGGCAAAACCAGCGTGGCTTGTCTCAGATAGAGTCACAAGTCTCCACCCCCTTTAACTCGACTCAAAAATCCAAGTCACCCAGAGCATTTTGGGTACTCTAACAGATTCGGGTCCTGAGTCTTTTCTGTAAAAAAAGTTAGCTGTGGCTCCCAGAAAAAAACAGAGCTGCTGCCGGGGTGTGTGTTTGTCAGAGTTCTCATTTAATACTCCCCTGATGTCTCCATCCCTTCTGTAAACAAGGTGGGAGGGGATGGTATGAACTGCCTGAGTGTGGGGGCAGAAGCAACAAGAGGGAGGAGGGTCAGGTGCAGAATCTGGGAAGCTTACCAGTATGACCCAATCCTTTGCAGCTCTACTCAGAAGTAGTCCCATTGTGATTGGTCATTCAATGCGCCTGCTGCAGGCATGCTATGAGTTCCTCCTGGATGGCTAGGAACTGCCTCCCCCCCCCCCGGATTCTCGAATCACTTATCCAGGGAAAAACCTTTGTCCAATGATCTTCGGTTCCTTCAGAGATGGGCAAGAGAGCCTGCTCCTGCCTCTCCCCCTGCCTCCTGCTCAATACAAAACCAAAACATTAACCCTTCCCTTCCTCCTGGCTGGAATTTCCCTGCTGTTCGCCTGGTCTGAATGATGGTCCCATGAGGTCTTTCACACCACAAAAAAGTAAGCAAGCACACCCAGACACAGAAAGACTCCAGTCTGCATGCATGGGGACCAAGTGCTAGGTCAGTGGCCTCAGACTCAAGTCAGTGCCAGAGTCATCGAAGCAGGTGACTCTTCTGTACAAGTCAGAAAAAACACGTGTTTTTGCAACTCGGACTTGAGTCACCTGACTCGAGTTCCCATCCCTGAATTCAGGAATATTCCAGTTGCATTATACATGATAGCTGTTCTAACACAGTGGCTGGGAATGTGAAACAGGAAGTGTCCAGTTCAAGTATTGGCTCAGGAAAGAAAGATGGAAAGGCACCGATGCAAAAATAAAGAGAGAGAAGGCCTTAAAATTGTACTGCAAGCAACATGTTTGGACCCCTGCCATTCACTTCATGCAACTCTTCTTTAGGGGCCACTGAATGGGTCCATTTAAAGCAGACTTGCATACCATGAGAGGGCCAAAATGATGTGTTGTGTACATGTTTGGTGTCTGAAGGTCTGGGGGATTTTAAATGTAAATGGCAGACATCTGAATCAGGACTGCAATCGAAGAGCTGGCAGAGGGGGGGGGGATCATGGTCCTGTGCAGGGCCAGCCCATCTATGAAGTCAGGTCAGGCAGCACATTGGTCAATGGCATCCATGTCACTTCTACCACTTGCTTCTGCTGCTTCCACTGCTGTTCCTCTTCCTCCCCCCCACTCCCTGGATTGGAAAAGGAAGAGGGGGCGGAGTGGAAGAGAAAGTGTGAAGGGAAGGAGAGTGCTGAGCTAGAACACTGGTGCATCATCAGGTAAAGGGGGTAGCATTTGGTATGCCACTTAGGCCTCAGGAGGCCTCAGGCCAGACCTGGTCCTGTGTAACTACTATTTACATTTTGCACAATGGGCATGTCATCTAGTTTGGCCCTGTACATTTTAGTTTTTCTTTCAGTGACTACCAAGCCAGTTACTTCAGAGAAGATTCACATAACTTGAAACACATTGGACCAAATAAATTACACTTGATGTACATCAGGGCCGTAGCAGGGGGGGCTACGTAGCGGGGGGGGGCTTTCAGAAGGTGTTTGACATGGTCCCTCACCAAAGGCTACTGAAAAAACTCCACAGTCAGGGAATTAGAGGACAGGTCCTCTCATGGATTGAGAACTGGTTGGAGGCCAGGAAGCAGAGAGTGGGTGTCAATGGGCAATTTTCACAATGGAGAGAGGTGAAAAGCTGTGTGCCCCAAGGATCTGTCCTGGGACCGGTGCTTTTCAACCTCTTCATAAATGACCTGGAGACAGGGTTGAGCAGTGAGGTGGCTAAGTTTGCAGACTTCACCAAACTTTTCTGAGTGGTGAAGACCAGAAGTGATTGTGAGGAGCTCCAGAAGGATCTCTCCAGACTGGCAGAATGGGCAGCAAAATGGCAGATGCGCTTCAATGTCAGTAAGTGTAAAGTCATGCACATTGGGGCAAAAAATCAAAACTTTAGATATAGGCTGATGGGTTCTGAGCTGTCTGTGACAGATCAGGAGAGAGATCTTGGGGTGGTGGTGGACAGGTCGATGAATGTGTCAACCCAATGTACGGCGGCAGTGAAGAAGGCCAATTCTATGCTTGGGAACATTAGGAAGGGTATTGAGAACAAAGCAGCTAATATTATAATGCCGTTGTACAAATCTATGGTAAGGCCACACCTGGAGTATTGTGTCCGGTTCTGGTCGCCGCATCTCAAAAAAGACATAGTGGAAATGGAAAAGGTGCAAAAGAGAGCGACTAAGATGATTACGGGGCTGGGGCACTTTCCTTATGAGGAAAGGCAATGGCGTTTGGGCCTCTTCAGCCTAGAAAAGAGACGCCTGAGGGGGGACATGATTGAGACATACAAAATTATGCAGGGGATGGACAGAGTGGATAGGGAGATGCTCTTTACACTCTCACATAATACCAGAACCAGGGGACATCCACTAAAATTGAGTGTTGGGCGGGTTAGGACAGATAAAAGAAAATATTTCTTTACTCAGCGTGTGGTTGGTCTGTTGAACTCCTTGCCACAGGATGTGGTGCTGGCGTCTAGCCTAGACGCCTTTAAAAGGGGATTGGACTAGTTTCTGGAGGAAAAATCCATCACGAGGTACAAGCCATGATGTGTATGCGCAACCTCCTGATTTTAGAAATGGGCTATGTCAGAATGCCAGATGCAAGGGAGGGCACCAGGATGAGGTCTCTTGTTATCTGGTGTGCTCCCTGGGGCATTTGGTGGGCCGTTGTGAGATACAGGAAGCTGGACTAGATGGGCCTATGGCCTGATCCAGTGGGGCTGTTCTTATGTTCTTATGGGGTGGGGGGTTTGCCCCCCCTGAGCCAGCAGTTTGCCCCCCCCAGGCAATTTTTCCACACTTGTCATGTAAATGTGGTTGAATGTCCTCCAATTTAGCTCCTGTTCCTTGAGAGCTCAGCCCCTCCCTGCAGGCAGCCTCTTCCAATCAGCTCAGGCTGCTGATGCTTAGTGACTCACCTTAGGGGCCAGTCATAGCGACCTACTGATAGTCACAGGACACCAGAGAGGCAGGCATGAAAAAGCCTGGAGGGAATGTGCTCAGTGCCTTCAATCACCTTCCTAGGAGCTGAGTGGCTGTGCAGGCACTTTGCAGGACCCTGGAACGCTCAAAGGTAGCGTTCTCTGAAGTGCTACCTGTTCCACGCGCAGGGCCAGCTAGGCAGGCGGAGATCAGGGGTCTCAATGCGTGGATGAGACGGTGGTGTAGGGAGGAGGGGTTTAGATTCGTTAGGCACTGGGGAACGTTTTGGGACAAGCGGGGCCTGTACAAGAGGGACGGGCTCCATTTGAACCAGAATGGAACCAGACTGCTGGCGCATAACATTAAAAAGGTGGCAGAGCAGCTTTTAAACTGATCCCTGGGGGAAGGCCGACAGGAGCCGAGGGGCATCCGGTTCGGGACTCCTCATCCCTATGGGATGAGGATGGGGAGGTTAGAGAACAACAAGACAAAGGCAGGGTAGGAGAAGAAATTGGGAAAGGTAGGGTGATGGGATGTGATAGACGGTTTGGCACAATGAGAGGATGCGGGGACAAAGGAGCAAATAAGCAGCCCATCCTGGGGCATTCCGTGTATAAATGCTTTTATGTGAATGCCCGAAGTCTACGAGCAAAGGTGGGAGAACTGGAATGTCTGGTGACAAGGGAAAATATTGATATAGTGGGCATAACGGAAACCTGGTGGAATGCGGAGAATCAGTGGGATACCGCAATCCCGGGTTATAAACTCTACAGGAGGGACAGGCAGGGGCGTGTTGGAGGTGGGGTGGCCCTTTATGTTAAGGAAGGGATAGAATCCAGCAAAGTAGAGATTGAAGGTGGGTCCGACTCCACCGTAGAATCTCTGTGGGTTAAATTACCAGGCTTGTGCAGCGATGTAATACTGGGGGCGTGCTATCGTCCTCCAGACCAGAAATCGGATGGGGACCTTGAAATGAGGAAACAGATCAGGGAGGTGACAAGGAGGGACAGGGTTGTAATCATGGGGGACTTCAATTATCCTCATATTGACTGGGTCAATTTGTGTTCTGGTCACGATAAGGAAACCGGATTTCTTGACGTGCTAAATGACTGTGGCTTAGATCAGCTAGTCACGGAGCCCACCAGAGGACAGGTGACTCTGGATTTAATTTTGTGCGGTACGCAGGACCTGGTTAGAGATGTAAACGTTACTGAGCCATTGCGGAACAGTGATCATGCTGCGATCCGTTTTGACGTGCATGCTGGGGGAAGAATACCAGGCAAATCTCTAACAAAAACCCTTGACTTCCGACGGGCGGACTTCCCTCAAATGAGGAGGCTGGTTAGAAGGAGGTTGAAAGGGAGGGTAAAAAGAGTCCAATCTCTCCAGAGTGCATGGAGGCTGCTTAAAACAACAGTAATAGAGGCCCAGCAGAGGTGTATACCGCAAAGAAAGAAGGGTTCCACTAAATCCAGGAGGGTGCCCGCATGGCTAACCAGCCAAGTTAGAGAGGCTGTGAAGGGCAAGGAAGCTTCCTTCCATAAATGGAAGTCTTGCCCTAATGAGGAGAATAAAAAGGAACATAAACTGTGGCAAAAGAAATGTAAGAAGGTGATATGGGAGGCCAAGCGAGACTATGAGGAACGCATGGCCAGCAACATTAAGGGGAATAATAAAAGCTTCTTCAAATATGTTAGAAGCAGGAAACCCGCCAGAGAAGCGGTTGGCCCTCTGGATGGTGAGGGAGGGAAAGGGGAGATAAAAGGAGACTTAGAGATGGCAGAGAAATTAAATGAGTTCTTTGCATCTGTCTTCACGGCAGAAGACCTCGGGCAGATACCGCTGCCCGAACGGCCCCTCCTAATCGAGGAGTTAAGTCAGATAGAGGTTAAAAGAGAAGATGTTTCAGACCTCATTGATAAATTAAAGATCAATAAGTCACCGGGCCCTGATGGCATCCACCCAAGGGTTATTAAGGAATTGAAGAATGAAGTTGCAGATCTCTTGACTAAGGTATGCAACTTGTCCCTCAAAACTGCCACGGTGCCAGAAGATTGGAGGATAGCAAATGTCACACCTATTTTTAAAAAGGGAAAGAGGGGGGACCTGGGAAACTATAGGCCGGTCAGCCTAACATCCATACCGGGTAAGATGGTGGAATGCCTCATCAAAGATAGGATCTCAAAACACATAGACGAACAGGCCTTGCTGAGGGAGAGTCAGCATGGCTTCTGTAAGGGTAAGTCTTGCCTCACAAACCTTATAGAATTCTTTGAAAAGGTCAACAGGCATGTGGATGCGGGAGAACCCGTGGACATTATATATCTGGACTTTCAGAAGGCGTTTGACACGGTCCCTCACCAAAGGCTACTGAAAAAACTCCACAGTCAGGGAATTAGAGGACAGGTCCTCTCATGGATTGAGAACTGGTTGGAGGCCAGGAAGCAGAGAGTGGGTGTCAATGGGCAATTTTCACAATGGAGAGAGGTGAAAAGCGGTGTGCCCCAAGGATCTGTCCTGGGACCGGTGCTTTTCAACCTCTTCATAAATGACCTGGAGACAGGGTTGAGCAGTGAAGTGGCTAAGTTTGCAGACGACACCAAACTTTTCCGAGTGGTAAAGACCAGAAGTGATTGTGAGGAGCTCCAGAAGGATCTCTCCAGACTGGCAGAATGGGCAGCAAAATGGCAGATGCGCTTCAATGTCAGTAAGTGTAAAGTCATGCACATTGGGGCAAAAAATCAAAACTTTAGATATAGGCTGATGGGTTCTGAGCTGTCTGTGACAGATCAGGAGAGAGATCTTGGGGTGGTGGTGGACAGGTCGATGAAAGTGTCGACCCAATGTGCGGCGGCAGTGAAGAAGGCCAATTCTATGCTTGGGATCATTAGGAAGGGTATTGAGAACAAAACGGCTAGTATTATAATGCCGTTGTACAAATCTATGGTAAGGCCACACCTGGAGTATTGTGTCCAGTTCTGGTCGCCGCATCTCAAAAAAGACATAGTGGAAATGGAAAAGGTGCAAAAGAGAGCGACTAAGATGATTACGGGGCTGGGGCACCTTCCTTATGAGGAAAGGCTACGGCGTTTGGGCCTCTTCAGCCTAGAAAAGAGACGCTTGAGGGGGGACATGATTGAGACATACAAAATTATGCAGGGGATGGACAGAGTGGATAGGGAGATGCTCTTTACACTCTCACATAATACCAGAACCAGGGGACATCCACTAAAACTGAGTGTTGGGAGAGTTAGGACAGACAAAAGAAAATATTTCTTTACTCAGCGTGTGGTCAGTCTGTGGAACTCCTTGCCACAGGATGTGGTGCTGGCGTCTAGCCTAGACGCCTTTAAAAGGGGATTGGACGAGTTTCTGGAGGAAAAATCCATTATGGGGTACAAGCCATGATGTGTATGCGCAACCTCCTGATTTTAGAAATGGGTTAAGTCAGCATGCCAGATGTAGGGGAGGGCACCAGGATGAGGTCTCTTGTTATCTGGTGTGCTCCCTGGGGCATTTGGTGGGCCGCTGTGAGATACAGGAAGCTGGACTAGATGGGCCTATGGCCTGATCCAGTGGGGCTGTTCTTATGTTCTTATGCTGCTGAGTGACTCTGGCATCATTTGGGGGTGAGCAGGCAGGAGATTTTGCATGGGCCATTTCTGCAGTGTGGGTCTGGTAGGGCCTTTCTCTTTGGGGGGGGGGAAGAGAAAAGCATGGCTCTTGCCTCTGAGATTTTGAATGGACCATTTCTGCTATTTGGGTCTGGTAGGGCCTTTCTCTTTGGGGGGGGGGGGGAAGAGAAAAGCAGGGCTCTGGCACCTGAGATTTTGGATGGACCATTTCTGCTGTTTGGGTCTGGTATGGCCTTTCTCTTTGGGAGGGGGGAGAGGAAAGCAAGGGTCTGACCTCTAAGATTTTGAATCTTTCTGAGAGATCTCAGAGTTTTTTTTCCATGGCTATTGGATATATACACCACCAAATAAACAGACATTTACTCTGAAGAACCTGAGTGCAAAAGAATTAGTGCTGAAATCTTCCAACATGGACCATTTTGTCAGAACAAACCGAGCTTCAAACTCATGTAATCAAGAAACTTTGGAAACAACGGGTGCAGATAGAGATATCATTGCTTCTGCTAGCACCAGTAAGGCAATTAATGAGAAGACTCCTGATGATTTAGCACGAGTAGGAGAACCTATTAAACAAATTAAACTTGGTAAATATCCAAAGAACAAAGATGGCAGATCATTCAGATCAGAGTGGGTTCAACATTTTAAGTGGTTGGAATATTCTTCAAAACTAGATGCTGCATTTTGCTATCCATGTCGCCAATTTGTTCCATTTACTAAAGAGCAAGCTTACATAAAAAAGGGATTTTAGCAATTGGAGGGCTGCATTGGATAAAACTAAATCAGGATTTTTCAAACATGCTTCATCTGAGACCCACGTGCAGGCTATGTTAATGTGGTCTGAAAGAAACCAAAGAACTGATTCAAACACATCTATTTCAACTCTAATTAATGACAATGTGCTTGAAAAACATAGGTATTACATTTCAAGTATTGTTGAAATCATTCCATTTCTTGTAGTTAATGAGCTCCCAATGAGGGGAATATACATTGAAGAACATGTGGAGGAAGATTATTTAGAAACCTTTTCAAATATACCCTCAACAAGAACCCAAAACTAGCTGAATCTTACAAAATTATTCCAAAGAATGCCACTTACCAATCCCCAGAAATTCAAAATGAAATAGTTAAAGGAATGACTGATCTCATTCAAGAGGAAGTTTCCAATGACATAAAGAATGCAGATGTCCCATTTTTTTCTGTCTTGGAGGATGGAACAAAAGACAAAAATTGAAGAGAAAATATAGCAATTGCTACTAGATATGTTAAAGATGGTGAAATTTACAAATCCATGCTATCCAAAGAGACAACAACTGCTTTGGATGCTGAGACTTTTACAAACACAACTTGCGATACATTCCGAAGGTGTGGTTTAAATCCTAACAATCTGTTGAGCCAATGTTATGATGGAGCATCAGTTATGAGTGGCAAGAAAGGTGGTGTCCAGGCATTAATTTAAAAAAAACTGAAGAAATTCCATACGTCCATTGTTTTAACCATAGGCTGCATTTATTTGTAGTTAAAGCAGCTGAAGTTGTGCCAATGGTGAGGGAATTTTTTGGACAACGTGTGGAATTATACAACTTTTTGTCCCGTGGGGTAGTAGCTGCTGAGTATGAAGGCAAAGCTCTTTCTCGTCTGCTGGAACAGAGATGGTCAGGACATCTTCAGGTGTGTAGGACAATTTTTGAAGATTACAAACATATATCAGAAACTCTTGAACTAATATCAATCAATAATGGAAACAGATTTGCTGGGGAAGATGTGGTTCTTAGCACTGGTCTCCATCTTATAATGCTGAAGCAAGAGTTTAGATTTTGTCTACTTGTAATGAAAAATATTTTGGAAATTCTTTCTCCGGTAGATAAGGGACTCCAAAGTCATGACATTTCCTTGGAGCAGGCCTATAACTTAATTCAAGCTACAGAAGGTTCACTAGAAGACTTAAGAAACAGTGAGACTTTGACATCAATTCTGCAGGAAACATCAAAACTGGCTAAAGAGGAAGAAGTAAAAATGCCAAGGAAAAGGAAATTTAATTCCTTACTTGGTGATTATGTGGTGTCTGAAACAACGGGTAACAGAGCATCATGTAGTGACACCCACAGTAAGCATGCTTCTGACTTTTTTGAAATTCTGGATGTAGTGCTAGCTGAAATGAAAAGAAGATTCCATGACAATGAAGAGATTCTTCAGGCAATAATTGCAGCAGAAAATTTAGATGATGAAAATGGTAGGCTTAGGGCCCAATCCTAACCCAATTTCCAGCATGGACATAAGGGTAATGCAACTTTGAGGTAAGGGAACAAACACTGCCATACCTTGAGGAGGCCTCCATGACTGCCCCCAACTGCAGAATGCAGCACATGCCCTACTGGCACAGCTATGCCAATGCTGGAAAGTTGGTTAGGATTGCGCCCTTAATTATCTAAAAAATTTCAATATTATCATTCCAAGTAAAGAAGAAATGAAAGTAGTAAAACATTTCCTTGAGAAGAACAAAATTGAAAAGCGAAATTTCTTCAGTGAAATATACAAACACCGGAGTGCCTTTGAAGATTGTTACAGTATGTTAGCGGCAGTAAGAACTTTTGCATGTAGCACAGCAGTTTGTGAATCGACCTTCTCAGCGCTTACACAAATTAACAAACCTCAAAGACTATGTCTCACTCAAGAACGGCTAATTTAGTATACCTAGCTTTTGAGCTAAAGAGAACCAAGAATTTAAGTGTGGAAAAGGTTCTAAGAAGACTCAATTCTCAGAAAGATAGGATAATTCAGCTCTACTAGCTAGTTTCAAATCTTCTGTACCTTGCTTTTTAAAAGTAATGAATAATGTAAAAAACTAATGTTCCATGGCGTTGCTATATTTTACTTCAATATCTTTCCTCTTGCTTTTAGGTAAAGTAAATTTACTTTTGTCATCAGCAAATGAAAGGTTGTTAATACAAGTAAATCCCCTGGGGGCTGGGGGATAAGAATAGGCCCTCAGTTTGGCTGTACTTGTCGTAAGAGGCGACTAAACAGCCACCGGGTAGATGGGACTCGTCAGCCTGGGAAGGCAGCTCATCTGAGAGAAGGAAAACTCTGATACCAAACCTCCACTGCCTTGCGGCTACATCCAGTTATGGAAAAGGCTTGAATCAACCTCAAGGCAAAATCCGGAGCCGGAGTCCCTGAGGCAGTTCATGGCTGAACACAGTCACGTTCTGGCAACTCCTGTGACGCCGCTGGAACCAACCGTATTGGCTTCTGCCTTTCCGTTGGACCATTTCAGCGACGTGGAGAGGGGGGATTTGCTGCATGGGTAACAGTCTATCCTCCATATCTACTTTACCCAGGCTTCGCGCACTGGAGAAGGCACTGTTCCAGAACCACTATTCAGAGCGCGATACCATAGTCTTCCGAGACTGAAGGATGCCATCCCAAATACTACCTGTATCATAGTGATATGTTGTACTTTTGCAGTGTTGCAAGTCTGTGTATTGCACTGGTGTCCAAAATGAAAGGACAAGTTGCATGTTATTTCTATGTAGACAAATAGATTTTACATTGCATACAGAGATGCATTTATTCTATGCAGATCGTTGTTAGATTGCTTTACAGATAATGAATGCATCTTTCAAAAAAAAAAAAAAACACAACCCAAAATATTTCCTCCTAATGAAATTTGGGTTAGTTATGGGTCTTTGATGTTTTTCCATACTTATCCATTTTGCACACCAGTATAGATACCTGACATAATTGCCCCCCCTGAAAAAATGGTTGCCCCCCCACCTCTAGAATCCTGGCTATGGGCCTGATGTACATTTGACGCCTGCTTTCCTTTTGTCCAAATACTACCTTAGTCATATGCAAGTAATCCAAGCATTTCAGGTGTTTTGACTTCTCACAACTGTGGGATTTGCTAATCAACCATACAAGGCTATGTTTGCTCTATTGTTCTTTATTTTTCACCCTTATTGGTCTTCCTCAACTGACCTTTACATAATGAATTTGGCTTTGAGCCAGTTAATTGGACTGTGAAGCCCATCTGATTGCCCATTTCAAGGGAGTCATCAATCTAACAAGCAAAATCTGATTAACACTGACCAGGAATAAATAGTGGGGTTGTGTACCCCTTTTAATACATTTTTGTAGTCTCTTATCCAGTGTGTTGGATGCAATGATGGGGATCATCCACCTGCACAGTTAGGTGTGGGTAGAAGCTCCAAGATCCTGGCCTAGTGTGACTACTTAGTGTAAGGAAAGTACCCAGCGCAATGCAGTAGTGCTTTCTTTTATTCTCAGCATGTCTTTTATCCTCCATGCCTTCCTTTGCCCCCCAAATCATCTGCCTGAACCCTTCTTTGCTAGTCTACAATTCCTTAGCTACATTACTTTTTGCCTTTTACTTCATGCCTTTTGTTTGGATGTTTTCCATCCTTTTAATAAAATAAACTATTTCCTGCTACTATTTTGACCTACCTGGTCTCAGTTCGCCCAGGAGGGTGTTGGTTGTCTCAACTTAGATCACCAGCCTGCACGGCAAGGAAGGAAAGTGTGTGGGTTGTGAAAGCAGGTAGGCAGGCTGGCTGGCTGGAAACCGCTGAGTGGTGGAGAGCTGATAGTGCACTGCTGTACCTCTGCTGTTTGGAGAACTGGGAGAAGGCACCCTGCGGCTCTACAGGCAAGCTACCTACTTATTACTTTCCCATTGGTACTGGGGGTCAGCAGTAGTTTTGTATACTGCTCGAGCGAGCCTTGTTTGAGCCAGGAGGACTAACTAGCTTAAAGTGGTCATAAGTTATCTAGACCAAGTTTGGAAAGGGAGGTTAGCAAAATAGCAGCTGTCTCATTTTCTGGGACCTTAAGTGGTAGCAACAAGAACTACCATCCCAGTTTAAACCCAGGTTCAGAATGAGTCAGGTTGAAAATGAGCGCCAGCTACTAGATAATCATCTGTCTAACTACCACAGCATCCATGCTATGTCTGCATGCAACATGTATGTAGGATATGGATATACAGTATATCAGTCATTTTCAATCACTGTGTCATGGCACACTGATGCGCCTTGGGTGGCCTGCAGATGTGCTGCAGGAGTTTGGGGGACGATCATTTATCAGTAGGGCCACTGGGGAATGCAAGCCCCAACTGTCAGTGCAGTTTGCCTTGTCAATTATCAAAACACTGATGGTTTGCCTTGACAATTTCAGTGCCTCATCAGTGTGCTGTGAGATGAAAAAGACTGAAAATCACTGCTGTATGTTATGATCCAAATGTGGCTGTCGTGCTAATGATCCCTATACAGGAGGGACCTCTGTGTGATTATGTGTGAAGAACTTCCAGCCAGCAGTGAGCCAGGCACTGTATGATCCCGATGGGGCAATAAGATTGCAGACTATATGCGAGTTTGAAACCCTGAGCTGGGTTTGTCCTGAGCTTATTAGTTGTCATGAGGTGACTCTCTGAATCTTACATATGGTAGCAGGAGGGGGTAGGCTTGCCAAGCTACTGAGCAGCGTGGGTGGTGAGGGAATGCACATGACATCTTTCCTGCTCAGCAGATCCCAGCATTTGTTGAATTGTGTGGTCTGGCTAAACCAAGCAAAATGCCCCTCTTGCAATCCGGGTGCTATATAATCTGTCAATCTATTCTGACAGAAATTTATAGGCTTGATCCACATTGATTACTTTTTGCCTGCTAAAAGTAGCAAATCATGACATGACTAGATGAAAACAGCACAGAAAATGGACAGGGGCAATCACTTTGCTTTGATGAAAGCATTTTAAAGAGAATGCGTCTGGGTCTCAATAGGGTCCTTGTTCAATAGGGTCCAGTGATACAATTCACTGCATGTCTCATCTGCAGAAAATCCAATTCTCATAGGGAATATGAGAATACACACTTCAGTAACACACACTTCATATTCTCAGAGCCAATCTACACATTCAGAAAAAAAAACACAAGTGCTCTAGCCCTGCTGAAATTGTACCACTTCAAAATTCTGGAGTGGGCTGGTCAAATGTCTGACTGCTCCTCCACAGCAAAGTAACAAATCCTGGGCATGAAAAACTGTCTCTCGTTGGATGAAGTAATGTTCTGTCCTTTCTTCACATAAGATGTTTGGACTGGGAGTGTGTTCGGATTTACAGTTCTCCACTTGCATTCTAAAATGCTACTATCCCAGAAAGACTACGCTACATGATATTTTTTTTAAATTTGTTGTAACTGTGTGTTGCTTGTATTGGCAGGAGGTTGGACTCAGTGATATTGTAGGTCCCTTCCAACTTTGTCAGGGACATGTGGACAGGGGAGGCAGAGCCTCACCTGCAGTACAAACAAGGACCCACCAAGTTAAAGAGAGAGAGAGAGAGAGAGAGAGTGTGTGTTGCTGATCCTTGCTCCCCCTACCTCTGATTAGGGGAAACAAGAGGCAAGTTATTATTTGAAATTATTCCCAGAGAGAGAGAGAGAGAGAGAGAGAGAGATTTTAAATGAAGGTGTAGATCATTTGTAGGCATTGAGAATGACTGCCTTAAGCCATTTCTGCCCAAAGTTGCATATGCAAAACAGGGATCAATTGTGTATACCTGTGGGCTGGGTAGAAATGAGTTAACTCAAAACTGACCATAAGAACATAAGAACAGCCCCACTGGATCAGGCCATAGGCCCATCTAGTCCAGCTTCCTGTATCTCACAGTTGCCCACAAAATGCCCCAGGGAGCACACCAGATAACAAGAGACCTGCTTCCTGATGCCCTCCCTTGCATCTGACGTAGCCCATTTCTAAAATCAGGAGGTAGCACATCATGGCTGTAACCCGTAATGGATTTTTCCTCCAGAAACTTGTCCAATCCCCTTTTAAAGGCATCCAGGCCAGATGCCATCACCACAACCTGTGGCTAGGAATTCCACAAGCCAACCACATGCTGAGTAAAGAAATATTTTCTTTTGTCTGTCCTAACTCTCCCAACACTCAATTTTAGTGAATGTCCCCTGGTTCTGGTGTTATGTGAGAGTGTAAAGAGCATCCCTCTATCCACTTTATCCTTCCCATGCATTTTGTATGTCTCAATCATGTCCCTCCTCAGGCGCCTCTTTTCGAGGCTGAAGAGGCCCAAATGCCGTAGCGTTTCCTCATAAGGAAGGTGCCCCAGCCCAGCAATCATCTTAGTCGCTCTCTTTTGCACCTTTTCCATTTCCACGATGTCCTTTTTGAGATGCGGCGACCAGAACTGGACGCAATACTCCAGGTGTGGCCTTACCATAGATTTGTACAATGGCATTATAATATTAGCCGTTTTGTTCTCAATACCTTTTCTAATGATCCCAAGCATAGAATTGGCCTTCTTTACTGCTGCCGCACATTGGGTCAACACTTTCATCGATCTGTCCACCACCACCCCAAGATCTCTCTCCTGATCTGTCACAGACAGCTCAGAACCCATTAGCCTATATGTGAAGTTTTGATTCTTTGCCCCAATATGCATGACTTTACACTTACTGACATTGAAACGTATCTGCCATTTTGCTGCCCATTCTGCCAGTTTGGAGAGATCCTTCTGGAGCTCCTCACAATCATTTCTGGTCTTCACCACTTGGAAAAGACCAATGAGACTAATTTTTCTGAGAGCCAATGAGGTGATATTATGACACAGCATGGAACCAATAAGGTGTTTGTATGAGTCTGTTCTCATTTCCATGTACCAGAGCTAATACTAGAATTCCTATTCAGTTATGTGAATGTCATCAAGTTAGCCACTGATTTTTATGTTGGTTACTGATTTGTTAGCTGACCTGTACAGTTATATAGTAAAATAAATATAGTTAATGGGATAACTTCATGAGTTTCTGTACTGGATGACACCAAACCTAGTGATGAAACTGGTGGGAAATTTGAGTGTTGTTGGTCATGGCTTAGACAATTTTAAAAGTGGATTCTAAACGAATAGAAAACCCCCCTCCCGTCTCCTGCATTTGTGCGATCCTGGGGATTGCATTGCTGCCTTCCCTCCATAACAACTTACAATGCTCCCAACCCCCTTGTAGGAGTTTGGGAAGCACTGTTCTAGCATATGTAATTCAGCAAAGTTTATTAAGATCTGTTCCTGAGTATCTGTTTAAGAACACCAATCCAAATCTAAAGAGAAATTAAATGGCTATCACAGTGTGACATATTTGCTCTGCATTTCACATGACAAAGTAAAAAGGCATTAGGTCAATATCTGGCAAGATTAAGACTGCAGCCTTAAACATGCTTCATAGGGGAGAAAGCCCCAACGAGCACAATGGAAGTTACTTATTAGTCAGGCATAGGATTGTGCTGTACGAGAGTTACTGGGGCTCCATCCTGCCCAGAAGCCTTGTGGGACTTAGGTTTGGAAAGTCTTGGAATTTCCATTTTCCATCCATGGCCTCTGTCAGGCTCAGACTGACAGTGTAAAAAATGCTATGTCTGATTTCTCCGTGAAACCAGAAGTGACTTTTTAATGCCTTATAAGGCTGTTTTCTTACACTGCCGAGCTCAGTCTGAGCCCAGCAGAGGTCACGAACATCCGTCTGTGGCCTCTGCTAGGCTCAGAGGACCCTCCGGAAACGAGGGGAGTAGAGCTCCTCTTGGCTCTGGAGGGTGGGGGAGAGGCATTTGCCTGTATTCATGGTTTCACTTAACCACAGGGGTTTCTGGAATGGAACCTCCATGGATATGGGGGCACACTTGTATTTGCTCCCCCCAATTGTTCTTATTATGACTTTATTTATTGTCCTATATATTGTACATTTTAATGTGGTATTTTTTAGCTGCCTTGGGTATTTGCTTGGTATGGGAAAGGTGGGATATAAATCTATAAAATAAAATAAAGGTATTTCTATACACAAAGATTACGACTGGTTTGGAGAAACCAAGATGTCAGAAAGAGGCAAATCATCAATTCCTACTGAATGACTTTGGGCAAGTGATTTCTAAGCCTCAGTCCCCATCTGTAAAATGGAACAATAATGGCCTGTCTCGCACAGTTTCCAATAAAGATTACAAAGCTCTGGTAAAGTTAGAAGCATCATATACAATTCTAAATGACAACTAAAATACTAATTATACCAACTATTCATAAGATGACTGGGCTACAAAGGAGATAAGCATTTTATACACATCAGATATGATCATCTGTTACCAAAAGGGCTGTTTTGTTTAGGGGGGAATTATTACACTACCCTTATTGGAACCTCAGGATCGCAGGCTGGATAACAAGATGGCGTAATGCAGAGAAATTCCCTTTTGCTTAAAGAGGAGACAGAAAGATAACTTTTAATGAAAGATTATAGTTTTATTTCAAAAGCACAAAGGTAAACATAATGCACATGGATAAGTGTATGTTTCTTGGTCCTAATGCTTGAATCCAGTGTACCTAGCTTTCATGGTGGTTGCATGTAAAAAGTATTTGGTGCATCCAAGGAAATTAGAAAAAGGAAAGGTTGTAGGGAAGGATTTTAGGGGTCCCTGGTCTGCCAAACCCAGTTGCTAACTAAAGATGGGGAGAGAAGGGGAGGAAAAGGGGGGGGAGAAGTTCCAGACGCAGGATAGTTACCTGTCTTGTAGAGTAGTTGGATGGGGGGGGGGAGAGTCCTGTGTGGAGGGCCTTATGACACAACACAGATGTGTTGTGTCCTTGGAGGGGGAGCCAGAGAGAGAGCATGTGGGGCAGCCGTCTCTTAAAAAGGGTTTTTGTGATAGAGCTGACCTGGATGTGCTTGCTTACTACCACACAGTGGGGTACTTGGAATATGTAAAACATTGAAAGGATTATCAGCAAAATTCAATAGGGTCAAATGACTGTCTTCCTAGCTGGGGGAACTTACACAATACAGTAAATACAGTAACCCAGGAAGGCAGTTCAAATTTGCATAGAGTACTTATACAGTGTGAGTTAATACAATGAATAGGAGACACTCAAACAATGATTTACTATGCCAGACTTCTTCCTATAATGTGTTTGCATAAACAGTGATTGGATTAGGAGACACTTTTGCATGTAGTTCTTAAAACAATACAATGACTACAGTGACCACAGGGAAGTGGAGGTTGTGTAATCCATGAGCTTGTGGCTTGACCAGAGTTTTGGAAGTTTGGCCTGTGTGAGAAGTTTGGCCTGCATGATGTTTTAGTAACATAACCAGATATAAAATCACAACTAAGAAAAAAGGGGATTTTCATGTGACACATCGAGATGCATAACAGGATCTTTATAAAGAGAACACAGCTTTGAGGACACTAAGGGCTGTATTGGGACTGTAGGAGGTGTTTGTTAGGTATGGGCCAACCACTCCTGTTGCTGCTTTCAACTTACTTGTGAATGCCTGAAAGGTAATAGTACCATGCAAAACAGTCACTGAGACGAGTGTTGAAAGTTCCTTCTTTATAAGAACCTGCTTCCCCAGAGGTGGTGGGCAACACCAGATCATCTCCTCTTTCCTTTCTTGTCCTAGGTTCGCCTGGTTATTGCAGAGAAGGGCATACCATGTGAGGAACGGGATGTCAGCATGCCATTGACTGAGCACAAAGAACCTTGGTTCATGAGACTCAACCTTGGGGAAGAGGTGCCTGTGATCATCCACGGAGATAACATTATCAGTGACTACAACCAGATCATCGATTATATGGAGAAGAACTTCACAGGAGGTAATCTTGGATATTCTGAACCAAAACACACGGGTTATTAGATGGGGGCTTCAAGCTAGAGTCTAGTTTCACCTATTTATGTGAAAGAGGGTGACATCCAGGTTATATGTGCAATAGTTTGTGATAACATTGGTAACTGCTTTCCAAAGGGAAGTTTTTCACATGCAGTTTTGCTTCTCATACTGCTGGAATGGTGGGTTGCAGTACCCAAAATTATCAAAGGCATTGGCTACTTATCCTGCATGGAATATGACTATCACAGGCCTCAATCCTAACCAACTTTCCAGCACTTACATAAGGGCAATGTAACTCTGACATAAGGGAACAAACATTACCTTACCTTGAGGGGGCCTCCATGACTGTTCCCCAACTGCAGGATGCAGCACATGCCCCACTGGCACAGCTATGCCAGTACTGAAAAGTTGGTTAGGATTGCTCCCACAGTCTCATAGCAGCAGTACAAGAGCTGATCTTTTTTCATTTGAAGTTGTACTATCTTTCCTACATTATTAGTCATTTTGGTCCCCTTTCCTTTTCTTGCTCGTCCTGTCAGGCTCAAAGGTTTAGGATGAATGTTTCTTTGAGTGAGGCCTTTGCAGCTGATGTCACAGATCCTGTCATCCATACAAGCAGGAACAGGGTTCTAAGAATGGCCTTAAAATAAATCCAAACAAAGGGGCGGCTTGGCAGCTGTGCTGCATTCACATTTACTCAAGCGCCTGGCATCCAAATGAGCTTCTACCCCCCTTCCACCCTTTACTGCTTTCAGCACATTTTTAGCAGGACAAGGAAGTGTTGCCAGCAGAATATCAGACCTTGGATTACTTGACTGTGCTGGTCTTACCTGATTCTCCAAAAGATGTGATGGGCAGCCCAATTCTAAAGGCAGCCGTGGTCCTGGGTGCAGCAGTGCAAAAGCAGCTACCGCTGCATCCTACAGCCCCGCAGTAGTTGCCAGAGATCACCTCTGGGTAAGGGAACTTATGTCCCCTTCCCCTGGGGAAAACCCCAAGCCCCGCAATGGGGCTTCTTAAGTCTGCGCTGGCTATTTTACTTTGCAGCCCGAGACGGAGTTCAGGATCTGGCAGGGCAGAGCTCTGCCTGTCCTACCCCCTCCCACTACAGTTTCTCCCCCCCCCACCCCCAGCTCTCAGTACTACCTGGAGCTCTTACTTAGCTCCAGGTGGCGCCTGGCCAACTCTAGGCTTAGCACCAAGTGGCACTAGGCTGGCACTGGCACTGATTCAGCGCAGGGTGTCATAGACGTGCCTTATGGCATGTTTTTAACACCCAGTGCTGATTGTACGCTCGTACCACCGCCTCTAAAGAGCTCAGGATTGGGCGCTTAGGCTCTAAGTCTTACCTGGTACATAAGAACATAAGAACAGCCCCACTGGATGGTAAGGCATGCTTACCCGGAAAGCAAAGTGAAGACAGACACAACCTTTTCAGAGCAGTGTAGCAATGTGAAAGCAGTTCACTAGGTTTAGTCCAAACTTATCTTCATTTTTAGAGTTGAACTCTGAGGAAGAAAAAAAAGCCTCCAGAGGTATACACTTTCAGCAGAAGCTGGCTGAAATTGGCACTGACTGGCTGGTGCCTGTGTCATCATCAAGAAAGCTTCTACCCTCCTATCCCCAGGCAGTCTTGCACTTTCAAAAAAGTTTCCTGTTTTATTAACATGGCTGCAGAGCAAGTGAACAAGGTAAAATCGTGAATCTTTTTTTTTTTTTAAAGGCAGTAGTCTATCTGAAATGGGAGGGAGGGCAAGACTGGCAGCTGAGGCGGTCTTTGTTTCACTGCTGTGGACACCTGTCATTCCAGTTGTGAAACCAGGAGGAAGCTGGGCTCATCCCACAGTTGAACTACCTGCTGTGAGCTCCTTTTTAATTCCTTCTTATGCCTTCACCCATAGTCTCACTGAGTTCAATGGGACTTATTTCCAAGCAAAGCTGTTTTGATGGCTTATGTTCTTTTTCCAATGTACATGATAATACATTAACCGGGTGAGCATGGGTGCCAGTTGTTGTTCTTCTTCCAGAGGGGATGTACAAGTCTGATGTTCTAAAGCAGGGGTCTCCAAACTTTTCAGTATGAGGACCACATCATATTTACCCTCTCACACAACACCAGAACCAGGGGACATCCACTAAAATTGAGTGTTGGGAGAGTTAGAACAGACAAAAGAAAATATTTCTTTACTCAGCGTGTGGTTGGTCTGTGGAATTCCTTGCCACAGGATGTGGTGACGGTATCTGGCCTGGATGCCTTTAAAAGGGGATTGGACAAGTTTCTGGAGGAAAAATCCATTATGGGTTACAAGCCATGATGTGTATGTGCAACCTCCTGATTTTAGAAATGGGTTATGTCAGATGCAAGGGAGGGCACCAGGATGCAGGTCTCTTGTTATCTGGTGTGCTCCCTGGGGCATTTTGTGGGCAACTGTGAGATACAGGAAGCTGGACTAGATGGGCCTATGGCCTGATCCAGTGGGGCTGTTCTTATGTTCTTATATATTTTACACAGTTTCGCAGGCTGAAAAAAAAACTGTTTTATAAATGAATGAATGGCATATAAATGAATAAATAAGTTTTACTTGGATCTTTTTTGTAATCAGTTTGATGTGATTCAGAATAAAAGAGAAATGTGACAAAATGAGCATTAGCTAGCCTGATACCACTCTGGCCACACGGAAAGGAATGTGACAGATAAAACTGCACATGTTAAATGTCCAACCGGGTGGTTAGGAAAAAAATATTTTAAGTTGCTGTGGGCTGGATAAAATCTTGTGGCAGGCCAGATGTGGCCCCTGGGCCGTAGTTTGGAAACCTCTGTTCTAAAGTTTGAGAAGAAACATGAAAACAGGAAGCACTACCTACTGAAGCTTCCCATTTTAGTGTTTGTTGGACTGTACAAAATGAGCCGGTATAGGTGCTCACTATGCACTTCGGTGTTTGAAGAAACTGTGCCATGAACAAGGCAAGGAGGAGGATAACCCGCTTTCCGCTCACTTTTAGTGGAAGGAAAGCCTTTCAGTGCAATTGGTACCTATGATAGGCTGAAGGGAGCTGGGGGCAGCCACAGACTCAGGGTTACGGGCACCCCAAATCCACTGCCCTCTTGCCTCCCACTGTCATTGATGCAACCCGCATAACTTTGCCTAATGGATGGGACATCCCTAGCCGAAGGAGGGGGACTGCAAAAAGGTTAGGCTCCAAAGACAGCAGTTCATGAGCAGAGAGACCAGAAGCAAGCAGCACGGCTGAAGGCAGGTCAAAGATCCGGTTGGAGAGACAGGATGTGGAGAAGAGCTCAGTCTGTCGGGACTTTCTCACCAGGAGGTCAGGTTAAATGACATGGCATGGGATGGAGGCAGCCTTATGATTCTGGCCTCAGGGGGCAGCAAAGCCTCAGGCACAGAGGAGCTAATGCTGGCCAGGAAGGTCAGCAACACCAGTGTAATTGGAACACTAGGCCCCAATATTCAGGGTGGGTGTGTCTGTGAGGAGATCCCTGACCCAGGACCCTGGGAACTGCTGCTTCACCTAGGAACTGGTCCCCTATGCATTGGGACAATCCAGTCCTATCCAGCACTGGCACAGTGGGGCTGCACTGCTAAAATTGGGCAGGCCAGAGGTCTCCTCAGGGTATGGAAACATTTGTTCCCTTACCCTATGTTAAGCTCCAGCCTGCCCAATAGGGCTGCTCGGATCTGCACCAGCAAAATCACTGTTTCAAGTCTGAGAAGCCCAGTGCAGGGCTTTGAGGCCTGGGAAGAAGGTTTGGATATAGTGGAGGCCTCCTAGATCTGAATCGCCCCCACCCCAAAACACCCCCTCCCTGACCTCTGCGCCACTCAATGCTATACTTACCAGTGCTGGTAGGAGAGTGCAGACTTTCCTGCCAGTGTTCCTTGACAGCCCCCACTCCTACCCTGGTCTTTGCCCTGTCTTCCCTCTCCCTTCCCTGTTCCTCCCAACTCCCTCATGCTGACTTAACAGCACTGGGACTTCTCTGGAGACTGCTGGCGCACAGCCCTGGCCACTTGCCACTTGCCACTTGTGTTGGTAGCTTTGCAACCACCATAAAACACACCGAACTGCCAGAAAGTTTTCTGGCAGTGCAGAGGCCCAATGGGATTGGGTAGTTTGTGAGCTTATTTTAGAAAATGAGTACTTTTTAATTAGATAATGAACAAGATTAGAGGTGAAAAGTTGTTGGTATTGGTTACAAATAAGACACTTTCTTTGTCTTAAAAAATTCTTGGAAACTGTCCATTAAGGAATTTGGCACTGAATAAGTTTTACTTAGGTGAATTCAATCAAGAAGTTCACGGTCCACTAATCTGTTTTTTAAAAAAGAATACAATTGTAAGACCTTATAAAGACATAGTGAAACCACAAGACAGGGAATCAGATTGCAATCCTATACACACTTACCTGGGAGTAAACCCCATTTTAAATATAGCGAGATTTACTTCTGAGTGAACACATATAGGACTGTGCTGTTGGTTGGCAACCTTCAGTCTCGAAAGACTATGGTATAAGCCTACAGCACCCAGTATTCCCAAGCAGTCTCCCATCCAAGTACAAACCAGGCCTGACCCTGCTTAGCTTCCAAGATCAGACGTCAGTGATTTATTAACAGCGGCAAGGATAACTGTGGTTAAAGAACTGAGGGATTATGTACCCCCTGAGTCATACGAATTAGCCAGGAACAGTGTGGGGCACTGAGGACTTGGATCAAGCTGGCATTTACATTGGTAGGCAAGAAGGAAAGATATTGAAAAAGTCATTTGAAGAAAAAAAAAAAAGTGTTTCCTTTTTTCCTATATTAGCAGGTTTGCCAGTTGGCTTACTGGCCCTGCTTCTGTCCCTTTAACTGATGCACTAAAAGAAGCAACACTCCATGAGGTGAAGCTTTTTCCAGCACCAGCAGACTCACACTGGTAATGGAAGAACATCATCTTCTGAATCTTAGCTTGGCAAGCAGTTCTTAAAAGCACAGTTCATCCTGTAACAAAAGTTCTGGAAATACGTTAGTTACAGTAGCATAGCTATATGGGGGTGGCAGGCACCTGTGCATTGCCGTTACTGCCCCAGTGGCTCTGACAGTGAGTGGAAGGGGCTGCTTACACAGCACATTTTGGCACCTGCAATACTTATCATGTAGCCTCTCCCTCTACTCTACTGTTGGGCAGCCCATCATACTCTTTGGAGATGCAGGCCTTTTATTATTGTGTCCTAAAGGATTGCCTTCTTCCACATGAATTTGCCCATCTGTTCAGTTTTACTTATTCACTTAGATTTTATTTGTTAATATTTATATACAGTACCTGCCAATATGTTCCCAGAGCACTTTACAAAACTGTCATAAAAACATATGCACAATGAATCACTAAAACTGCAGGATCCAGCAGCTACAATGCAGATAACCTTCAAAGACCTGGAAGTATAAAGAAAGGTTTGCCTGGTGCTAGAAATATAACAGTGTGAGCAGCAGATGAGTCTCCCTGGGAAGAGATGACCTAAGTAGGGCACCACTGCCAAGAAGATCCTCTCTCTGGTCAGCAACAGCTTCATCTCAGATGATGGAGCCAGGGCCTAGGAGAGGGGGGTAAAGGGGGTAATTTGCACCCGGGCCCAGGCTCAGAAAGGGGACCCAGGAGCCCAAGGAGGGGGCCCAGAAATTTCCTGGGATCTTACATTTCCCAATATCACCCATACTCGTTGCCCACATGGGATGCTGCGGACAAATACCGTGGGCACGTGGTGGCGACTACTGTCACAAGCTATGCACACCAGACCCAGGAATGCATACATTCCTTAACAGTGGGAGGAAACTGACCTGCTACAGTAGCTCTTTGGCTTGTGGATCCGCTTACCATGAAGGAGTGTATAGGGGCTCAGTGACCCAGGTGTGGGGCTACTGCTGCTGCAGAAGTCAGTTTTGGTGTAAGCAGGACACTTTCTATTCTAGTGTGAGCCTAAATAATAATAATAATAATAATATAATAATATAATATCCTGCAATGATTTTCTATATTTGAAAGATTTTAGAGAGACGTAGGAGTGCGTTTTCCATATTACTGTATCTAGCTGCCAATGGTAGGCCTGAGCTCTGCATTGGGAAGACTGGTAGATCTGGGCTCCAAAGACTATTCCGGCCATTGCTACTTTCCCCCTGTCTGTTTTGCCCCATTCTGCCCACTCCATTGCCGCCACCCCCCACTCTGTTTCACCCCCTCCCTCTTTGGGAAGGGGCCCAAAAGAAACTTTGTACCCCCTGATAAAATTTATCTCAGAGGCCCTGGATGGAGCACTTGGAAGTTATCTTCCCAAGGTGATCTTACTAAGTGTTTTGTGAAGTTCATGCAGGAGTTGGCACAGGTGTTCCTTCAGATACCCAGGTCCCAAGCCACAAAATGATGGCACCTCCAACATTTTGAATTGTGCTTGGAAACTGACCAGAAGGCAACAGAGTTCATTTGACACTGTATTTTGGGCTAATTCTAATTTCCAGACAAAATTCAATCCAATGTATGATGTATTGCTATAATCAGTCCTGGAAGTTACCAGAGTGTGGACAACCATGGCCAGGCTCTCCCTACCTGGGAAAAGCTACAACTGGTGTGAGAGTACAGGGTGAGGCCCTTCTCTGGGTTTCCACACTATTAGAAGTTCAGCAAGTGATTACTAGAAGATGTGACACCCTATCTCTGAGACTCCCTCCCTAGGGAGGTTTGCCTGGCCCCATTGTAGCTGTCATTTAGATATCAAGTTAAGGCTTTATTTTCACAAGCTTTTAATAAAGAATAGGGCTTTTTTTTATCCTTTTATGATTTGTTGGCTTGTGTGTGTGTGGCAATTATACTCTTGTTCAGTCTGTGTACTTATTTTTATCATTTTTTTATTTTTTTATTTCTATCTTGTGGTTTTGTTTGTTACAAATAGGAAGGCAGGATAGAAATCCTTCAAATAAAATCAACAAAAAACAAAATATATTGTACACGCCGCAATATACCTATTGAGCCACTACTATTGGTGGCTCACTTCCTTTCATGCTGCGGTAAATGGCACTGAAGTGATATATCAATTTTTGGTTCTATTTTAATACCCACATGGTTTTCCACTATAATTTCACCCTATTTCTTGTTTCCTCCGAATAAATCATAGATAATTTACCAGATCTTTTGAAAAGGATAAAGGACCCAAGTTTTAACAGCGCAACTGGATAACATTTCCTTGCTTTTTTCCTTGTTACAAGGCATTTAAAGGTGGACCCCAATATCAGTTGTGAGTCAAATCAGTGGATACTGAAGTCCCACCTGTACTGCTAAAATTAAGGAATTTTTGAACATTTTGCTCATATAAATAGGTATGAGTATAACATACTCATATAAGTATATAAGTAGAGAAGGATGCCTCTATAAAAGGTGCCTCACTTCCTTTGACCCTAAAGAACACAGTTTTCCTTATTCCAGCAACACCTTCTCTGAGTTTTTAGAAATAACTATAATTATAAGATAAATGTGTGCCATCACCAGGAGTGGAATGGCTTAAGAGAAATAAAGCTAGCAGTAGTGAGGAAGCTTCTGTTTTGAAACATGAATAAATGAGACCAGAAACCATGTATGTCCACATATGACCTCTTGTAAGTGATGAGCAGCAGGAGTAAAACTCCGGAGGTTTGGGATGAGAGCCAGGGAATGGAGAGTTAAATCTGAATATGGGAGAACTGGACTCAAATTAACTGATGTTAGAATAAGTCTTTAAAAATATCATTCAGATGAGCAATCATGGATCCTATTATTAATGCAGACACTTCAAAGAACTGAAGTTTGGGGTGGTGCCCATGAAATACAAATTTAGTAACAAAATTTGAATGCTTCCACCAAAAAAAATCAGATTTCTTTTCCAGGTTTTGTGATGAGAATCAGTTTTACAGTCCAGACCTGGATATAAAAAAATATACATAGTTATTTGTAATCACTCGAAACTGATTTTTAAAAATACACAAATGCGTGTCTTATATTTCTGATTCTTGACTTTTTTTCTCAGCACAAAGTTGAATCCTTACGTTGCTACGATCCCATAGCTTCATTACCCCTGCAAACTGGGCAAAGAGACATTGTTTCAAGTGGTGCTCCTCTTATATTTAGCAGGGGAAGTCCCTCTTCAGTCAGCAAAGTGTCTTTTCTAGTGGCTGTTTGCTGGAATTCCTTCTGATTTTTTTTAATGTGTGTGTTGTGAGCCCTTTGGGGACAGGAACCATGGGCAGCCCAATCCTGAGCTGCCTGGGGCACCCTGGCTCGGCGGCATTGAGAAGGGCTGCCGCCGGATCTTGCGTCTCCAGGGCTACCATGGGAGGTGCCTCAGAGAAGGGGACTTTCATCCCCTTCTCCCAGGTAAAGTAAGCAGCCTCGCCAAGGTAAAGGCACTTGTAAAGGTAAAGGAAAAGGCACTCGTGTAGGGTGTGGAGCCCTACATGAGCGCCTTGGATCCTGCGAAGCGGAGCTTCATGGACCTGCCTCCCTCCCTCCCACCAGCACGCCTCCCCCCCCTCCACCCCCCGCCAACCTCCCCCTCCCCAGAATGCCTCCTCCCCGCCCCCGCCTACAATGCTGCGGCTTGGCGGTCTGGGAGACCGCTGAGCTGCAGAAACTGGGTGACCGGCTGGGTGACCGGCTGGCGCTGAGCTAGCACGGGCAGGAGCCCAGTGTTGCAAACGTGCCTTACGTCACATTTGCAACAGTGCTCAGCGGCATGGAGCTGTGCCGCTGAGCACAGGATTGGGCTCATTTGTGTTTTTTGCAAAGAGCAGTATATAAATATTCTTAACAGTAATTAATTGTACAATATTGTGTGGGTAAATGACATTAAGAAGTCTGCATATAACGAAAGGTGTGACAAAAACAATTTTCCTGTTTTTCCTGCTACATTTCAGAAAATGTTACCCAGCTAATTCCTGAAGCAGGGAGCCTTCTTCACTCCAGAGTGATTCAATACAGGGAGCTCCTGGATTCCTTGCCCATGGACGCCTATACGCATGGATGCATCCTCCACCCAGAACTCACTACGGACTCCATGATTCCAAAGTATGCCACAGCTGAGATCCGCAGTAAGTGGCCACTTAAGCTGGGCTGCCTAAGACTGTCCAACTAAAATTTCTTTATCGATTGGTTTCCGTTTTGCACAATCGACATGCCACAGCACAACGGAAATGTTAACATGGAAAGTGGCTCTGACTTCCCTGGTTTGACTGTTGCTTTGGCCATGAACTCAATAGGTGGCCTTAGACAAGCCATTCCTTCTCAGCTTCCACCTTTCCTTCTGCAGCATACTCATACTCACCTTACAGGGCTGTTGAAATCACAGCATCAACTTAATTCATATGAAGTGCTTTGTACACTCAGAAAGTGCTGTACAAATGTAAATTTTACAGGTGTGCTCCTGTATCTGCAGGGGTTCCATTCTGGTACCCCCCCATGGATACCTGAATCCCTGGATACAAGGGGATGCCTACCCCCACCCTCTGGAGATGAGGGGAGCAGAGGTCCTCTCACCACCAGAGGGTGAGCCCAGCAGAGGCCCCAAACATCCATATGCAGCCTCGGCTGGGTCAGACTGAGCCTTAGAGGTGAAAAAACCTGTCATTTTCAGTTTTTTTTTTCTTAAATTGTAATTGACATTTTTAATGTCTTATAAGGCATTTGGAGGCTTGGAAGCTGTATTATTAAGACAAACCACCTTGAGGTCTGAACCCAAAAAATCCAGGCTTGTTTTAACCAGAGTTTGAAAACAAGCCTGGTTGAAACTAGGATGTAATCTTGGAAGTGTAGAGGGCAAAACAGATGTTATGCTTAGTGTTTAGTTGTCTCCTGCCCTCTTGCCTCTCCCAACTGGTTGATCAGGGTGGGGCAGTATTTAAGCATTTTAGTAAGTCACTGCCATCATCAGTAAGGTGAGGCTTTTTGCCAGGCAGAGGGTGGCCACCTTAGAAAATACTGTCCCAAATCTGTGAAGAGGTTTCTGAAACCTGGGGGATCCCCATTTGCACAAAAGCCAAAACAAACAGTAGTTTGTTTCTCAGGCTGAACAGTCTGGGCAAGCATGATAACCCACAGTTGGGAAACTGAGATCTAATGGACAATAAAAAGGCATTTATTTAAAGCCTGGATAAATAAGGCAAATAAATGAAATGGGAAAGGATGGAAATGATCAGAAACCACAAGTCGCGGATCAAAAGAAAGCCGCAAAAACAGTGTTCGCAAATTTGGTACAGAGCTGTCAGGAGTAGCAGAAAACAAAATACAATCCCTGACAACAAAGATGGGGTTTACTGCAAGCTGACTGAGAGCACCTGAGTGCTAAAATAATATACGAGGTGCTCGTATATAGCACCTCTGTTGCAGATGAATTACTACTAATAGTAATAATAATTCATAATAATTTCCATAGCACTGTTCCAGTGTCCAAAGTAATTGTAAGTCTGTGCTTAACTCTTTCACAGAAATCAGTGAGACTTAAAATTGTTCAATTTTTTCCTGCATCAGGTCGTGTTTTTCTTTTCTGAGCAGGTGTGCGGGCTCCAGCTAGATTTTCTGTCTCAGGCATCAAAATGCCTTGAACCAGACCTGATGTATGCAGATTAGGTTACAGAGGCAGAATGAGTTGGCATCAGACTCTGTCCTTGACCTACAAGCATTCATGAAACACTGACTGTGCCTAATATAACTCTACCACAAGGATGTTCCTTAGAATGCAGTTTTGTTCTGGATAGTGACTTTGCCACTTGGGGGGGGGGGGATTTCAAACCAATCAGACCCAGGGGCATATGCAAGAGAGGGCCATTCTGCAGTAATGCTCTGTTCACCAAGCTCCCCTCACAATGCCTCAGCATGGAAGATTCCATGCTGGAGCATCAGCTGCAGCATGAGACCAGCTGTGGCTGCAGGTGCTTTGTTTGCCACCTCAGTGCAGGGCCTCTCCATGTGCAGACCCCAATTTGTGGCCAAATTGGTCAAATTACCCTAAGGCAGGCACTGGCCCTGAGCCCCCTCCTCACCTGAGGGACCACAGAAAGTCACCTGCCTCTTCAAGGGTGGCAAGTCATCACCTGTCTTGCTAATAGGCCCAGCCTGCACATAACCCTTCCCATCTCCAGTGACATGTTAATGCTTCTGCCACGTCATCTTCTCCTGCAGAGAGAAGTGGAAGAGGCTGCCACTCTACAGCTAAACATCTCCTATTCCTGCAGCATGGTCCAAGGAATGAATGTTTACCCTTGAATCAAATGCCTGACCAATGACAATGTGAGGAGCAAAAATATTGTCTGTGTGTGCACCAGAACCGTGCACTCATGTAAACTTACATGTTGGGCAGCATTGCTGTTTGTAACCCTTGCAAAATCTTTTTCTCCACCATAGATGAATATATCAATAAGTATTATTTGGTTACTGTAACGTGATGTTAGATTCAATAGAGTGTTTGTAACCAGAGGTTTGCTAATGACTTTGTGCTAGCATAGGACACTCTTGTAAAACAATCATTTGCACCTCTAAATGAAAACCAGGGCATTTTGTGGTTGGGGGTTAATGATCCTTATGGCTGGATGCCATTCCAGGTCAGCACTGGCACTGCATACACAAAGATCACTGAGGCTTAAAGGCTGCCAAACTCAGTTGGGCAGAGCTGGCGAGAGAGGGAGACAGATGGTTCATGCATGATCAGTTCAGCCAAATCCAGGTAATTTATGTTCATTCCTCAGTTTATTACCCTCCTTATGCTACTTCTCCACTCCTAGTTACTGAGAGTCTCAGTTAAACAGCTCTCCCTTTTGTTGGGCTGCCTGGCTGTTTGATCAAGTGTACATGGGAACATTATTTTCTAATACCTGGATATGAGTATGAGTGAGTGAGGGTGACTTCTATGACATAGTGTAGGTATAGGTGATAACGAAAGCCATTTCAAGCAGCTACTTGGGAGTTTATTTTTTCCTTCTCCAATTGAGTGTCCATGGCAAATGAGTTCTGTGAACCTGCTCTAAGCCAATTAGGGGCTCTCTTGGATGCGCAGGTGTCAACTGTGGCCAGGTGGGGGCTTCACCCTGGTATGGCTGGTGCACCAGCTGCAGTTGTCACTGCATTGGTTGGATCTGGCCACAGTGGTCCATGCCACCATGAAACAGAGATTAGAATATTGTAACATGTTCTATGTGGGGCTACCCTTGAAGGTAGTTAAGAAGTTGCAATTAGTGCAGAACTTGGCGACTGGGGTGGTTGCTGGAGGTCAGTGGTTCAACTCTGTTGGACCACTGCTTTGTCACTGGTTGCTAGTTTGTTTCCAGGCCCAATACAAGGTGCTCGTCTTGACCTTTAAAGCCCTCTTCAGTTTGGGGCTTGTATTTAAGAGATTGCCTTTTTCTGGATAATCTGGCTTGTCTTCATCAGTCATCAGAGAGAATCCTGTCCCTGTTAGATACGCTGCGAGTTACAGAGGTAAGATGGCAGCTCAAAATAGGGCCTGCTTGATAGAGGCACCTGCTCTATGGAATTTCCTCCCCTTAGATTTAAGAACTGCTACCTCTTTAGAAACTTTTCAGCAAGGTCTAAAAACCTTTTTGATTCAACAAGCCTTAAGATTTTAGTATTTTGGATTTAGTGCCTGACACTTGCTGGTTTTATTTGTGCTTTGTTATTCATTGATTATTTTATTTATGTGCTCTGTTCTTCCATTATGTGGTAATTGATTACTAAGGGTTGTTTTTAATATGTGGTTAAAAACACTGATCTATATGATATTAATTTTGTATTTGTTAGTTTGTTTTATGTTTTGAATAGCCTGTTGTAAGCCGCTTTGGATATATATGAATGAATATATTGCATTTTGTAATTCCTGAGTTTCCTCTGATCAGGGTTATTCATTCCTGAAAATATAATATGCTGGGAAAGTCATACATGGTTGACTCACTTTGATCCCATAATGGCTGAAATTTGAACCTCTCGGCATATACAATAGTGTCCTCTTTAGCAGTTATGCTAACCTGGTACCCATCAGATTAAATTTAGCCCCTGATCATGTTTGCCCCACCTTCTCCCTCCTTCACTCCAAGTTGGTAGAGGCTGATCATTTAGATCAGGGGTGTCAAACATGAGGCCCATGTGCCGAATGCACCCCCGGAAGCAATTTATCCAGCTCCTGCTATAATTGGGCTCACCGGGCATGATAATTGGGCTCTCATATATTGAAAATATGAGCAAAATTTGCCAATTTTCTCTTCTGCCTTTTGCAGTTAATAAGTTTCTATGTGAGAACAAAGTGCTTATTTCTGGTCATCATCTGCTTAATGATGTCACTTATAGTCCTCAGCAGCACCATGGATGCTGACTTCGGCCCTCTGTATAAAATGAGTTTGACACCCTGATTTAGAAGGTTTATATGCAGTCTGCTCATGATGATCACCAGCTTGTGAAGGACACTTGTGTGTGTGTGTCCAGTGCTCATAATGAATGGACTGTGTGAGTTTCGAAGTGCCCCTGCTAAGAGCTTAATGTAGGCTTAAAGTGGCTCCATATTTAGGGCAGTCCTCCTTTTTCTCACAGAACTGGCCCTCAGATAGTGGAAAGGTGAAGTCCTGACCAGTCTTTGGGTCAAAGCAGTCTCATTTTATTGTATTTGCTAAACAGCGGCAGTTAGAGCATATGAGTTTTCTGCATGAAAAGCATGTGTTCTTCCACCAAACTATGGCCTTTCTTTCAACCCACACACACATATGTACTTTGGGGCAGGAGTGAGGAAGTGTTCCTTGAGTTAGAACTCGTATCATGGACTGTGGTCTTGCAGGAGAATGGTGAGAGAGCCTTGAAAAAAACCACTTTCTCCACTGCTAGGTGGATAAGGAGAGATGAAACGCAGTGATCTGGAGCCCACTCTGCTACCCTTCACTCCACAGATTCTCCATGGTCATTTTTAAAAATAAACAGGAGGAGCAGAGCATGCTGGGAGCATTCTGCTCATCTTTAACTGAGACCACATGGAGAAAGGAAGCAGCGATCCAGAGCCGATGTTAAGGAAATGAGTTCCAGATCTCCTCTCCTTGTTCATGTGGTGGTGGCCGTGACAGTGGGGTATGTGTGTGCAAGTGTGAGCCATAGCTTTTGGGGGGGGGGGTGCAGCAAAATTGGGCTGATTCAGGCAGCATCAAAGCTTTAGCCAGAGAAAGGAGACAGCAAACTGGAGTGGAAGAGAAGACGGAAAGGGGTGGGCTCCAGATCCCCATGCTTGACCTCTCCTGGCCCACTTGGCTGTTTTTCCTAAGCAACCAGGTGGGCAGGAAAGCAAGGCACTGGCCATGCCAGCAGCCGCTTCCCCCTTTCCTCTAGTGGTGCTAGAGGAAGAACTGGGTTCAGCAATCAGGAAGAGGATCAGAGCACCAATCTAAGCATGTGCATGGATGACAGGACAGAGGGGTGTGCCAGACAGTGTGTTGTGGAGCACCCACCCCTAGTCAGTTTGCTGCTTCACTTCTCAAAGCAAACCTCATCTGGCCTCATCAGTAGGCCAGCCCTGGCCACAAGGAAACCCTTTTTGTTCAAGACCCACAGCCAATGTTGAGACAGAGAGGGCCAGATGGAATAAGATACAGATAAAAGAACCTTTGATTAAAACAATGTATGACTTCCAACTCTGATTCTGAACTGGCACATAAGGATATCTATGTGGTACAATATGGACCCATCTGTTGTAGGCTTGGCTGCATTCTTCCATTTGCTTTGCTGGTAGGTGTTGATATTTGCAAGGTAGAATTTGCAATTAATCGAACAGTAGTGCTACAATATGTATCGATTTTGTAATGCATCGGGGGGGGGGGGGAGGTTAGTCAACAGAGCCCAGCTTTAGACTATTGATTTGCTGTGAGTTAAGAAGATTCAACCAGCCAGCTGGATATGCAGTGGGAAGCATTCAGGAAAGGTTTAAAAATAATGCTTACGAGCAATCTAGGACAGGAAATGAATAGAAAATAATTTGTAACCTTAAGAGGCAAGGTGAATGGAGGTCATGCTTAGACAGGCATTCTGCAGGACACACCAGCTTTCTGCAACAGAAAGGGCTATAGAGACTTCTCTTTGTCACCATCACTGTACCTGCTGCTGTGGTTTGGGCTGACTTCAATCTCATGTGTTAAAAACAAAACCTAGAATCCCAGGATCCACTGAGATATTTTAATGTACAAAGCAAGAATGCATTTGCAGGATCTTTTCACAATAAGGACATAACTATTCAGATGTGAGGAGCTTCTGAGCCTGCATTCTTGCTCAGGAACTGAAGAAGTGTCTAGCTGGATGAGATGATCGAGGTTCACCAAGTCCGGTATTCTTTGCAAGAAGCCCAGCAACCAAAAGATACACCACTGGAAATTAGCCATTGGTTCATTGCCAGATAGCGGCAGTCTGTCATCTGCTTTATAGAATCACATAAGGACAAATGCAGATTCCCCACTTCTCTCTCTGTTGTCTTCCTGTGTTAAATCAGAGATGGTAAGCCCAGAGGATGGGGACGTCCCTTCTAAAGCACCATGCATGTAGATAGTGCTAAATCACCATCCCTTGACCCCTTCTGAGAGTATAATCAGCAAAATTATGTTAATCTTACAGACTGTTGTTGTTGTTGAACAATTTCAATGTGTTAGATCTTAACAGGGTTTATTTGATTTTACTTTCAGAATAGGTAAAGGGACGGTGAGTGAAAAACAGCAGGTGGGCCTCAATCTACCCTTTGGATATTCAGACAGGTGTATTTAGTAGTGTAGCTAGACGGGTGCAAAGCACTAAGTTTTGCAGCGACCTCACCGTGGCATGCAAGCTGCCCCTCCCCCTCCCTTTTAGAGCCTTTCTGGGCCGCTAGAGACTGCTCCGTTTTGCTCTAGTGGCCCAGAATGGTTCCGAAGGGGAGGGGAAGGGGCTGTTCGCACGCCGTGATGAAGTCACTGCAAAACTTAGTGCTTTGCACCCACTCTAGCTACACTACTGGCTGTATTCACACCTTAGTACCAACGTGTTCAGTTGAGATGTCCCTTTATAATTTTTATTTTAGAAATGTATACCCTGCCTTTCTCCAATGTTTCCGGGTGTACCATTAGGTGGGGGCAAGAACTCACCTGCTTCTCAGACCCATCCGCACCCCAGCAGCTATTAGAGAGTCTTTTTTTTATCAGCACTACCCTGAACTGGTCAACTGCATATCTCCAGATAACTATTTATACCAAAATACGAGAATCTAAAATACCGTAGACACTCGCCTATAGGGTGATAAATTTGTCCCAACAGATAGTGCCCGAATCTACCCTTCGCCTTATCTGCGGGGCCACTCGGGGTCAGGGCTGTTTCAGGCACACTGTGGAGCAGCTGTGGTGCTGCTAGGGAGGGTGACGTCCAGCTGCTCCCCCACCGCGCTAGGGGAGCCTGATGGAGCTGCTCGGCTTGCCTGCCGCTCTCTCCTTCCCACCTTCCCACCTGGAGTAGGGAGACTGATGGAGCTGCTCCCCTCCCCTGCCTCCCCTACCTCCCTCCCTCCTCACCTGCCTCCCTCATAGCTTCTCCTGGGCATTGCAGTCCCACCCACTCAGGCTCCCCGAGCCTGGTCCCCTTGGCTCTGACTTCCTCCTCCTCGTCTTCGCAAGGACAGGAAAGGGGAGCAGGAGCCTAGAGTGCGTCCCATGCCTGTGGTCAGTGGGGCTTACTCCCAGGAAAGTGAGCATAGGATGGCAGCTTTTGAGCCCAAGCCTGTGCATGCCTACTCAGAAGTAAATTCCATTACTGTCCATGGAGCTTACTCCCAGGAAAGTGCACATAGGATGGCAGCCTTTGAGCCCAAGCCAGTGCATGCCTACTCAGAAGTTAGTTCCATTATTGTCAACGGGGCTTACTCCCAGGAAAAGATTGTAGCTTGAAGATGGGGAGAGAAACGGGAGGGCTGCTTCTTCATGCAGAGCCACACAAAACATATTTCCAATTTGGCCCCACTGCTCCTAAGGCTGGCTCAGTGTTCATCCACGGGAGAGGCTGGATTGGAGAATAGCTGTGTCCTCTGGCCTTACCCAAGAAGGTTCACCACAGAGGAAGAGAAAGAGAGCAGAGCTGTAGTAAAGACTGTTATCACTTTGGCTGTGCTGGGAAATAAAAGGCACCACTAATGCTGATTTATAGCTCATCAATTGGATGAGCCATTGGATATAGCTGAGCCAATGATGCTGTGATAATTAGAAATGATTACTTAAGGGAGATGCAATGTCAGGACATGAGAAGGGTGAACAGGCCTAATTTATTCACTGTTTCATCTGGAAAGGAAACTCCTGCTAATGCAGCTGCCCAGCACTGAGTCGGTTCCTTATTAATTTAGAACTGGGCTGGGTGACATACGTGTGGGTGACTTCTTGGCTTGGTTACTGCAGTTGCACTGTACATGGGGCTCCTCTTGACTGCTATCAGAAAAAGCACAAAATGCACACACCGGTCTCTGAGCTGGAGCTGGCAGTCAAGATTACTTGGCACCAGTTCTTAGCATCTTTGCCTGGTTTTCTTTGGGATTCCAGGCACGTTCAAGGTGCTGGTTATGACTCTGCAATTGCTTAATGGACTTGACACAGCATATTTCCAGGAGTGCAGGGTTTCCACTTCTTACCCCAGACAGTTGATGTAAATCCTTTAAAACCCCAGGAGATGTGAGAAAAAGCAGCTGTAGCAGCATATCCTGACCATTTCCTTCTGGGTCCTATTGTATACCCAGCTCCTTCACCTGCTGCACTGCACACCTAGAGACCTGCTAAGCACACCTGTTGAGGAAGAGGCATGAATGACTGGAGGAACTGGGTAAAAGAAACCACTGCAGAGGATGCTGTTCTCCCATTTCAACTTGAGATTTCCAAGGCCCTGTCCAGTATCTTACCACCCTAAAGATGAACCTTCAACTATATGAATGTTCATTCTGACCTACAGAGGAGGGTGGGCATTGTGAGCTCTTTCTCTGGAGGTGAAATTAGTGGGACACAGGTGAGTCCACAGCCATCTTAGTTATGGTGCCTGTCCTCTGGAACTCACTCCCTAGAAAGTGTTTTAAGACTCCTGTCTTAAAACACTAATAAAACTATTGTTCATGAAGACTATCCTAATGCCTTCCTGGTGGGAAAAATTGTTACATTGTTTTCTGAAGGGCTGCAGGCTTTGGCTGAGGTGCATTAATAGCATCCAATGTACCACTTTGGTTGGCCCCAGATTGGTTATGATGTCCTTTGTGATCCTGGTAGCAGTTCTCCAAGATCATAGGTGGAGGTTTTCCCCATATCTACTGCCTGAGATTTGAACTGCTGCCTCCTCTCAGCAGGCAATGCCAGGAATTGAACTAGGGATATTCTGTATGCAAAACATATGCCTTTCCGCTAGGCTAAAAAACCCCTCTCTCAAATATATGCATATAATCAAATAAATAAAATATATGGATTTTTATGAAGCTATGGGGTGGAGCAGTAGAGGAAGCATGGAGGAAAGAAGAATAGTAGACTACAGTGTTGGGAGACTAGAGCTCACTCTCCTCTTCACACTTCCCCATCCACTCCATCTCTTTCTTCTTTCTTCAAACCAATCACAGGAGAAGGAGTTGTAGAGGCATATGGATGGCCAAAGGTAGCCCCCCCTCCCAGGTAATCTGCTACTGAAGGCAAACATCTCCGTTGGTCTTGTGTATGGGCCAGTCCTATATTCCTTTCTTGGTTTATTTGAGGTATTACAAGTTCATAGCAGGAAGGAAGAGTGAGGCATTTTTAGATGAAGTGTCATCTCTGGTAAAAAATCTCCTGAGAGAGAGAGAGAATGTGTCAAGTATCCTGCCATGATCCCACTCCCTTTCCATTTTTTGCAGGACATTTGGTAAACGCCACCACAGACCTGATGAAATTAGACCATGAAGAGGAGCCACAGCTATCAGAGCCCTACCTGTCTAAACAGAAGAAACTCATGGTGAGACATTCATAGCAGCATGAGTGACGTTATTATGGCAGAGGAGGAGAATGTGCTTAGCTTCCCATGGAGTGCCTTTACCAGAACCACAAGGTCCCAGAGCACATAGGTGGCTATTAATATCAGAGAGGGTGGCCTTCAGTTGTGCTTGAACAACTGCTTGTGCTTGAGCTGAATTGAGCTACAGCTGACCAAGGTTTTTACATGCAGGCCGTTCAGCTCCACCAATTTCCACCTGCTGCTTCTGTCTGCTGCCTCTTGTGACTGCAGTCATTGTTACTGCCTGGCACTGCCACATTGCAGCCCTGGAGTGCACTGAGTCTTCCCTACTCCAGCTGCTAAGCTCCCTCAGTGGCATAGGTAGAGGGGGTGCAAAGAACTAAGTTTTACAGGTAGCCTCACCGCAGCATGCAAGCAGCCCCTCCCCTTAAGAGCCATTCCAGGCATTCACTTCTGTTTTGCTCCCCTGCCCGCAATGGCTCTGAAGGGGAGGGGAAGAGGCCATTTGCATGCTGCGGTGAAACTCCCTGCAAAACTTAGTGCTTTGCACCCCCTCTAGTTACACCACTGAGCTCCCTACATCCAAACATGAATCATTGTCCCAGGAGCAGCCTTACTGAATACAGGGCATTCTGTTCTCCTACTTACCCCAAGTTCCTTCTTAATCACAATGCTTGCACAGAAGATGCTTTTCTCATTTCTTCAACCCTGAAGCACTATGTTCTGACCATATTGCACCTGACAGAATTCCTCATTCTGTACAGGTTATGTCCTAGTGTCCTCTATTCCATTTGTCCTCAGCCTGTTGTCAAGAGCTGGGAACCACCTCACCCCAGCTTGCAACATGGGACCACCTTCTGAAGCCAGGTGGGCAAAAGAGTAGCCATGGGTTCTCTTCTTTTCCCACCCAGTGGTGGCCAGCCAGTGTGTGCTGATACTGTGTTGTTCTGCCCCTTCTTTCCTTCCAAGTAAATTAGAAAGAAAGATGGGCAGAGAATGGCCTGGGAATAGTGTCTGCTGTACTCAGTTTTGAAAAGCAGATGAAAGGAAAGGGGATGCAAGACAAGGCAGATAGCAGAGGGAGTGCCATGGCAGGGGACAGCAGGTGGATGGGTGCAAGACTAGGAGATCCACTAGTAATTGATGGGCTTGACCAAAGCAAGCATTCCAAACTCTCTGGTAGGGTACTAGTAGCAACTGTTACCCTGCATGTGCCCAATCTTGGAAGCTAAGCAGAGTCAGGCCTACTTAGTACTTGGATGGGAGACCACTTGGGAATACTGGGTGCTGTAGGCTTATACCATAGTCTTTCGAGACTGAAGGTTGCCAACCATATTTCTCATCTAGAATCCCAGTCCTGGCTATTGTGGGCCTGAACTTCAGAACAAAATGGTGATAGCAACTTTGCCAGAACCCTCCTTCAGCAGCCCACCTGTTGAACACCTCTTCTCTATTCCACCCAGGTTCCCCATTGCCACTTATATGCAGGTGGTGTGCACTTCCTGAACAGATGTGAAATTAGTTTCAAGTCATCCATTTGGCTGATCCAAACAAATTAGAGCCCCGTGCATCTCTGAGAGTTGATAGAGCCACCCAGCTCTCCTCCTACCCACTGTGACTGCAGTGGAGGGCATCAGCAGCAGCATAAATGGGTTTGATGCCGTTTGCAAATGCTTCCTGCAGCCTTGTCAAGGGCACAACTGAAAAGTGATGGTATGCCTCCTCTCACCCCCCTTTTGGTAGATGACTTCAGGAGAAGTACCATAAAGGGCATCTGTGCACAGTGGGGTGCAGCCAGTTACCATACTGGATACACCAACTCTAGTGACACCACAGATTTTTGTATGTTCTAATTGTTTGCAGAAACAATTTGCAGAAACACACATTCTTCTCATTTGATTGATTTGATATAAAGCTTGTGTTTGTTTTCATGTAGGCCAAAATCCTGGAACATGACAATGTGAACTACTTGAAGAAAATCCTGGGTGAGCTGGCAATGGTGCTAGATCAAATTGAGGCTGAGCTGGAGAAGAGAAAAATTGAATATCAAGGTATGAATAATCATACGGATACAGAATTTATTTTTCTAGGTCTGGACAGGGCTGGCCCATCCATGAGGCCAACTGAGGCTATAGCTTCAGGGCACAGATTGATAGGGGATGCCCACCTCCATCTGCCTTTTTGAATTGATTGACCTGAAAATGATGTATTGAATATGCTTTTGATTGTTCCTAATGCTTGCTCACTTGCGTGTTGGTTGACCCTGCTTATGTAGGATCATAAGCAGGGTCAACTTCTTGATCTTTTAGTAATGCATTTGAACTGTCTGCAAACAACCTTGTACTGAGACATCTTTGTGACTGCTACTCTTGAGAGGCTCAGCTTTTCCATAACTCTGTTTGGGATAGATTTGCAAGATATCTGCTTGATGTGTGTCTGACTCACAGACAAATTCACAGATAGGCTGAGCCTCATGTTCAGGGTCTGACTGATCACTGATTTTTATTGCAGTGAAGAAAGTACTAAACAATAAATGTTTATTGCCACCTCTCCCAGCTGATTGGCTCCCATCTGGCTGGCAGTGGGAGAGGAACTCCTCTACAGTGATGCTAAGAGAAGAAAGCAAGAAGCTGGGGAGGGGGGACTATTTGGCATGGAAGTTCATATGGATCTCACAGTGACCTGAGAGAATAAGAAAATTATTCCAGAATCAGGTGAAAGAAAGTGCCTGAAAATTACTAGAATAAACTTTCCCACCACTTCCTCAAATGCCACCCTACAGTATTAAGGCTGGGGGGTGCTTCTTTTTTTCATGCATTTTAATAATTGAAGCTGCAATTTGAAGTGAGAGACTGGATTGGAGTGTGGGAAAGAGGGGCTCAGTGCTCAATCCTTTTCTTGAAAACTGCTGCTCAGCTACTGGGGAGAAGAAACGGATAGTTCTACCTTTAGAACATATAGAAATGTATACTATATTATCATGATGAACTAAATAAATCACTGCTCACCCAGCATGGAGCGCTTCACAAGAGAGAAGTCTTTAATAGCATTCCCAGTGGAGGTCAAGAGACAGAGAAATTATCGCTCTCTGCAAAAATATGACATTTCTAATAACTCTGCATCTATCAATGTCTTAGGTTGACCTAAGTGGCTGACTGATGGCGTCAAAAATCATCAGGGTTAATATAGCTCAGGCCACTTCTATTAACTCACTGTGGAATGCTTGAAAAAAAAATCTTAAAAGATTTGGGTGAACTATATGCAAAAGTACCAAGGTGACAGACATCACAGTGAGACGCAACCAGTGATTATGAGAGCAACGTGCTGCAAAGGAAGAGGTGGAGGAGGTAGAGAGAGAGTGAGAGAGCTTAATAGCTTCAAAGGCTATTTTTGGATACCAGATTTTATGCAGAAAAAGTACTGGATGTGTATGAGAAGGGATAACATGCTTGGACATCTGCATTAAGTACACACAGTGCATGAAAATCTTGGGTTTACAATATCATAATTGTTATGTATTTTTAACTTGGTATTTGATATAGATGTAGTTTACACTATGTTTTAATTATTTGTGATACTGTTTTGTATTTTGTAAGCCTCTTTGGGTGCCCATGTAGTTGAAAGTAGGATATAACTTGAATGGATGAATGAAATACTTGTGAACTCTTCCTATGATTATAGGCAGGTAGTGTGCTTGTTGCAATTCTATGGAAGTACAGAAAAGCTGCAGAATGTGTTCTATTCCTGAGAAAGCCTGACTTTCATTTATAAAAATGGCAAGTGTCTAGCCCTTACGGTTCTTAATGTATGCTAACAATTGTATGGGCAATATTTGGAGAAATTTCAGAAGATAAATGAGTTGGTTGCTGCAAATTTCCAATGGAGTGGAATTTCAGAGTCTTGTGTAGCTCCTGGCACAGTCTCAGGGTTCCTAAAAGCAGAATAAGCATACAAACAACTGCAGGTTAAATTATGCAAAATTAAATGAAGAAAATTTGCTGATATTGCATATTCTATACAGAACATAACATCCAGGTTTTTCTTGGGCTTTGTTTCAATCCCTTCTTTTTCACGTGAGAGAGGTAATGTCATCTGTGTTGTTTTATTGGAACTGGAATATGTGAAGAGAACCATCTTTTCCCTAAATGTTACGAGCTCCTGGGGTGGTCCTTTATTGGATCTGAGGATCCAAGACTTATCTGGTTAGGCTGCCTGAGAGGGTATTTCTGTCCCCACTCTGGAACACCCTCCCTTGGGAGGCTCATATTGCCCTTTGTCTATTAACTTTTGGTCTCTATGTAAACAATTCATTTAACTTGCCCGATGGTTGATAGTTTATACTTATAGCTGCTGTTAATCCATCTTGTAGACGGTTTGGACTGTGATTTTACTGAATGATTCTTGTGTTTTAATTTTTGTAAGCCACCTTGAGTATCATTTTCAGAATGGAAAGGGAAAAAAATATTTATAATGAATAAATGGTTGCTTTCTTTTCCAGGACAGAAGTGTGAACTCTGGCTCTGTGGATGCATATTCACTTTGGCCGACATCTTGCTGGGAGCCACTCTGCACCGCCTCAAGTTTCTAGGACTTTCTAAGAAATACTGGGAAGATGGCAGCAGGCCGAATCTACAGAACTTCTTTGAAAGGATACAGAGACGCTTTGCCTTCAAGAAAGTTTTGGGAGACATACACACCACTCTCCTCTCGGCTGTGGTACCCAACGCCTTCAGGCTGGTCAAACGGAAACCTCCCTCCTTTTTTGGAGCCTCCTTCCTCATGGGCTCTCTAGGGGGGATGGGGTATTTTGCTTATTGGTATCTAAAGAAAAAATACATCTAATGCTGGCTGTTCTGGTGTTTAGTTTGGTGTCTCTGTGCCGTGTGAAATCTTCAGTAACTGTAATGAAATTTGAAACCAATATGAATAACTATACTGTTAATGTAACATTCCATAGTCTAGAAGTAGAAACGTATTACTGCAAGAGAGCGAATCAACAAAAATAGGCAACTTGTAAAAATGCCTTTTTTTTTTAGGTTTCAGTATTACAAAACCATAAACGGGGGTTGTATAGAACGCTTACACAACCACCGTGGAACAAAACTGCCCTCTAGCACAGGAAAACACCATCAGAAGAGAGATGGCAACCCCAGCAACACAAAACTTTAAAAATGGGGTTTTCTTCCATAAATTTATTTCCCCCCCCCCTCCAAATATGTGGTGGCCACGTAGCACTTTTTTTTTTCCACAGGTGCAAGTTGCCAGAACTTTTCTCTCCTCTTGTGGTGTTGTGATGAGATTGAGCCTTTTTTTCTCTCAGCAGAAATAGATTGAACACAGTCAGAGGCCACAGTAGTTAGTGAAGTTTTGACTTAAGGTGGAAAATGAATTGTCTCTCTCTGTATCATCATTTCCATTGAATCAAGTATTTTTATTGACCTGCGCTTAGAATGCATCCACTTCTATTTTTTAATTTTTTAATTGTATGTATAGCTAACAGCCAGTGACTTTTTCTGATTGTAATCTTAATTTCAAAGATGGATTCTGTCTTACTGAGACATTTGCCTCAAGGTTCTTCTCATGAATTTGCCAAGCATTGTTCACCAATGGAGCCTTTCTTGACTCTAGCGACATGATTGTTTTCATCCATTTCAAGCCATTTCCTGAGGATTTTATGTTGGTTTTTTTTAATTTGGGTTTTTTTCCCCTTTTCCTTTGGGAGTTTTTTCCAGTCACTTGCCCGCTGTGTATTTTCTTAGAAACACTTTGCACAGAAAATCACATTTCTCACTTTCTTGTGCCTTTTGCATGTTGGAAAGAATAATGAGCATCACTGCTACTTATGCTTAAAAAAACAACAACTCTGAGAACCTAAATAAATCATACGGGAGGAGTAACGGCTTTACATTCCTAAATGCGTTAAGCATCACTTGACTCATTTCCAAAAGCAAATGTGTATGTGTGTATGTGTTTACAAACCGTTTTTCACATTAACACAGTTAGGTGAGCCTTGTCCCAGAACCTGTTTTCAGTGCTGTGACAGAGTCTGATCTACACATGCAGCGAAATAAATGACCAGTTTGAACAAAACCAGCCCTGCCCACCACTCATGAAAACAAGGGTGTGCACATTCTACCCTGTCCACCACCTGGACACACACCTTTCTACTCCTATATACTCATGTAGCAGGCAGAACGTGACGTGGTTTCAATAATACATTAAAATATAAACCACATGACCAGCAGCTGTTTGGCCATTTCACCCCCATTTTTAATTGTGTGGTGGGCAAAGTCAGCAGACAGTGGAGTTTGAATTAAGTGAAGGTGGTAGAATCCTAAGATAGCTGAATGGACTGTACCACTTTAGTATGTAGGTGGGGGATATACTTTTTAAATGATTCCAACATTCAAGTGAAAAATCTGCACAAGAAGAGATCTATCACATCTAAGTCAAAGGCTTGGTACAGGCCTGCTCCCTTCCACTTGGAGGAAGGTTGGATTTTATTTAATGATCTTCTAATAAAGAATTGCTTCAAGGAGAAGACCAGAAGCACAAGGAGGTTTGGCATCTAAATTGATGCCTACATTCCATTTTACCATCCAGTATAAATCTTGAAATGTGAAATTATTCCAGACTGGAGTATTTCTGAGTATGCACCAAGTGCCTTTCACTTGCCTCCAAGTTTAACTATAACCAGCTAACCATATCATATGTCTGATAGTAGAGAAAGGTACTTCCCCATCAGGGTTGAGATTTCAAGGCAGGCTTGAATTCATGCATTCTAGAGTCTAGACATTAACCACTGCCTATGTTGCACTTTGAAGGATTCTCAGTGTGGTATTTGTAGGGGAAATCTGTAGCACTTAGTTTGGATTCCAAACTAAAATCTTGGTCTTGGAGAGCAGATAAGGTAGTTTTCATTTTTTACATGGACTAGACATAATTTTGGCAGTCCCAGAGCTACATATGGACCTAAATCAGCCTTGGTGTAAGTAGGTATTCTTTTGCAGAAATGTGTTTCCCCTCTCTTCTATTTTAAGACTTCAGAGAAGAGGAAAAGGCCAACAGCTGCTACCTTATAATCCGTTCCCCTGCCCAAGGCTCCCTCTGTGGGACAAGAACTGCCTCCTCAGGCCTCAAGGTACTTTAAGGATACTGCACAAAAGACACTAGACCACATCATCTCCATCAGAGACAGTCTAAAGTAGTGGTTTTCAAACCTTCTAGCACCGGGACCCACTTTTTAGAATGACAATCTGTCAGGACCCACTGGAAGTGATGTCATGACCAAAAGTGACATCAACCAGAAACCCCCCATATGACAAAATGAAATCAATTAATTAAAATTTTGCAATAAGTTTAAAAATTCATTTAAAATAGAGAACACTTTAGAACACCCTCCCAAGTAGTTGCTGGTGTGTTTTAAAAAAATTCCCCAAACATCCCAAAGACTGCAATTCTATCCACACTTGCCAGGGAGTAAGCCCCATTGGCTATCATTGCTAAAAACAGTTATATAGTAGCCGCTTAAAGTACAGATCTGCAACATTTCCCCAAATGCAGTCACATACCATGGTACCATCAAGTCTAATATCAATTTAAAATAACATACACATTGAAATGAATGGGAACCCACCTGAAATTGGCTTGTGACCCACCTCCAGGGTCCCAACCCACAGTTTGTGGAAACACTGGCCTAAAACATCATTTGTGTTACTACCAATAGGAAACAGCATTCCTTCCAAACCTTGGGCTTTGTAGGAGTGCTGTAAACATTATGTGCACAGGCAACAGGATGATAAATTTAGTTTTTTAATGTGAATTTGTCCCCCTCTTTGCATATATCAGACTGGGGATGGGGCCTGATTTAAAGAGCAAGTGGTGTTGCTGTACTCTTTCCCACCTGCAGCTTACGGTCTCACAATCTACTGTTATCCTTTGGATTATGCAGCTTCCTCTACTGTTGATTTGTTATAGTGCTCATTGTGATTGGCAACCATTCAATCCAATGGGAGCAGTGCACTGTGGGCCAATCAATGCCTGTTTATTTCCTATTGGATCAACAATGTGTCCAATAGCACTGTTTCACATATTGCTTGGGGGAACTTAAGTCCCAAGCCATCAGCCATATTGCAGTATTGCTAAAGGGCACTTTTTTGTCTTCAGGGCTCACCTTGCCCCTAGTATAAGGAGTTGGTCCTTGTCGGAGGCATAACAAGGGCAGAGCCTGAGGGGCAGCTGTCCCTGGTGCTACGCCAAGGGGGGAGAATGGCTGCCTTGTGCTGCTTACAGTTCTCCTGGAGGTGGGGGCACTTGCTGCCGTGGCTTTGCACTCCCCCATTCCTACTGCTCAGTGGTGCTCACTTCAACTAGTGCCCATTCAAGAGGCGAGCCTACATTGGAGAAAGAATGGAGGTGCAAAGCTGCTACAGCATACATCTCCTCTTCCAGGAGAACCCTAAACAGAAGAGGTGCAAGGTAGTCACTTCCAGGTTTTCCCTGAAGGAGGATCTTGCTTTTTTTTTTTTTTTTTTTTTTGCCCTTCTAACTTTTATCACAGGGGTGCTCACACTTTTTTTGGCTTGAGAGCTACTTTGAAACCCAGCAAGGCCCGGAGATCTACCAGACTTTTTTTTACAATGTTCGCGCCATCATAACATAACATTTATGTGTACAATGTATGTTGGTGTACCTTGAGCCCCACTGAGTATAGCAGGACTTACTCCTGAGTAGACATGCCTAGGATTAGGCTGTGAGGCTGCAATCCTAGCCACACTTACCTGGGAGTAAGCCCCATTGAGTACAATGGGCCTTACTCCCGGCATTTCCTCCCAGAGGCACCTGAAGGGGGGGGAGTCGGCACTCCGCGATCCACTCATTTTGCCTCGCAATCTACCGGTAGATCGCGATCCACCTATTGAGCACCCCTGTTCTATCAACTTCCAGCTGTAAGTTCATTGTCCTCAGAATCCCACAGAATGCCTACTTGAAGGAACTATTGCATTTTACTTTCACTTCCTGAAGAATTGCCTGATTTTACAACTGAGATGGGGAATGCTGATTAGTTCCCTGGTTTTCCTTTGGCTCTGGATGCTGTCAGGGTGTTGCCTCTGGCCAACCAATAGTAGTTCCTCAAGTGCACACAGCCCAAGAACCTGTGCAATCAGTTCAATGTGTAAGAAAGGGCATTGACAGATCAGCTCTAAATTATCAACACTCCCATGCAAATGTCAATGGTCACTATTTCTTACACATATTAAAATGTAGATTAAAGTCCCTCCTACCTTAAGCAACTCTTCTTGCCCCATCATCTATTATCTGAAAGTGGGATGTGGCTGTAGGCAGTGCCAGTATCAGGTTGCTAGGAAACTAGGGAAACGTCCTGCACTGAGCCCCCCATGGAACTCCCCACGCACCCCCAATGGTGCACTGGACACTACCACAGCCACCAGTGTTTAGGCTGCAGATCCATTTAATTAATTAATTAATTATTATTATTATTATTATTGCTTAAGAAAACATGACTAAATTCAAGTTGATAATCCCGATAACTTTGCTTCATTAAATAGGAATTATACTATAAAACTAGTTTAACTGGTTTGTGGATTGGACTGTTAGGAGTTAGTAAGGCCATATGAGGATCAGGTAGCTGGAAATTATAGCCAGATTTCTCTGGTACTTTAAACAAATGGTGCCATTAATCAATGTTACAAAACAGCCATTTGTTGCAATTTCAAGCTTTGCCTAACACTGAAATCCTATGCATGTTTACTCAGAAGTAAAGTTCAGCAATGGGATGCGTAGTAGGGACCAAAGCCCCATTGAACAAAATGGGACTTACTTCTGAGTAAACATGCTTAGGAATGCATAGTAAAATTAATTTTAAATCAAAATGTGCATATGGATACTGTTTCTTTAAATAAATGCACTTGACTTGGTCTAATGAGAGCCTAATCACATCATGAAGTGATGACGAATGTAAGAGAGACTTAAGAGCCACTATAAAAATAAACTACTGTAAACAGATTCAAACTATGAAAGAAAAACAGGTGCCTCTTTTCAATGATCTAAAAACAGAAGCTATAAACAAAAAGATATGGATGGATATCACACATAATTTAACAAATCTTATACTGTGAAAATCTAGCGAGTAAAAAGCACTGCTCTGCCACCTCTAAACCTGGCATAGATAAGTATTAAAGGTAGATGCAAGAAAAAAGTCTAGCTTTTAAAGCTCAGTTTAAGAGTTTTAAAGGTTCAGGGCACATATTCCCAGCAATGCCCAAAGTTCAGGACATTCAGGATACATGTTCCCAGAAATGTTTATGAATTGGAAAAACATGTTCCAAAGTTTTATATGTGTATTAAGCTTATATGTGTAAAGCTTCTGTGTGATGGGGAACACCATACAGACAGGTGCATATACAGAGGAATTACATGGTGGTATTTTGAGATGTGTTGCCAAAACCAAGGGCATTTAACCCTCTTCCTGATACACTTACCAACATTGGGCTTCCTAACATTCAGACACAGACATTCAATGTTGCATATGCTACATAGTTACTAAAGCTACTAACTCTCCAGGATTGGCCTGGAGTTTCCAGCAATCAGCATCAAGCTCCTGGTGAAGATGGAAAACAATCTTGAATATTTTAATAGGGCATCTATAGCCTAGGTTACAACAAACTGGGAGCCAAAAATCTCCAGGAACAGCTTCCTATTAGTCAGTTAGTTAGTTGGCAACCTTCAGTCTTGAAAGACTATGGTATCGCGCTCTGAATGGTGGTTCTGGCACAGCGTCTAGTGTGGCTGAAAAGGCCGATTTGGGAGTGAATCGTCACCTATCCTATCAGTCACCGCCAACCTAAAGAGAGGTCTATATCAATGGGAAAATGTTAGAATATACTATGTTGAACATGTCCGTTACCCAATGTTAATGTCTTTGGCAATTCATTTTTTTCCAACCCCTGCATGAGTCCATTAAGCTGCCCAACACCACAAATATAACCATGTCTGAAAGTCAGCCTGTGATGCAAACAGGGAGCCATAATAGGCTCAATGGTAGAGCTTCTACTTTCCACAGAGAAAGTGTTAGGTTTAATTCCTGGTATCCAGAGGCAGGAATGGGAAAGGCCCCTCATTGACAGACCCTGGAAAGCCACTGCTTGCCACTCTAGGCAGACAAGACTGAAGTTGGTCTAAAGCCGCTTTATGTGGCAAGATAAATTTTCTCCAATGAAGAGTGGGTGAGTGAAAGCTATCTTAACCCATTTCTATGCTTTCATGCCTATAGAAAGACTCCCATTACCTGAAGGTTAGGCAAGCATAACTGTTGCCCCTCTCTGTTACCCCTAACATTGTTCTCAAGCAGTCTTCTGCTTTTATTGACAGGTCTTCCATTAACACGTTATCAACGAAATAAGTGCTGGAACTTCTCCCCAGATAATTCCCCCTCCCAACACAGGGAATTGTATTATAATTTTGTTTTCTTTCTCTTACAAGGTTGTTGATCATTTCAGCATGCTGACCACTTGGAAGATCTGCAGTCACACATCTTTCCTTTCTGACTTGACTTGTTGGCAACCTTCAGTCTTGAGAGACTATGGTATCACGCTCTGAATGGTGGTTCTGGAACAGCGTCTAGTGTGGCTGAAAAGGCCGATTCGGGAGTGACAATCCCTTTCACACTGGGAGCAAGTGCAGTCTGTCCCTGGTCTGTCTCCCTGGCTATGGGCCTTCCTTCTTTGCCTCAGTCTGTTAGCCAAGTGTCTCTTCAAACTGGGAAAGGCCATGCTGCACAGCCTGCCTCCAAGCGGGCCGCTCAGAGGCCAGGATTTCCCACTTGTTGAGGTCCACTCCTAAGGCCTTCAGATCTCTCTTGCAGATGTCCTTGTATCGCAGCTGTGGTCTACCTGTAGAGCGCTTTCCTTGCACAAGTTCTCCATAGAGGAGATCCTTTGAGATCCGGCCATCATCCATTCTCACAACATGACTGAGCCAACGCAGGCGTCTCTGTTTCAGCAGTGCATACATGCTAGGGATTCCAGCTCGTTCCAGGACTGTGTTGTTTGGAACTTTGTCCCGTGCCTTAATGCGCATTACTGGGGGAACTAAAACTGCACATTTCTCTTAAGCATTTTCAAGTTGAAGCAGCCACTCCACTTTCTCTCCCATTATGCATTCGACACACATTCTGATCTAGTTTCTAGCAGCCTTCTGATTTCCAAAGGAACAATTAGGTAAATGTTCCACTGCCAGCATGAGCAATGCTAACTCTTTATTCTGGAAGGACACAATACAAAGGCAGACGATACCCACACTCCAAAATGAGGACAGTTATCCCACAGCACTAGCAAGTTCCCCAAAGAGCAGAGATACAGATTTCAGCTCCCAGAATATTCAGCTCTGCAACCAGAGCACCAATCTGCTTCACATGACATTGACATTTCCATTAAGTCAGGAGAACTAAGAAAAGTAATGGAAAGGAATTACAGTGCAATCTAGTAAAGGTGGCTATGCAAAACATGGCAGTCACTTGTTATGTCATGTCATGAGAAGCTGCCTTATTTACTTGTTATGACTAATTTATTCTAGTACTGCAATGTCTAATGCAAGTGGCAGCGGCTCTCCAAGGTGTGTCCCATTCAAAGATCTTTTAAACCACAGGGGCTGCGGATTGAACCTGGCACCTTCTGCAAGCAAACCATGACTTCGACTCCTGAAAAATACCCCCCCCCCCATTTCTCCCAATTTTCAAAATTATTTGAACCCTGGGGCAAAACAGCTGGCTAGGCATCATGGCACTACAGAGAGGTAGGTAAACAAAATTCTTACTTATCTACTCTGCTATGCCATGGTCCCCAGTTGACCTACTTGGATCTTTGGCTGTCAAAGCCCAAGTGGACCCCAGAAGGCATGCCAAGGCTGGGACGGGGAAATGGGATATCGGTGGCACCATTGCTGCCGATAACCACCCCTTGCTCTCCCCCAGCATATTTCCTGGAAGCCCTGATCCTCCCCTTCCTCACCCACAGCCCACCCCATGCACCAACTTGACTTAGTGGCACAAAGGCACAGTCACCAACCTTTTATTCTGGTGGCCCTGCTATACCCATTATCACTGTGGCTGCAGTACCAACAGAGTAGACCTTAAGCTGAAGGTCCACTCTGTCAGTGCTGCAGCTGCAGTGAAGGCAGTGGAAGCCACCCATAGCATTGAGCTGTTAAAGACAGTACACCTTTAAAAGTGCCACAGACTCAAGACCCTACATTAGAAGCAAATTTATTTGGCTTGTCTGTCTTCAAACTTCCCCACTTCACAAAAGCAGAACTCGTAATTCTGTACAAATGCAAATGAGAGAAAGCTGGAGTAAACAACCTTTAATGGAAAGGGCAATATTATTATACCCAATATTGTAATGAGTACAATTCAGCAGCTACTGTGACACTTTTTAAAGAGGGGGATATAAATGTAAGACAACAATTCAGATAATACAACAAAATTCAGATAAGAGCACAAATGCCTTAAATTCTAAAAAAAAATATATCTATAATAAAACATCATTTTTGTCTTTCCCATTATGTAAAATTCCTCCACTCTTGAGATAAAATAATGCCTTCTACAGTGGTAGTAAAGTATTACTTGCCAGACAAAAGGGGTGACGAATACAATTGTCATATGTAAAATAGAAGCCAGTGGATATTATTTGACTCAGTGTAAGGCACAGGAGAAAGCACAGCTTCCATGCATCGAGACTAGAATGTAAGTGCACTCACACAACAAGTTGTTGTCCCCAAACCAAGTGGTCTCTTTAAGCAGGAAGCACCTTGTACTGGATCATATAGTTCCCCCACAATACAGTATATGTCTCTGCTTTATTCATATCAGCTCTGCTGCAAATATATAAACACCTACAGAGCTTTTTCCCAAAGAACAGCCAATTACAGCATCTCAAGGTCAAGGTATCAAAACTAGATGCAGTGGGTGGGGCAAGACCTTCCCCATCATGCAGTCCCATGCTTTGGGATAGAAAACGGGAGGATACTACCATCAATCTCATCCAAATGGTAGCTCCTGGAGCTTATGAAATCATTTATTCAAACAACTCTACCCATGCAACATATGTGTAGAGCAGCAGTTTTCAAACTCTTTTGGAGTCTGAGCCACTCTAAAAGTTTTTGCAGGGGCAAGGCAGCAGGGGCAGGGGGAAGGCAGCGGCGCGATCCCCAGGGGGCTGCAGAGGCTTGGCTGCATGAACCTGAGCCTCCTGCAGCCTCCCGGGGGTGTGGGGCGCCCTGCACAACCTTCTGCAGGGCTCCCCACAGCTTCAGAAGTGAAAGTGGAGTGATTGCGCTCCACTTCTGCTTAGCGGAGGCGAGGCGCGATCGCTCCGCTTTCGCTTTCAAAGCTGCGGGGAGCCCTGCAGAAGGTCATGCAGGGCTCCCCACACACCTGGGAGGCTGCAGGAGACTCAGGTATGTGCAGCCAAGACCCTGTAGCCCCCTGAGCGGCACGATCCTGGGGATCGCGCCACTGCCTCCTCCCTGCCTCCAGGCTGCCCCTGCCGCTTATGGTGAAAGTGTCCAGGGCCCACAGGCTGGGGCATCACAACGCCCCAGTTTGAAAAGCCCTGGTGTAGAGGATAACGTAAGACAGTAACAGATTTCTCAATGGCTATACTTTAGAAGAGTGGTTGCATTTTGACCAAATTAATGATAGCACCTAAGGAATTATCCCAAGGATCCAACTCACACCAAAACAAGCTGTATACAGTACAGTACTCCTGTAGACTTTAAATCCACAACTTTTCATTAAAAGGCATTTAATAGGCATTAATAGGCTTTAAATTGAATGTGATACTTTCCTCCATTTCATTATAGTTAATATTTATAACTATTTGGACCCCTGTAAACCACCACCAAACAGTAGCCCTGTGATTCTTCTCACCCAATTGCATTAGTCTCTGAATGTCAGGACCCTAAGCATTCTTACTAGGATGCAACTCTCAGTAAAATCACTAAGATTTACCTCCAAGTATACCGTATATCTTTAAGATTAAACTGCAGTTCATATTCATGATTACTCACATACAAGTGTGATGGGTCCAAGTCACAAGGTTATCTTATACCATCCCTACCAAGGCCTATATATTATTTGTAAAATTGTATTGCACAAGCTTACATTCATATTTTGAGCACAGCCACACCCCAAGCTGCTAAAATGTAAAACTAAAAAAAGTAGTATAACCTATACTTAGGCACTCAACATTGATCAGCGTCAATTTGTGCAACAAGTGTACAGTTTCATTAATGCTGCCTATTCAGAAAAGACAGATTAAAGGAAGGTTGACACAATACTGAATAACACAAAGAGTTTCTTCATATTTACTGTAAACTCCTGCACTATGTCTTTAAACATGAGATTCTCAGAATGTAATGGAGATTGCCACTTTAAATAGGACCATCACACAAAATCTGGCCCAAAAGAGATCAGTAACCTGATTTCCACTAAAGAGAGCAAAGAAGAGGAGAGGAAGCATCATGTCACATAAACTGTGCATCAGGCTATTATCAAAGTGGTCATTTCGAAGAGAGCAGAAGTCAAGTCCACATGCCTCCAATTCTCTGTTGGAAAGGAAATCATGCTTAAATCAAAGGAAATGACTTGGGAATGACACTAAAAAGTATTTAGAAACAGGGTTTTACCATAATACTAGTGGAAATATAAACCGTTTAGCAAAATACAGTGATAAACAAACAGAGCTGCTGGGCAGTTGTAGGATTCACTCTTTTGGTTATTAAAGCTGAGCCCAACTTGTTCCACTGTGGAGAACAAAATGAAGGTAGCTGATATAAAAGGAATTCAGTCACACAGAGGATAAGAAGAGAACCATTCTTCTCAGATACATAGAAGAGTTTTGCTATATAGCTAAACTCTGCAATTGTTTCTAAAATATTTTAGGGCTATGTCAGAATGCCAGATGCGAGGGAGGGCACTAGGATGAGGTCTCTTGTTATCTGGTGTGCTCCCTGGGGCATTTGGTGGGCTGCTGTGAGATACAGGAATCTGGACTAGATGGGCCTACGGCCTGATCCAGTGGGGCTGTTCTTGTTATTTAATAAACAAGGTCAACAGAACTCCTTGAAATACGGATGTGTAAATATCCAATGTATACCTTATTAATACTAAAACAAAAATAAAAGTAGCTTACTGCTTGTAGTCAGCAAGATGTCAGCAAATGGAAAGATATACTACTTTGGATCAATTTTCACTCAGCTTTTTTGTTACCCGAAAGTTGCACAGAGGCATCTTCAGGCACTCAACTGCAAGGAGAAAAGTCAGTGTGAACTGGGCTGTGCATCGCTATAGCTACAGTAATTTCTCTGATCAGGGTGTCTGGAAGAAGGGCTGCCACAGCTGTTGAAATGGCCACTTCTTGTGTATAGCCCAATTTATTTCTACCTGGCTTCTACCTGGCTATTCTACAATGTTCCCCAAGGTAGCTTACATTTTTCAAATATACAATAAAACTGGGGTTGCTTCAATCCCCTCTGACACATAACATAGCTCTGCACTGACCATCCCAATAAATCCCTAGTTTCATTAAGCCACCACGGCCATCCCCTGACAACTCATCTCACTCCTCCGACTACTGAGTGAAGGAGTGTCAGCTGTTTGGTTGTGTGCTCTTTACTTGCAGTCTACAGATAATGCATGCAGTGGAAGACAACTCCAAATTATTTGCACGTAACAAAATAGTGCTGTGTGAACCGTTTATTTACAGCTTACAAGTCACTTAAATTTGCCATATTTGCACAAGTTGTCTTAGCACCACAGAAGTCAATGAGACAAGCAGCATAATCCTAAATATTGTGATGGAGAATTGTGCTGTTAATTTTAGCGCTGCCTAAACACTTTGAAAGTTTCAAAGCAGCCCAGTAATGGATGAATGCCATAGTCATACATGTAATTGGATTTTTAAGGTTATAGTCCCATCAGTAATTCTATAACCGCCTACTAATTCTATTAGAATTAGTAATTCTAATTCTGTCAGGGCACCCATTTCTGAATCACCCTCTTAAGGGGAAAGTGCCCCTTTTATATTTCAGTGGTGAGTCGCAACCCACCAGTTTGACCACTACTTTAAGGTACTAACTTGCAAGTAAATGCATTTATTAGTGAGCAAAAGTATTCCACTTCCTGTGACTGAAGGATCACACACTCAGCATGAAGTATTTAAACCACTTATTTTAAGCATCTGCATTATTTTTTTAGTTGAGGATAGCAGCCTTTGGACAAAGTTCCAAACAGTGAAGCAAATTTAGTTATGTCTCTAGGACTACTCTGTAACTGAAGAATTACAAATAGCTCATTAGGACCCATAAATGAACTTGGTCTGTGGCTGAAATATGCAAAAAAGTAAAATTAAAGTTGCAACTTCCTGGAAATATTTAAAATTATACATCATGTTAAACACCACATTTTTTAATGTCAGTCAAGTGACAGAGATGGAACAAACAATAATACATAAAAATGTGTATTAAAAAAGAAATTAGTGTTATGATATGAAAGAAAGAAAAAAGACAAGGAGACCTATGCTTCAATGTAAAATTTGATGAAATACCATTTCTGGATTTTTTTTCCCCCCAGTGACTAAGGATGGCAGTGGAGATTAATATGACTATAATACATTTTATAACAGGTTCCCATAAAGAAAAACTGCCATTCCTGCTGTTGATTACCAATCCTGACTGGCATTCTATTCGTAATTAGCAGATGAAAGCAAAAGCCAAAATTGTGAATGCTGCAATTATGCAACCGACGCCTGTTTGAACAAGAAGTTTCCAACTGCCAATATAAGACGTGTTGTAACTGTCAGGAGTGTTACATTGCACAGGTGGATGTGAAGACACTCAGAGGATTCTTATCACTTGGAAAAATACATTCCAACACAGCAGTTGGATGAGGTAAGACAATATGCCTAATTAAAAGAATCTGTAATTTGTGCCAGTCCGATGGGAAGATTAGGCAGGAAGAGCTTAAAACAGTGGTTCCCAAACTGAAGTTTGGGACCCATTGGTGGGTTGCAACCTGATTTTTGGTGGGTCACAAAAGGACGATGGAAAGATTAGAAGATTAATTGCCTGAAGCTATTCAAAAATCAGATACTGCAGCTGCTAAACTGCCTTGCAAAAAGCTGAGCTCCTGCAGTTTGCAAGCATGTGTAAATATAGGGAGATAAATGTTTGAGGATCTTTCTTTCTCGTTGCTATTATTACTTATAAATAAATTATTACCTCTTTCTAGGCCTCTTTTTAAAGTCAGGTAAACTTAGGTGGGTCTCAAGATAGTGTTGTTTTAAAAAGTGGGTCCTGGTGCTAAAAAATTTGGAAACCACTGGCCTAAAAACATCTAACAATGTGGAAAAACTATACACAGAATGGATAACTCTTCAAATTTCTGTTCTGTTAATACATATGGCACTAACTACCATTAGCCCAGCTTGTGGCCTTCCCCTATCCAAACATATTGACCCAAAGCATTACTTAGACAACCTCTTGTTGCATCAAGCTTCACGCATGGTTTCAAGACATCTTAGTGCAGTATGAAGATGGCCTGATACAAAATGCTGGAGCATCTAAGGTCAGAACAAATGAGAACTTGATGAACAAGCCCATTAATTGACTTAAACAATAATGGTTCTTACATTTTTGTGGCAAGTTTTATTTTTTGCAGAGTCAATGAACCCATGGCTGACCTTCAGATTTTTCACAAGTTTCCACTGCCACCACAATTAGTGTTTCTGCTGAGTTATCCAAGAAAGTGAACCATCAGACTCAAGATTTGTAGTACTGTATTCCAATAGCAGCATCCTCCTATCTGGAACTAGAATACACCTCAAGTACCGTGCAAAAATATTTGATATTTTGCCCCACTCTTTAAATATGCTTGTTAATACAATGATCTTAAAAATCAGTTATCATATAATTAATAAGTTTAAAACAAAACCTGAAAACAGAAAATGTTTCTACAGTCTACGATTAAATTTCTGGGAGCTCAAATTCGTACTTTGGGGAGGAAGTCCAGGAGACAAAGGAGTCAAGTACCAAAACCTGTATGTTCCATACCAAGCCAAGAGGCCCACCAAGGTGCCAAAGAATTTTTGGGAGAAGTCATGAAAATATATGGCAGTGCTTAAGAACATCAACAACCAGATCACAGTCAAGAAACTCAAGGCCAAGAATAAACCATCGATCACTTTGTGTAGTCTGGGGTTCCGGGAAGCATTCGCATTGTGCATCACAGCCATCTCTTCCAAGATCATTAGAGCACAGTACGAGAGAAGAAAAGCGTGCCCAGAGATGTCAAAACCATGCCAGAAGCCGCCACCTTGTTGGCACTGTAGTTTGCTAGAATGTCCTTGGAGCAAAATATCAAGGGATGATGATTTGTAGCAGCTGCCTGTGATGTCCTCGATGTGCAGGAATATCCCTGTGCACACATACCAGATGGCAGTGGCTACCAGCAGACTGCTAAGTCTTCTCAACACTACAAGAACATTTTTGGTGACACAATAATTGGTGACACTGATGAAAGGCAATAGCAGGCACAGCGTCCAGCCCCAGGCAAATTTTACAAAATAGCTGCCAGAGAGAAATAAAAAAAGAAACAGATTCAGCTCCAGTGTAATCCAGTATTGGAGATACGATCAGACAAGTTACAAAATTAGACTATTCACAACCATATATTTTCAGGTTTCCAAACTTTTGGGAAGAATCTTGTGCCAAGTTATTATAGAACCTACCACGGGATAGTAAACACTGGATTTAATCAAACGAAGCACCCAATATTTAGAATAGCCTTATGTGCTACTGAATTGTTTGAAAACAGTGGCCACAAAGCTTTCCAAAGTAACTTATGCATGCCATCAGAATGGTCCAGAAAGTACAATAAAATTTTCAAAATGAGACTAGTTAAAAGAAACAAAGGTAAGAAGAAGTGTCATTCAGAGCATAGGCTCCTGTCCAGATTTAGCACTTTAAACAACATATTTAGTTCTTTAAACAACATATATAATGAGGCTGGCTGCTCCGTGAGCATCCTACTTAATATTAAATGCTTCTCAATTCAGTGCACATATCCAGGAGAGAATCCACTATCACTACAAGAGGAAGCATTTCTCATTAAATTTATGCAATTATTCCAAAATCCAGACAAGTCCAAAATCCAGACACCTTCCATTTCCTTGGCGCTGCATTGTGGCTGCACCAGCACTGAAAATTTGGATAGCCCCAAGGAAATGGAACAAACATTCCCTTACCTAGAGGAGGCCTCTGTGACTGCTCCTCAACTACAGGATGCAGTGCATGCCCCAATGGCATGGCTGCACCAGTGCTGGAAAGTTGGACAGGATTTGGGACACAATAAACAGTGGTAGGAGGCTAGACTTGGCAGGCAAAGCTCCAAAGCATGCTTTTCTATACTCAAAAAAGCTCTCCCATCCACCCTGAGCCTCACCTGTGTTTTACGTTGCATCTGGCATCTTAACCCAGAAGTAACTGGCAATGACGTCATCACCAGTTACTTCCAGTGGTACTTCAAATAAGTGGACCATGTGGAGGACAATGTTGAAAAAACACTGCCTTAACCAAACTGCCTGGGACAGGAAGGTGTCTGGATTTCGAAATAACTGCATAAATTTAATGAGAAATGCTTCCTCTTGCTCTTTTCACTGTTACCCATATGGGTGTCTACTGGCCTCTTTTTATGTTTTTCAACCGTGTCTGTACAGGTACATGCCACAGGGCACAGAACAGAACATGCAGCTGGTACCTGCATTTTATGTGGGAATGAATACAAGACCTAGTGTTCACATTACAGAAAACAAGTCTTGGACAAAAATGTCTGGATTTCAGAATAGTCTGGATTCCAGAATAGTTCCGATAAGGGGTAATCTACCTGTACTCTGCTTCCAAGAGCATTATGTTTTTCATCTTTTTTTTTCCTTTAGGGATATGTTAAAAAAACAATTAAATTGTTTTTAATTTAAAACAAGAGAGCCAGGATGGTGTAGTACAGTGGTTCTCAAACTCTCTGGGAACCTGAGAAGCACTGGTAAGTGATTGCAGGGGTGGGGACTGGGATGAGGTGGGGACTGGGACAGTAATTGCGGTGCCATGAGCACACTGAAGCATTTTAACGTACCGGGGGGGGGGGGCTGTGCAGCCTTCCAGAGGATCCCGGATTCCTTTCCTCTGAAGAGCTCAGGGTGGTGTACATAGTTCCTCCCCTTCCTTTCATCCTCACAACAACCTTGTGAGGTAGGCGAGGCCGAGAGCTCATGACTGGACCAAGATCACCCAAGGAAGGTTTGTGGTTGAGTGGGCATTTGAACCTGGATCTTGCAGGGTCAAGTCCAAATTCCCAAACCACTACATCAGTGGTGCTCAAACTGGTGAGTCGTGACCCACCATTGAAACTTTAAAGGGTCACTTTTCCCTTAAGCAGAGTGACCCAGAAATGGGTGTCCTGTCAGCACCTCAGCAAACACCCAAAAGTATTTTAATGTGGGAACGAGATGGGACTGTGCAGCCTCCTGGAACGTCCTGGAGGCTCACAGCCCACTCTGCGAGCCTCCCCTTTGCAGCAGTGGGCTCTGAGCTTAACCTACTTCTGGTTTGCAGTTGGAGCTCCAGAGCTTGGAGTTTCTGAAATCAGAAGTGGGCTCCAACTGCAGATTGGACACCACTGCTGCAGAGGGGAGGCTCGTGGAGGGGGCTGGAAGCCTCCAGGAGGCTGCACAGTCCCCCCAGGTACATTGAAATGCTTCCAAGTGCCTGTGGTGCCATGACTGCTGCGGCGCTGACGGGACACCCATTTCTGGGTCACTGCCCTTAAGGGGAAAGTGGCCCTTTTAAGTTTCCATGGTGGGTCGGGGCCCACTAGTTTGAGCACCAATGGAGTAGTGGTTTGGGAATCGGGGACTTTGACCCAGAACAGGGGTGTTCAAAGTTTTTGGCAGGAGGGCCACATCATCTCTCTGACACTGTGTCAGGGAAAAAAGAATTAATTTACATTTAAAATTTGAATACGTTTACATAAATTTACCTACATGAATATATTACAGATGAACTTATATGAATGAATGAAGATCTTGCAATAGCTCAAGGCCTATAAAAGGCCTTGCACAAAGCAAGGCCGGTCTTTCCTTTGCTGCTGCTGCTGCATCACAGATGTGAAACTGCAAGCAGTGGAGGGAGCCCTCGTCCCACAGCTCACGCGAGAGATCACACAGTTGCCCTCATGCTAAAAGCAGCTGCGTCGGGCCAGTGCGGGCTCCAACAAACCTCTGGAGGGCCAGAGGCTCATTGGAGACTGGGGGCTCCCTGAGGGCTACATTGAGAGGCCTCGAGGGCTGCAAGTGGCCCCAGGGCTGGGGTTCGGGCACCCCTGACCTAGAAGATCCAGGTTCAAATCCCCACTCAGCCATGAACCTTCCTTGGGCAATCTCAGGCCAGTCACAAGCTCTGGGCCTTGCCTACCTCACAGGGTTGTTGTGAGGACCAAAGGAGGGGGAAGAGCTGTGCACACCACCCCTCATGGCCCCTCACTGCATGAGAACACTCTCCTTGCTGAAACTGCTGCTCCCCAGCAACCCCGCCCCCAAAGAAAGCAAGCCACGCCCCTTTCTGCAGAGCAGAGCTCCCCCTCCCCTCACGCACTTGACAGTTAGCCTCCCTCCTCCCTCACGCGCTTGACAGTTGGTGCCAACGTCTCCCAAAGCCCCGCCCCCGCCAGTCACAGCGACCCCGCCCCGCCCCTCGCGGAGTCCCTCACACGTTGAGCACGTTGCGCTTGTCGCTCAGGTAGGTCTGCGGCAGCGGCGCCCACTCCTTGACCAGGGAGCCGCCCAGCATGAGGCCCAGGATCCCCCACGGCATCGTCCGCCGCACGGAGCTCCGCACCAGCCAGGCGCGCAAGAAGCGAGCGGAGCGATCGACGTGCTCCATCCCGCCGCCTCTCTCCACACAGGACAAGGGCGGACAAGCCGGTGGCGCCCAACTCCCGGCCGTTGTGATGCGTCACCGCGTGACGTCACGACGCCCCGCCCTCCCTGTCTGTGCTTCTGCGCATGCGTCAAAAGTGGGAGGGGGAGGATCGCGCTGGGGATGCTCGCGCCGGTCTGGGGCTGTCCTGACTCATTCACTGTCACGTTCGTTCTGCGCAGGTTGCAAGCCTGTGCATGTGTATCTGTCAGTAAGCTCCTTCGAACGCAGGAAGATCCCCATTGGGTCAGGGCAAAGGGGGCCCATCCAGTCCAGCTTTCTGCGTCTCACAGTGGCCCACCAGATGCCTCAGGGAGCTCGCAAGATGGCACACCCACATCCCGTGGCAAGGAGTTCCACAGGCTAATTAACATAAGAAAATAAGACGAGCCCCGCTGGATCAGGCCAATTCCTGCATGTCACAGTGGCCCACCAGATGCCTCAGGGAGCACACCGTTTGGTACCCCCACATCCTGTGGCAAGGAGTTCCACAGGCTACTTAACGTATAAAAAGAGCCCTGCTGGATCAGGGCAAAGGGGGCCCGTCTGGACCAGCCTCCTGTATTTCACAGTGGCCCACCAGATGCCTCAGGGATCAGGCCAAAGGGGCCAAATTAGTTTCCTGCATCTCACACTGGCCCACCAGATGCCTCCGGGAGCACACAAGACAACAACAGACCTGCATCCTGGTGCCCTCCCTTGCATCTACGATTCTGAGGCAGCCTACTCCTAAAACCAAGAGGTTGCACTTACCCATCACGGCTTGTAACCTGTAGTGGACTCTTCCTCCAGAAATCTGTCCAATTCTCTTTTAAAGGCATTTACACTAGATGTCATCACCATATCCTGTGGCAAGGAGTTCTACAGGCTAATTACACAGGCTAATCTTTGAGCCCCATACACTGGGCTCTAACCCCCCAGAGTTACATAGGCTTCCTCTGCATGTGACATGATGACCTACTATCCTAGTCAGATACTGCAAGGGAATGAATTGTTTGGGCATTAATCTTGAGCATAATGGTGTGGCTGCTTTGGGACCCATTGAACTCAGCAGCCTTCCCACTTAACAAGCGGATAGAGTTTCTAAGATAAATTGTGCATACAGTTGCAGTAGAGTTCCTTATTATGGTGTTGCTTCTGTATTTTTGGGGGCGGGCTTTGGGGGACAGGGAGTCATTAGTTAATTTATTTCCATTTAAACCACTTTGTGAACTACTCTGTCAAAAAGTGGTATATATAAATATTACAACCAAATCCTATCCAGTGCTGGAAAAGGCAGGCCAGCTGTATCCAGTGCTGGGTAGGAGGTGGATACCACGCAACTCGGAGTAAGGGGATTTATTTCCCCTTACCTCGTGTTGCACAGCAGCCACCTCAGTGGGGCTACTCAGATCTGCGCCTGTGAAATCACTGGCACAGATCTGAGCAGCCAGGTGTAACGCCAGGCTGCTTGGGGGGGGTTAAGTGCTGGAGGCCAGACCCACCCCCTCCTAGGCCCAGTCCGCCCACCACCCTGCCTGTTGCCCACTTTTCCCTCTCCCCCAACCACCCCTGTTCTTCCCTCTCCTCCAACCCTCCGGTGCTGGCCTCCCCAAGCCAGAGCAAACTCACCCCTGCCTAACATGGATCTGGTATGGGGAGGCCAGCACACACCCTTGTGTGTGTGCACACACCCAGCCTCCTCAACTCTTAAGGAGGTACAAACGTGACTTACAACATGTTTATGACACTCCTGGGCCAGCTCAAAGGGGCTTGTGCCAGTTTAACAAGTGCTCTGAATTGAGCTCTCAATATAATATCTTTTAAGGGCCACCTTTTCCCTCTTCTTCTGTAGTTCTGATAGATTTTACCTACATTTAAGCCCTATTCCAGATTCCTTCACCAAGGGGGTGTACAAAATATAGGAAGCAATGACACTGGACAGGTGCTTTAAAGCAGTGGCATTGGGAATTCTCTCCCAGGGCAGGGATATCTGTTCCATTTCATCATTGTTGTTGTAGGCAGTTGGCAATGATGGTTCTCTTTCAGAAAGCCTTTGCAGCTCGCTGATTGTTTGAAGGAACTGCTAGCTTGAATTTTGACTGCCCTTTTACTGTTCTTTTGTTGTCCTGTATGTTATTCTTTTAATCTGCATTTTTCAAAATTAAGACTGAAATCCTATACACATTTACCTGGAAGTAAGTCCCATTTAAACTCAGTGGGACCTACAGCACAATCCTATGCATGTCTACTCAGAAGTAAGTTTCACTGTGTTCAATGGGGCTTACTCCCAGGAAAGTGGGCATAGGATTGTAGCCTTTGTTCCAGGTAGACATGCATAGGATTGCATTGTAAATTTATATTGTCCTGCAGCCCCATTTGATCAGAAATGGTGGATGGGTTGCAATTCTACACAAAGGTGACTGGAAGTAAGTTAATTGATTGCCCCAAATTGCATGAGATTGGGCTTTTAGAGCAAAAGCAGGAACTGTCCCTACTAAATATAAAGGTGCAGTTCGAAGACATGACAGTTCTGGGCATTGATCATGGTTTGTAAAGTCCTTGTGGATAGTTTCCTCAAAACAGTAACTTGATGAGATACTGAAAAGGCAATTACAATATAAGCTAAGAGAATTAGGAATGGAATAGATATATCCCTAAGTGAATCAATGATGCATCCACATTTCATTCCTGTGTAAATAAATGATAAGGTTCAACTTGAAAATGCATTGAGAGGAATGACAGAAGGTATCAGGGCATGGAACGCCTGAATGCTGATTTCCACAGAGTGGCAGCACTTGATTGAAGAAATCAGATCTTTTTTGTGTAGACTGCAGCAGTGAGCTTTATAGGCACAAGTACAGTATACACCGGCTGCTTCCGTTTTTGACCACTACCTTAATATTCAGACAGATGGCAGTGGTGCTAACTGCTTATTCCTTTATTAGTAGAACTTTGTATCCTAGAGAGCAATGCCAATAGACTGTCTTGATTACCGTAGCATAGCTGGGCTGGGGTAAGTTCTGCAGGTGCAGCAGTGCACAATGGAAGTGCCCCCTCCCATTCACTGTCGGAGCCATTCCAGGCAGCAACAGAGATGTGCAGGCGCTCACAAATTATTATTAATTATTATTAACAGTATTTATATACCGCTTTTCAACAGAAAGGTCACAAAGCGGTTGACAGAGAAAACAAACAACTAATGGCTCCCTGTGCCAAAAAGGGCTCACAATCTAAAAGATGCAAAAGAACACCAGCAGACAGCCACTAGAAAAGACACTGCTGGGTGAGCAGGCCCAGTGACTCTCCCCCTGCTAAACAGAAGAAGAGCAGGGGTAGCAAATGGTGTGTCCTGCGTGTTGCCATCACTGCTCAGAATGGCTCCAATGGTGAGTGGGAAGGGGCACTTACATGGCAAGTTGTGGCTCCTGCAAGTACTTACCTTTCCCCCATCTAGCTATGCTACTGCTCGATTATGAACTTCTCTTAGACACCAAGTCTATGCATGTCTACTCAGAAGTAAGTCCCATTATTGTCAACAAGGCTTACTCCCAGGTAATTATGGACAGGATTGCAACATTAATTGCGTAGGCCTGAGGAAGCATTTTAGGACAGGATAGAAACACAGCAAATAAGCTGCGTATAAAGATCTTCAGAGGTGAGGCTGATTAGTACCAGAGCAAGGGCCTTTTTTGTGGTGGCATCCAAATGAGGGAACTCTCTCCCCGGCAGTGGTGGACTTCCCCAGTCCCACGCCCAGGGCATTTGCCCCACTGAGTTAACAGCAGGTCCACTACTGCTCCCCAGACATGTTGACCCAATGCCCCTTTGACCCATTTCAGGTTGCAGGCAAAGTTCTGCTTTCCTACGCCTTTTAAGCTGGACTAGATGGGCCTATGGCCTGATCCATTGGGGCTGTTCTTATATTTAATGAATAAGAGCCTTTTAGTTGCCTGTACCTGCTACTGTAACACTAGGTTATAGGTGCTGACCCTATTGCATTATCTATATTGCATTATTATTATTATTTGTCTGCTGCTTTTAATTTCTATTTTATATTGCTTCTATGGTATTTTGTCACATTTTATTTACAACAGTGTTTTGTAAGCCACTCTGAAGCTTTCCTGGCTAAAGCAGGGATATAAATGCTATGAATAAAGAATAACTTTGCTTTTGTGCACATAATAGTCTCCTTCCTTTTCTACGGAGAGCTGGTGTGTATGTGGGACATTGCATTATGTTTCCAGAGAAGTGGAAGGTCCTCACTACATGGTTTACAAGCTTTCAACAACTTTGCTGTGACTCACTGAAAGCAAATTACAGTAGATAGAGAACACTTTTTAAAATGGATGCCATGGAAATAACAAGGGCAGTTGCATTACTGCTGCAGCACCACAAGCATCATTCCTTATCGCCAGCTTTGTTTTTGACTTCAAATTTTTTTATTGAATTGACCCCCCCCCAAAAAAAATACACAATATAAAACAATGTTGATTTTGTCCAAAATGTAGACCAGCATAAACATGTTGCCCAGTAAATTAATGCTACACTCCTCTTGACAGTGACAGTTTTAGCCTAAAACTAAAGATTCAGGGCCCAATCTTGAATCTGCGCATCAGCTCACTGCCAGCACACACTGTCGCAAATGTGCCGTAAGGCACGCTTGTATGCCCTTACCGCAGGCCTGGTGCCAGAGCTAGCCCAGTGCAAGCCCGCACTGGGCAAGCTCCAGCACTGCACCCATGTTCTGCTGCCCGGTGGTTACCTGGACTGCTGGGCACTAGAGAGGTGAGTGGGGGCGTGGGGGGAGGCAGGGGGAAGCATTCTGGGGCGGGGAGGTGGGAGGAAGGCGTGGCGAAGGAAGGAGCAGGGTGGGAGGGGAGTGGAACCGGTGGAGCTCAGCCCCACTGGATCCTAAGGCCTGTGTCGGGCCACGTGGCCTAACAGAGGGGCCCTTCAATTCTGTGCCAGCTAAAGAGCCACCATAGAATTGAGTAGCCCCATTGCAGGGCTAATTCCCTTACTTGGGGGAAGTGGACAAAAGTCCCCTTATCCCGAGGAGATGGCAGCAGCTGCCCAGGGTGCGCTGGATGCCATGGCAGCTATTTTTGGTGACACGGCAGTTCCACACTCCAGGCAGCTCAGGATTAGGCTGCCCGAATGGTATCCTATACACACTTATCTGGGAGTGATCCTCACTGAGCACAGTGGGACTCACAGCCCAATCCTAATTAACTTTCCAGGGACAATGCAACCATGCTAATGGGGTCTGTGCTGCATCCTGCAGTGTGTGTGTGGGGGGGAGCAGTTATGGGGACCTCTTTCAGGTAAAGAAATGTTTGTTCCATTACCTTGGGGCTGCATTGTGGCTACCTCAGCACTGGAAAGTTCATTAGGATTGGGCTGGTACTTCTGAGTTATCATGCATAGAATTGCACTGTTTGTTGATTAGAGGGACAGAATCTGGCAGTGTGCAAGCACCATTGATCCTACACTCTTCCTCCCCTGTGCCATCTCTCTCCCTGTCCCCCTTCCTGTACCCAGAAATGCCCCCATTCTCTTCCTCAGCCTCCCACTGCCCACCCCTATTGCCACTTACCTTGCACCAGTGGACTTTCTCCACCAGTCAGTGAACCTGGCTACCAGCAATTGTGCTGGCAGCCATGTGCACTTGCCAACAGAGGTGATGTTCCTCTGGCATCCTCCTCCTTTCACCAGTGGAATGTGCATCCCCACCTGGCAGCAGTGGGGATAGGACTGGGCTCTAACTGTCCTTGCCTTGGAAAGGTCTGAAAATCCTAGAAAGAGGGGTGTTCATTCAGAAGTTAAAGCAATTCTTCAGGCCTGTTACTAGCCTGCCTGCTTTAGAAGTTAGTGCTGGACAAGCTGTTGCAGACTAATAAATTCTGTGCACTGCAAGTGGAGAAAAGCCTTTGGCAACACACACTACCAGCAGGCCTCACAGTTCTTGGTTTGAGGAGTGCCAAATGTTGGCGGGTTTGCTTCTCATAATTTCTGCTCAGCAGAACAAGAAGACTTCCTCTGCATGCTGTTCAGATGTTGGGTTCTTCTAAACCAGGGGTGCTCAATAGGTGGATCGCGATCTACCGGTAGATCGCGAGGCAAAATGAGTAGATCGCGGAGTGCTGACCCCCCCCTTAGGTGCCTCTGGGAGGAAACGCCGGGAGTACGGCCCATTGTACTCAATGGGGCTTACTCCCAGGTAAGTGTGGCTAGGATTGCAGCCTCACAGCCTAATCCTAGGCATGTCTACTCAGGAGTAAGTCCTGTTATACTCAGTGGGGCTCAAGGTACACCAACATACATTGTACACATAAATGTTATATGTTATGATGGCGCGAACATTGTAAAAAAAACTCTGGTAGATCTCCGGGCCTTGCTGGGTTTCAAAGTAGCTCTCAAGCCAAAAAAGTGTGAGCACCCCTGTTCTAAACCATCCTCACATGTATAATTAATTAGATTCATCTCTGTAAATCTGTTTAATTAATTTATGTAAGATCTTTTAATTGAATAAAAAAGGTAACCTGGATTAGTCAGGCAAACATCCTTTATAAAAAAGTAATTATAGATACTGTAAGTTCTTAAAAAAATTGCAGGTGGCAAACACTGTCTTAGAAGAGGCATTCCCACACACACAGGGAGGAATGCCTCTTCTAAAACAGCCCCTGCAGGAACTCACACACACACATGCGTGGACTGCCTTGTGTATACATACCATCTATACACAAAGTATGCCTTTTGCTTCAAAACTTATTTGAACTATATGCAAATCCTTGCACAGTTAATGCTAAGTAATCACGTAAGTAAAACTCATTATTTAATTGACTATGATTTCTTTAATCATATGTCAACCTTAATTATTTAGTCTTGAACTTCACAAGGCCACATCATTTCTCCTGGTCCTCTCTAAAACAACCACTCTTGACAGATGAGATAAAGACAAACATGTACCTTAGAGGGTTCTTTATTAGTTCTTCACACTAACTCTTTGCCTATATTCACCTTTTCTCCATGGAGATGTAGGGAGAGTCACCCATCTAAATCAATGTTTCTCAGCATTGCTCTCCCAATGTATCACTTACCACCACACTGTCCTTGGAGGTACCACCGGAAGTAACTGGCCATGATGTCATCACCAGTTACTTCCAGATTTGGAGAGCATGACAGGAACTTCCAAGGTCAGCTAGAGGCTTAGGGTGGGTGGGCAAGCTTTTTCTTGCACTCAAAAACTGCGCACTAGAGTTCAACCTGCCAGCTTGAGCTTCCTATTGCCATTAGAAGCTCCCATTGCGGTCTCACTGCTGGGTAGTGGGTGCTGCACATACCACCCAACACTGCTCAGCGTACCACTGGTTGTACATGTACCAACGGTTGAGAACCACTGGTCTAAACAACTCTTGGTTGACACAGGAGGTGGTCTCTCCACAGTAGGATTTGACAGCTACACGACGCTATTGTATTTAGTATTGCACTAAGTTGAGTTCAGTTTCGTGAGCTGAGGTAGGGTCTATTCAGTGGTAACAATTGATTTGTTTACCAAAGGAGGTTCTGACTTAAAGTTCCCAGCAGTAAGATAAATCTTTGCAGGGGGTCTCTCATTCAGTATTATTAACAATGTGAATAAAGAAAGCCTTGGAGTCTTTCCAGTCTGGTAGCAAATTATACCTTGCACACTATGCGATAAGGAAGAGACTGATTCCTAAATTCTTGCTCTCAGAAAGATCCATTGTATTTTGCCAGGTTTCCCCCCCCCCAAGTACACACAACAGAGCTGGAGCCATAGCTCAAAGCTCACAAAGCGATGATGGGGCAGGTAGGAGGGCGAATCTGGTGTGAGAAGGAGGTGGGTTTGGCAGCTGCGGCAGCCGCCAAATCCCAACTCCCTTCCCTGACTTGATCCTGTGGCAATTTTACTCTTTTGCTCTTCCTCCTTACTGTAGCTGCTTGTACATCTGCTTCAGGGCCATGAGAGGGGGTTGCAGAGGGTATATGGTACTGGGCCCATGGTCAAAAAGAAGGCCCAGGAGCCAGAGGAGAGCCAGAGGAGAGAAGCTGGAAATTTCCTGGGATCTCAGAAAATATTTGTGTATATTGTGTGAAGACTAGCATTGACATTTTGTGTAAGTCTACCTTGTTTTATATATTGTAATTTGTAGAAATTATGATCCAGTGATCAATTGTGATCCTAGCCCCTGTACCGGGGGGGCCAGGACTGCAAAATGCACCCTCCCCTGGCCAAAAACACATAACTTCTTGTTTTCAGAGAAGTGACCTTTTAGGCCTTCTGAGGACTCTGGAATGTCTAAAAAGGCCTCATATGGCCTTCTAAGACCCTTTAACCCACAAGCGATGGGGGGGGCCACAGTGGTGGGGGGGTCACAGCAGCACCCTCTGCCGGGTGGCACCCCAGGACATTTACACCCTCTCCCCGTTCTCCTCAGGTACACCAGTGCCAATGATTGTATGAAATTATGATCCAACTGAGAAGGGAAGGGGCCAAAAAGAAACTTTGTACCCTCTCAGATGCCCCTGACCCACCTTTCTCAGTGGGCAAAGAGTAATGGTTGCAAATGAAGAAAGAGAAGGAGCTTCTGCCTTCTTCACTTCTTAGTGGCCCAAAGGGACAAGGCAAATGAATGGATAATGATGAGGAAGAGGTGGGCATAATTTGGGAAGGGGGTCCATTGAGGACCCCTTTCCCTAAGCCGCCTATCTGGAAGTGGCACTGAATGTAATTGAGCAGCTTGATGAAATTAATGGAGAAAGACGTTCTGCTTTCTTGTGTGTGTCTAGAGTTACATCAATACAAAAAAAGGAGACAGTAGGTGGTGCTATTTTATAATTTTTTTTTAAACTAGTGCTGCTGCCAGCATAATTTCCTCCAAAAAGAAGCAAATTTGTAGGACTCTTCCTCACTGAAGGGAACACTGAAAAAGTTCCAAGATCAAATAATTTTGATAACACTGGCAACATTTATCAGGCAGAAACAATGTTGTGAGAATTGTACAGTTGTTGCATTAACAACCATTTAAATTTGAAGCACCAAACTTGTGGATGTCTCTGGCTCTCCTTTAAACTTTAGAATCAATACATCTGAATATTTCCTGCTCTCTGGCCATCTCAGTGACCTTCAGACTTTTACATCAGGTCCAAATTTGTTTTACTTAATGTCCAAGCTGACAAAGGCTGCAGTCCTATGAACACTTCTTGAGAGTAAACCCATTGCACACAGCAGGATTTACTTCTGAGTAAACTTGTATAGGCTTGTGCTGTAAGAATTCTGAAGAAGTCAAAATTTGCTCAGTGTGTGTGACATTTTAGTTGGTCCCAATAAAGGTATTTAGAGAGATGTGGGGTAGAACATTTTCCATCTATAAAAGTACTATGTGCTACTCTCATGCAGTGGAAGGGATATTGTAACAGTGACAATTGTCTAGTGCAGGGGTGTCCAAACCTTGGCCCAGGGGCCACTTGCAGCCCTTTGGGACTCCCAATTCGGCCCTCAGGGAGTCCCCAGTCTCCAATGACCCTCTGGCCTTCCAAAGACTTGCTAGAGCCTTGCTGGCCCAAAGCAACTGCTCTCAGCATGAAGGCGACTGTCTCGTGTGGACTGTGGGATGAAGGCTCCCTCCACTACTTGCTATTTCACTTCTGTGATGCAGCAGCAGCAGTGACAGAAAGGCCAGCCTTGCTTTGTGCAAGGCCTTTTATAGGCCTTGAACTATTGCAAGACCTTCATTCATTCGTATAAGTTCCATTTCTAATATATTCATTTATGTAAATTTATTCAAATTTGAGATATAAATTAATTCTTTTTTTCCCCAGTCCCCAACACAATATCAGAGAGATGATGTGGCCCACCTGCCAAATAGTTTGGACATCCCTGGTCTAGTGTTTTTATAAGACTCCATATTCAACAGCAATTTTCTGTGAACAGAACTGGAAGACTTTCTGCTCCATAACAGCTAAAAGGAGAAACAGAGTCATCAATGAACACATTGCTAAGATTTTCACAAAATTTCTTATCACTGGAACATTGGTCCAAGCACAACTAGCAAAGAGAACATGTGATCAGTTGCCCTGGCCCAGACTCATTGGTAGAACCATCTTTTAGCAAAAGAGAAAGTGGTTCAAAGCAAGTTGTGATTTGGCATGAGATATGACTCCATCTGCACTAGAACTAACAAGTAGTGCCTGACATAGACAGTGAAACTGCCTCCCAGCCCCACTCCTCTCTCTCTCTGTGTGTGAGAGAGAAAGAAGGAAGTAAACAGACAACAGCAGCATATCATGCACAGTGACTTGGGTGTGCCAGAATTAGTATGTCAGTGACAGTCTTCAGTTACTTAAGTTACTTCAGTTACTTATGCTTTTCTCAAATCATAGGTAAGGGAAGGACATGCTATTGTGTACTGACTGGCACTGGGATCATGTTTGACCAATGAGTGGTAGTTCAAGGCTGCTGCTGCTGCTGCTGCTGCCGCTTCTTCTTAACAGTATTTATATACCGCTTTTCAACAGAAAGTTCACAACACGGTTTACAGAGAAAATCAAACAAACAACTAATGGCTCCCTGTCCCAAAAGGGCTCACAATCTAAAAGGTTGCAAAAGAACACCAGTAGACAGCCACTAGAAAAGACAGTGCTGGGGTGAGGAGGGCCAGTTACTCTCCCCCTACTAAATAAAAGAACCCACTTAAAAAGTGCCTCTTACCCAGTTAGCAGGGGTTATCTGCCTTTCCTCTGCCCCCGTCCCCAAATGCTGATGCTCAGGGACCTTGGCAATTGCTATGGGATGCAATGTGAAGAGGGACTGCAGGGAAAAGAAACCAGAAACTATGAAAACCTCAAGTGGGGGATCAACTCAATTCATGGTTTTTGTGGTTTCGGGGTATTTCCCCTTTCACCTTCAGATGCCCCACACTACATGCTAACCTATGCCATTTCCCCCCCCCTTTTTATTTTCCAAAAAGAAATATAAACAAACACACATAACACACACACAAAAAATAACACCACTATACACACAAAAAAGGGGTGCAGGAAATAATATATCATTATCATATATTGCTACAACTAATAAATCATTACAGTCATTACAAATCTTAATCAATTTCCTCTTCTAAGTTTACCTCTTAATATCATTTTAATCATTAATTAATATAATTAATATCATTTTTCATTTATCCTTCGTCTATTATATCATATCAAATATTTTATATATATATATATATATATATATATATATATATATATTGTATTGGCAACCTTCAGTCTCGAAAGACTATGGTATCGCGCTCTGAAAGGTGGTTCTGGCACAGCGTCTAGTGTGGCTGAAAAGGCCAATCCGGGAGTGACAATCCCTTCCACACTGGGAGCAAGTGCAGTCTGTCCCTGGTCTGTCTCCCTGGCTATGGGCCTTCCCTCTTTGCCTCTTAGCCTCAGACTGTTGGCAAAGTGTCTCTTCAAACTGGGAAAGGCCATGCTGCACAGCCTGCCTCCAAGCGGGCCGCTCAGAGGCCAGGGTTTCCCACTTGTTGAGGTCCATCCCTAAGGCTTTCAGATCCCTCTTGCAGATGTCCTTGTATCGCAGCTGTGGTCTACCTGTAGGGCGCTTTCCTTGCATGAGTTCTCCATAGAGGAGATCCTTTGGGATCCGGCCATCATCCATTCTCACGACATGACCAAGCCAACGCAGGCGTCTCTGTTTCAGCAGTGAATACATGCTAGGGATTCCAGCACGTTCCAGGATTGTGTTGTTTGGAACTTTGTCCTGCCAGGTGATGCCGAGGATGCGTCAGAGGCAGCGCATGTGGAAAGCGCTCAGTTTCCTCTCCTGTTGTGAGCGAAGAGTCCATGACTCGCTGCAGTACAGAAGTGTACTCAGGACGCAAGCTCTGTCTTGGTATGTTCCATCAGCTTCTTGTTGGACCAGACTCTCTTTGTGAGTCTGGAAAACGTGGTAGCTGCTTTACCGATGCACTTGTTTAGCTCGGTATCGAGAGAAAGAGTGTCGGAGATCGTTGAGCCAAGGTACACAAAGTCATGGACAACCTCCAGTTCATGCTCAGAGATTGTAATGCTGGGAGGTGAGTCCACATCCTGAACCATGACCTGTGTTTTCTTTAAGCTGATTGTCAGTCCAAAATCTTGGCAGGCCTTGCTAAAATGATCCATGAGCTGCTGGAGATCTTTGGCAGAGTGGGTAGTGACAGCTGCATCGTCGGCAAAGAGGAAGTCACGCAGACATTTCAGCTGGACTTTGGATTTTGCTCTCAGTCTGGAGAGGTTGAAGAGCTTTCCGTCTGATCTGGTCCGGAGATAGATGCCTTCTGTTGCAGTTCCAAAGGCCTGCTTCAGCAGGACAACGAAGAAAATCCCAAACAAGGTTGGTGCAAGAACACAGCCCTGCTTCACTCCGCTTCAGATGTCAAAAGGGTCTGATGTGGAGCCATCGAAGACAACAGTGCCCTTCATGTCCTTGTGGAAAGATCTGATGATGCTGAGGAGCCTGGGTGGACATCCGATCTTGGGGAGAATCTTGAAGAGGCCGTCTCTGCTGACCAGGTCGAAAGCCTTTGTGAGATCTATGAAGGCTATAAAGAGTGGCTGTCGTTGTTCCCTGCATTTCTCCTGCAGTTGTCTAAGGGAGAATACCATATCAGTGGTGGACCTGTTGGCTCGGAATCCACACTGCGATTCTGGATAGATGCTCTCTCTCTCTCTCTCTCTCTCTCTCTCTCTCTCTCTCTCTCTCTATATATATATATATATATATATATATATATATATTACCTAAATGCCCTATCATATATTTCTAAAACTTCATTTTCAACCAAGCATACAAAGATTTCCATTACATAATTTGTGTCGGTTTTCATTATTAATCAAAAATTTCTGAAAGTCTGTCCATTGCCTCGTTATTTTCTCTATTAATTAATCTTTCATTAATATTTTAAAATCCTTTCAATATCTAACATATATAATCCTCATACAATTAAAATCATAATAACTAAATACACATCGTTTTCTTTATCTATAACATCTAAAATAATATTAAACAAAAATAATTCAGGTTTCAGCCATGTCATAAATTCAACAATCTCTTGTATTACATTTCTTACCATTCTCCAACAGATTTGCATTTTTTACATATCCACCACATGTTCCTTCGACACATTTACACTTCCAACAACTACTTGATATATTCTGTTTCATTTTTACAGTTTTTTTGGTGTCATGTACCATCTATAAAACATTTTACATATATTTTCTTTAAAATTAGTTGCTCTAATAAGTTTTATATCATGCTTCTAGATCTGTTCCCATTGATCTATTGTGATATTATGGTCTATATTTTATGCCCATTTTATCATACATTATTTTTTCTTACATCTCAAAATCCAATAAAAACATACATTTTTTAAATATATTTTTCTTTTGTTTCTAACAATAGTCTATCAAATGGTGTCTATTCCATAAAGAAACCTTCTTATTTGTCTCTCCCAAACCTTGAACCTAATTATAAGCACGTCCACCAGCCGGTCTCCACACCTTGCCTTGACAATTCTTCTTTTTTCTCTTCTTCCTCACTCTCCATGGAACATGTCTGAGAATTCTAGCTTTATTGTCATCCACTGTCCATTTCTTTTCCTGTGAATCCTTCAGTAATTTATCTCTGTAAAAGGTTCTAATGAATTGCACATGAATTTCTCTTGGTAATTTGTGTTTTCTCAAATAAAAAGGGCTCACTCTTCTCACTGAATCCAATTCTTTAGGTATCTCCTTCTTCGGTGTATCAATCCATTCTGATATTAATCTAATAATCCGTTGTGATGTATCTTCTTCTTCCTCTTCTGGTATATTTTGTATCCTCACCACTCGAGCTGCACTATCCATCTGAATTTCCATTAAAGTTGTCCCTGCATTGTACTGATTTTCTTCTATCTCTGATATTTTAACTTGTCTTTTCTTATCTTTTGTCCCGATCTCTCAATCTCTTGTTTATTTTCTTCTGGTGTAATTTTCACATCCATCAGGTGTCCACTAAGTTCATCTAATTGTTTAGTTAAAACATCCACACTGGCTTGAATCTGTGCAGATTGATTTGTTTGTTGCTGTACCATTACCAACAGTTTTTCCATGTTGTCTTGCATAGTCTGTTTCCAGTCTTTCCCTTTCGCTTCCTCTTGTACTAATTTTCCAAATCCCATCTCCGATGCTGGCAAACTTCGGACTTTCTTACCCTCCATCTTCATTCTTCCTTCCTGTGAAACTCAAATATCTTTTGCTCGCAATGCTCTTTAAGATCACTAGATGACCTCAGCGTATTATCTTCCTTGCTCCACTTATAAACACAAATCCAATTCTTGCAATGTCTTTTTAAATCCACTAGACATCACTGGTGCACTGTTCTTGTTTTGTTTCTGTTCTCTTATCTCTTATTTATACTTGTAGCCTTGGCAACCGACATTCCTCAGTCTGCAAGAATGTCAAAACATCCAGCCGTTTTCAGGCAATCCCGAATGTAGGTATCAAATCAAGGCAATAAACACTCCAATACACAAACTTTATCCAAGGACCATTAATTTGTAATCCACCGAAATTCAAAGTTATAAAGTTGTAATTATATTTTCAGATAACTCTAACAAGCTTGGCAAATCTCTTCTACAATTTCTCCTCACACCAATAAACAGCTGAGGGGGGAAACCTCCCCCCCTCTTCTTCTCATGGCAAAAAAACCCAAATCAGGCAGTCAATTGCTCAATCCACGCCAGGCATACACAAACGGAATAACACTTACTTAAGTCTTTCAAAATCTTTCCCTGCTGGGGCCTTCAGCTTGATTCAACATGAATTCTTCACCATTGCTGCCAAGATGGCGGAATCTCCTGGGAGAGCCCCCTGGCCAGGCTTTATCTCCTCAGGAATCATGGAGGAGGAGTTGTCTCTCCTGACAAACAATCCTTGGATCTTCTCAGATCCGCAGTTTTTGGGGGAAAACAGAGTGCCCTTCAAGAGCTCGAGAAAGGCACGTCTGCTCACTGCTGGCTGGTCCCTCCCTCAGCCTAACCTACGCCATTGTTGAAGGAAATCCAACATTCATCAGCCACTTTTCAGGAGAGGCCCAAAGAGCTTTTGTGGAGTGGAAGGCATGGAGAAGATACCTTGCCCTAGCCTTTCTGTGACCATTACTCAGGATGCCACCCACTGTCTTTTAAACATTTACACTGATTTCAATAAAAGCAATTTCACATAAAGCTTTTAATTTGTTTGAATATAGCATTGCAAATACATTAAATGTGCTTTTTGGAATTTTGGTTTTGTTTTTTTTTTGGCCTAATCCATTCAGGTCAAATATGTCAGTTCAAGTTTTGTTTAGTAAATACATATCAAATAAGCCTGCCAAATCACAAATTATTTAAGGCTTTGGAAAATGTTCTGATTTATAATTTTCCAAAAAACTCACATCCCATGTTCAGTATGATGAATTTTATGTGAGAGTCAAATTCAGCTTGTTCAGTTTGGTGAAATATCTTGTAATATATATTAGGATATGGGCAACTATAACAGCAACACATGAATCCGAGTCCTCAGATTCTGTCTAATGCAGCATTTCACAAAGTGTGGGTCGGGATCCACTAGGTGGGTCACGAACCAATTTCAGCTGGGTTGCGTAGCACCTAGCTCAGCTGCCATTGAAAAGACAGAGCTGAATATATGAGGCACAGAGCAGGCTCTGGGTGGGTGAGAGGTGGTAAGATGGTGCACTGGAAATGGGGGAGGACACAAACAAATTGTGTTTGAAGGATCCAAATCTTGAAAGCATGAGATGCACAATCTCTGTCTTTTGAGCAGTCTCTCTGACTTTATAGAAATGGTCTGATGTAAATGTAATGTTGATTGTTGCCTTATGTTTTCTCTTATGCTATGCTTTGAAATTATGAGGAAATCTGACAAGCTAATCAACACACGAGATATACAGTTTAAATTACCTTCACATCACTTCAAGAAATTAAGATGTTTCTTCCATATGCAAGTATGCAATAACACTTCTGTCTAATCATTAGACCAGTGGTTCTCAAACTGGTCTAAGGCCCACTTTGTAGCATGACAATCTGTTGGGACCCAGCGGACTGTGATGTCATTAACTTGGAGGTCATGTACACGTGTCATGGCTGGAAGTGCTATCATCAGTTTAGGCTTCAAATCTAAGTTGCAATCAGCCATCCATTCCACAGTACTTGTATTATTTTGCATAACTTGGAATTCAAACATTCCAGCTCAGAAGTCAAAGCAGAATGTACTCAAGGTTGCAGTCCATTGAACACAATGTAACTTCTGAGTAGACACATGTAGTATTGTCCTGTTTATTGTTTAAAAAGTGCCTTAAAACACAATAGGAGGCACTTTTCATCCAGTTGTCAAATTTATACAGCAACTTCATGGGCACCCATAACCCTATGGGCACGCCATTACCTTTCCCAAAGCTTTTGGAAGGGGTGGGCAAGTTCTGTCAACTTCAACAGGGGCTACATAGGATCAACAGATTACACCCTTCTCTCCTCCCCCCATGCTCTCCACATTCTTTTTTTTAAATTTCGACTTGTACTTTTGCACTTCCCTATTCTTTCCAACCTGTAAGTTTTCATAGTACTTTTATATCTGACTTACTGAGATTATTTTTCTATCACTGAAATGCAGTCTGTTCTGGTACAGAACTCAGCTGATTTATTGGGAAAGGAGTGGTTTTTGTCACTAAAGTAAGCCACCTTTTATAAGTGTCTGGCTTGTCTGGTTTTTGTTGTGATAAATACACATACCATGATGAGAGGCACACAGACAATGTCTTTGAGGACACAACCCTTTTCTTGTCTTGATGATGGGTTTTTTTTTTTTTTCCTCTCTCTCTCTTTGCAAAAATAAACTTGCAACATATGATTTAAGAGGCAGTTCACTTTTTTTTTTTAAATGTGGGCTTCCTTAATCCATTTGACAGGCAGCTGCCATCCTCTAAGTGCTGGTACAGAGTATTTTAGTCTTGACTTCCAACATTTTGTGTTCACTGTTTAGTGAAAAAGATCGCAATCACCATCCAGAATTAGCACAACCAAGGTTGTGGCTAAAACTGAAATTCATGGCTTCCAGGGGTTTTGAATTTCTTTTGAAATGGTTTCATTTAGATCAGTTGTGTGATGCTGAAAACTCTTCCTGCTTGATTATTTTCAGGGCGTAGACATGATGTAGAGTGTCAAAGACTTGGCAAACACAGACTGAGAGCACAACCCAGCCAAGGTAAAACACATTTGAGTCCCATTGATTTCAGTGGAGACTGAAGCTGAACTCTCTTTGAAATCAAGAGGATTCAATATCAGACTAGTTGTGCAAACACTTGCTATAGATCTGCTCCAAACTGAAAGTGTCTTTTTATTTTATTAAAACCAGCTGCAGACCTACCCCAACGCTGAGCAGAATTGTGTTGTGGAGAATAATGGTGGTAATCAGAGGCATTGCTAGGGGGTGCAGGTCTCACTGGGTGATACTTACGGGGGGGGGATGACACCACTACATACCAACATTTTTTAAATCGTCGTTTTTGCTAATAATATCACCATGTTATATATCAATCCATGTGTAATTTCATGCAGAATGCAATGAAACAAACCCCATTAAAATATCTCTATTCTATCAAAAGTTATAGCCAAAAAACCAGCAGGAGTGGGGCAATGGTACGTCACCCTGCCCACTGCCTGGGGTGTTGCCCCACCCACTGCATGGAAGGAGGTCCATCATAGAGGTGATGCACTGGTGACGCCACTCATGGTAACCTTTTCTCCTCATCCCACTTTTCTGCTAAAAATTCCCTCCCAAGCAGCTACATGCCCCCCAAAGTGGTGCCTTTCTGCAAATTGTCCCTAGTGGTTTGTAATGCTCAGGTCCATGCTCAGGTCAATAGATTACAATGCAATGTGATGCTGTGCTTTCTGGCTCCTCTGCCTTTTCCAAGCTATGTCCTTTCACCTCGCTGATCAAGAGCCACACAGTGTGGTGTTGAATGGTGCATGTGTGTTGCAACAGCAGGTTGGGTGGGAAGGAATTAGTGTGTCAACACATTTCTAAACTCCATCAATATTCTGGCAGCAACACACACCCTGCTTGCCATTGTTGCGCCTGCAGTGGGGGCACTGCAGTCAGTGGTGCTTGTGGTGGCGCAGTCAATATCTGGAAAATAATCTACAGCACCTTGCCTTCCCTGATACAAGAGGCTATTATGTAGCTACCATAGCTGGATATAATCCAATGTTTGCATTGTCTGTCATTTAATAGCCTGAGTGAATAAATTAATGAATGGACTTCTCAATGCACAAACAGTTTTCACGAACTATTTATTGATGCCTCAAGAGACTGGCCAAGCTGCTATCCCTTTCACTTGGATGGACCTATTTTAAGATTAAAAAGGTTCTTAGCTAATCTCTTTTTCCGAGCTTTAAGATCAGGGTGGAACTATATATTACTCATGTCCTGTGACAGCACAACCTGGAACGTCACCTGTTGCCGCCTTGGGTTCTTCACCTCTGCACAAACAAACAAAAAAACAGACACTCATGGCCCAATCCTATGCTGTAGTAGCACAAGCAGAACATGTGCTCCACCAGCGCACACTGTCGCAAAGGTGTTGCAACAGCGTATTTTGCAACAGCGCCAGTGGGAAGGCCTACCCCATGGCACCAGTGGGCACCTGGAGGCCTGCCAGACTGGGTAAGTCCAGTGCAGGGGCAGGGGTGGGGGAGGGTGGAGACAGGGCGTTGTGGGCAGATTGGGTCCAGGAGGGGGTGAGATTAGCGGGAATAGTGTGGGCCATAAAACATCCCCCTTCCCAGGTCTGATCTGCCGACACGGGTCAACTCAAACTTGCCCCAGCAATATCGCTGGTGCAGGTTCAAGTTGACCCATTCCAGCTGCTGGGGCTTATCTAGGAGCAAGGGAACAAATATCCAAGGAGACCCATTGCAGAGTGGGAGGCTTACCCTCCCCTCTGAAGCTTCCTGAGTGACGTGGCTGCACCAGTGGGGGTGGGGGGTGGGGTTGGCAGCAAAGTATAGGATTGGGCTCTCAGGCTGCCATCCTTTATATTCTTTCCTAGGAGTAGGTTCATTCAATTCAATGGACATTTCTTCTGAATAGATAATGCATAGGATTGGAATAGACATGCATAGGATTGTGCTATTAGGCTACCATCCTTTCACAATGCGAGAACGTGCCATTAAATTCAATGGAACTTATTTCTGAATAGACATGCCCAAGTTTGCACTCTTAGCATCTAAAAACCAGGATAAGAAGGCTGAACTCTGAAGAAATTTAACATATGCCTGCGTATACTAACACCTTTCTTGGGAAGCATCTCCAAGTCTCCCCAAAAGGTAAGTGTTGTACAGTTTCTAGACATGGGGAGCTGGCTGTGCAAAATAGGCACTGTTGGTATGTACAGACACACACACGTTCTGCTACTCTGTTGAAGCTCTTTCGGCTGTGTGCCTCTTTCATACAGGCCCTAAACCATGGGAAGTTGTTTTTCTTCTACCCCAGTGAGGAGTGATCAGTGTGCTGAAATGTTCTCAGGCATGCACAGAGTTATTAAGTGATCTCTCTGGTTTGTTGTGTAGCAAGGTGGCATTTTTGCAGGCTTGTGAGAGTTGATTGCTTTTCCAGAGAGGAGTCTTTGAATGCAACTTCAAAGCTGGGGACTAGATTTAGGTTTTTATTTAAACAGAGAGGAATATGTAAATATTTACAAGCATCACTTAACCCTTTTGGTCATTCAATGAAGGAACCGAATTCAACTAGCTTTATACACTGATCCTGGGGCATGTCCAAGGAGAAGAAACAGGTAGGCAGCCTCAAAAAGAAGGGAATGGGATCCAGTGCATGCCATTGTCAAACAATCTATCCCCCTTGCCGCCTCCCTACCCCGTTCCTCCCCCTCCAATTTCACTTCTCCCCACCCTCTCTCTGCCCTCCCCTCACCCCCACTGTTTACCTGCCAATGGAGGTGACTGCTATAGGCCACACAGCCAGGTGTGATGCCCCAGTGGCCTCCCATGTGGTGGGACGGACGCCCCTAGATCTTTGTTTATGACCATGTTTACTACTTAGGGGCACTTGAGGCAAGCATGTGTCTTGCTTCATGAGCTGTCAATTTCAAGTTGTTTGCTCCTGGAATTGTGTAACAGATCCCATATATCATGTGCTGATGATTCTGCACCGATATATTGACAAAGAGGGACAAACAGTGCAATTGCAAGAGAAATCCCGGAACATTTGTTTGAATGTTATTTGCATGAGTGTTTAAAAACTTCCCCTCTGTTTCAGTATTTTGCAAAAGACCACTGTTAAAAGATTTGGTGCTCTTTGGAAGTTCTGTCAACGGATGGAGCTTAGGCTGTAAACTGTGGTTATAAAAAAGTAAAGGAACTCTTGCAGGCCAATTTAGCATTTCCATCCAGTTTGTTCCTATGTCCTCTGTGAGAAAGAAACAAATATGAAGTCATATTTTAGAATAAAAAGGATGTCATCTGAGTGAATTTCCCTATGCATAAGTAGGTGTGACTGAAACAGTCACATTGCCTTTCATTCCCACTCAGTCCAATGGGATTCCCAAATAAGCTAAACTAAGATCGTAATCCCAACCTCTGGTTGGGTTGGTGCAAGTCCCTTGCACCAGCCCAGGTCTGTTGCAGATGTGCCATAATGAATTAACTTTCTTCACAGCTGCTGCACATTGGGTCGACACTTGCATCGAGCCATCCACCAGCACCCCAAGATCTCCCTCCTGATCTGTCACAGACAGCTCAGAACCCATTAGCTTGCATATGAAGTTTTGATTCCCCCCCATGTGAATTACAATGTGTACATCACTTTAACCCAGTTTCACTGTTATCTTTCCCTTTATTGTCACTTTATCACCTTTTTACATCACTCTTTTACTTTGCATCAAAATGTCACTTATGTAGAGTGAGAATATGCTAAAATATTCATAAGCAGTGCTTAAAACATGGTTTTAGCGCTAATTTTACAAGCATTTTGGCCAGCACAAGTTATCACTGCTGATTTTGTTCCCTTTCCTACTTATGTACTTTATCCAATCAGTGTACTTAGGTGCCTCTTTTCCACCTCGAGGCAGCTCATGTTCACTTTTAAATACAGTTGTGCTTTTGAAACGTCTCTGCCTTGCTAGCTTCTCTTTACCTATTCTTTTTTCCCCCCTCACAAAGGCAGATGGTAGTTTTAATTAGATCTAAAATGTTTTTTAGCCTTTGTTTGTGTGTGTGTGTTTTTTAAGACAGTCATTTAAAGTAATTGTGAAATATCACCTAAAGAAAATCTTGCAGCACAAGTGTAATATTGATGAAAAATTGATTTTACATCATTGTGGGCATAGCTGAATTGCCTCTTTCACACCTGCAGAACTATATCACAGGCTTGGAAAAACTTAGAACAGACAAGAGAAAGTATTTCTTTACACAGCGTGTGGTTGGTCTGTGGAACTCCTTGCCACAGGATGTGGTGACGGCATCTGACCTGGACGCCTTTAAAAAGGGATTGGACAAGTTTCTGGAGGAAAAATCCATTACGGGTTACAAGCCATGATGTACATGTGCAACCTCCTGATTTTAGAAATGGGCTCTGTCAGAAGGCCAGATGCAGGGGAGGGCACCAGGATGAGGTCTGTTGTTATCTGTTGTGCTCCCTGGGGCATTTGGTGGGCCGCTGTGAGATACAGGAAGCTGAACTAGATGGGCCTATGGCCTGATCCAGTGGAGCTGTTCTTATGCTCTTAACTACAATTCCCAGGAAGCCTTGCAGGTCTTCTTGTTATCTGGTGTGCTCCCTGGGGCATTTGGTGGGTCGCTGTGAGATACAGGAAGCTGGACTAGATGGGCCTATGGCCTGATCCAGTGGAGCTGTTCTTATGTTCTTATCACCCCCCCCCCCCAGGTGTGGATAGTCATTGCAATTCCTCATGTATCTGACAGCAGAGAAATGATGACTGGGTAGTACTAGGAGCTGACTGCCTGGATGCCCCTGTAGCACCTGTGGAAAACAGGAGAGCAGTTGTGGGGGGCTGAGGAAAACCAGAAGAGAAACCACGATAGCAAAAGTATATGGTGAAGCAACAAATATCTGTGAACAAGGGCCAGCTGCTCACTCTCCATCTTAATTTTGGGTTTGGAAAGAAAGTAAGCAAACCAAACACACAGAAGTTACAGCACAGCTGAGGCACTTTCTTTGAAGCATGAAAATAGCACGTTGAACACTGCCAGGGTGTCCCGGTTTCACTTCTTTGGGTCTGTCTCAGGACACCAGACTGATCAGGGGAGGTACAAAACAATAGCTAATCCTACACTGCATGCGAGCCATAACTTCCAAAACTTGTTGCTGAGCTTTATTACAGAGCCACTGCATATAAAAGGCAGGTTTCATACTTCTGGTGATCTCGCACATATTTCCTATCTTTCTTTGACACCTCTAACTACCCCTTGCAAGGGGGAGGGGCACAGCACAGTGGTAGCAGTGCATGTTTTCATGGAGAGAATTGCGAGTTCAATCTTTTCCACTCCATGTAGGGGTGGGGGGAGAACCTCTCCCAGCTCCCGACATGTTGGCACCAATCAGTGTAGGTGATATTGACACACATGAACCAATGGTCTCATTGTCTAGGAATCAGCTTGATGTGTACACTTGACACCAACACTGAGTCTTCTTTCTAGTTTGGGTGGTATACGGTCTGCTAGAATCTGTCTGGTCCCTTTTTGAACCTAGCTGGATGGCTTTCTGAAGCCAGCAGAGGCAGCGCTTCAGAATGTCCTGGAGAGGCAAAAAAACACAAAAAACCACTTCTGGTTTCTCGAGGGAAACAGGAAATGAAGTTTTTTCACCAAATTAGGCATTCTGAGGCCTAGGAAAGCCCTCAAGAATAGATCCCTCATGGATCCCGAGACCCCACCTGTATATAATATCAGTTTCAACTCTTTCATTAACGATGTAAGAGATTCAGGTATAGTTGCCATTTCTCTAACTCGCTCAGTTCTAAAAATAATTTTTTGGAATGACTCATGATCTGGTGGTTTCTTATTTTTATGTACCTGTTAGATTCTTCTCCAGTTGGCAGAATGCACTGTGTGTCCAATTCCCCACAAGAATTTATTTCTTCAGGACACAGGGGGGAAAAATCCTCACCCTTCAAAGTATATTTTGGTAGCTTGGTTGCTATAAAGTCTCCCACAGATTTCTTTGTACTTCTTTTTAGGGCCAATTAGACATGATGTCCTTTTCTATTTCAAAAATCAGCCACGGGGGTGGGGATACTAATTTGAAATGGAGTCATGATAGGGGGAAGAAGTTAACCCTTTGCCCTGCACATATTCCTCTACTAAATGGTGTCCCTGAAGCCATTATTAGCAGTGGAGGGGAAATATATGACGAGAAGTATTTTGCTCTCTCTGTGACTAATAGCATCTTGGGGAGGGGGGGAAGCACATATTGGATTGGGGCCACAGCACAAGAACTCAGAATTAGATCTCCTCTCCCATGCCATGGCCCTGATCCAAACCAGGGGACTCCACAGCCATGTTTTAAGAAATGAATAAGAAGAAGAAGCTGGGCAATCCAGTTGCAGAACTTCCATATTCCTTGTAGTTGGCCATGAGGCTCTGTGAAGCATGTTCTGGTGCCGAAATACTGCTTCCTGAAGTGGTTGCACGGCATAGAATTGGGCCATCAGCCTGTTTTGTTTGCACGAATGCCCGTTTAGTTATTTTGCTAAATATATTTTTCTGCTAAACATTATTTTTTGCACTTTGAACACTTTAAATGGTGTGTAAATGGTGGGGATGATGTGGCCACTTATCTTCAACAGCAATTTATGAGTGTTAAAAACAGATAATTTAAACCAGGTACAAGGTACAAATGTCTTTTTTAAATACATGAAACTCAGGATGCAAAATGAAAAGTGACACTTTGCCTCTCTCATTTTCTGAAAATCTACCTGTAAAAGCCCATTGTACCAAACCCAAACAGCATCAAATAGACTTTTAGCATTAGATGTGTTTACTGTGTGCCAGGACACCTGCAGTACGCAATGTAACCGTGAGTGAATACACTTTGACAGCAAGGTCAAAAATGTGCCCTCGCTGAGTGTGATTGGCTACCTTGAGGCCTTGGGCATCAGGTACCGCAGATGGATTTGGAGGAGTAACTAGAGTTGAATTGGGAAGGTATTTAGCCACAAGACATAGAGCACAAAGCAACCAAAGCTGCTGAGCACTTTTCAGTTTACTCACATTATACCAGCTATTCTGTTGGTATAGATCTGTTAGGGCAGTGGTTCTCAAACTTTTTAGAGGCCCTAAAGTCTGCTATCAGATTTATAAATGCCAAGGGGTGAGGCTATAATGATGATTGGGCAGCAGTGCTTCCCCTCCCAAGTAGCAGCTTGTTTAACCCTTGATGCACATAGCCTAATCTGCCCTGTCAGTTTCATGAACCACCAAAAAGTTGGGTCCCGTCCCACTGGTGGGTCCTGAACCCACAGTTTGAGAATTGCTGCGTTAGTGCCAAGGGGATGTGTTGGGCCCACAATGGGAGCATCAAATTTGCCAGATGCTCATTTGCTGTCACTGAGATCCATCCATGCCCCAATCCACCCCTATCCTGGCCTGATCCTCACTCGGATTCACCCCACTGTCAACTTACTTGGATTGATGGCCAGTCTGAGGGATGCAGCTGACAACATGTAGCCTCCTGGCCTTTGCACTGGTGGCTGTGCTCTGCAGACCATCAATGAGGTGGCTGTGATGGCAGACTCCGGAACACGTTGGCAAATGCCAACTTCTTGCTGCATGCCAGTTCCATGAAAGATGGTGATTCAGATGGTGATTCTTCAAATAATATATTAATTTTTGCAGGCCGGTTCTTGAGGATCACATTATATGCAAGGAGGCAAGCAGGTGGGCGGAGATTGCCTTGGTCAACCTCATGGTGTTTGGTATGAAGTGATATTCTCAGTACTTAGAACACGATGTCCCAGATTTGGATTCTCTTAGCTGCTTTTGCTGCACCCCACTCACCTTCCTTTTAGCACAGCCCAACTTCTGACATTCTCCACTCTTTGTTGTAGCTACAGCAGAGGTGAAATGTTCACTTGCCTGGCCTCTCCTTGCACCACATCACAAGATGCCAACTGGCTCTGAATAATAGGAATTTTGGCCAGGAGACATCATTTTCCTGACTTGATGGTTTGGAAGACAACTAACCACTAACATGATTAAGATTCAAAATGGGGTGCAGGATCAAAGAAAAAAGCCACACAGAATCAATAAATGAATGTCTCCCAAATAATCTTGCAAGATCCAGCAAATAAGCTGGGGACATCTTGGCTCATCTTCACTGCAAAAGTCCTTAGAAAAAAAGACGAAACATCACCATTTTCAACACAGTCCCTGATTATTCTGGGAAACGTCAACCTTCATTCTGTGAGGGTTTCATTTTTTAGGTTAACAGTTTGCCTACTGTGCTGCCTGAATTCCAACAACCTCTTCTCCCTGAACACTTTTATTTACATTGTGTAAATACTGAAAAGTTAATGTTTTCTCAAAGCTAATCCATACAGAATCATTGAAGGAAATGTGTTTACCTGAAAATCCACAGAAAAGGAAGAGGACACAGGCTGTGAAATGCTGAGAAATTTTGGCTCCCCAACCAAAGGCTCTAACTGTAAAAAGCTGAATAGTAAGTACTTGCTCATTAGACTTCGCAGCCTAGGGCCGCAATCCTATACACATTTACCTGAGAATATGTCCCTTTGAACTCAGTGAGACTTACTTCTGAACAGACATGAGTGCAATCCTATACATGCTTATTCAGCGGTATGTCCCACTGTATTCAATGAGCCATACTCTCAGGTAAGCGTGTATAGGATTGCAGCCTTAATAGATACAGGGTGTCACAAGAAAATATACACACAAATTTAGTATGCCAGTAGTTCTCAAACTTTTTAGAGGCCCTAGTGGCTACTGTCTGATTCATAAAAGCCAAGGGGTATGGCTATAATGATGATTGGGCGGCAGTGCCCTCCCCAAGTAGCTTCTTATTTAACCCTTGATACACATAACCTAATCTACCCAACAAAAAATGGGTAATGCTCCACTAGTGGATCCTGGACTCACAGTCTGAGAAACACAGTTATGCTATAGTTCACACATACTGTATACTATAATACTACAATTCTCACATATATTGTATGTGGCGAACAGAACACAGAAGCAGTTGCTTGACCCAGTTAATTAATTAGTCAATTAGTTATACTAAGTGCTTTTCTCCCTGTTGGCATCTATACACCACTGACATCGTTGACCAACACCACAATCTTATGCCTGTCTTCTCAGAAGTAAGTCCCATTGTGCTCAATAGGGGTCAAACAGGCAGGAAGAGGGTCTCAAACTCCAGAGGACCCTATCCACATCCTCAAGCCATAAAAGTAGAAAAGAGTCCATAATGGTGGAGTTGGCAGATGCTATAGGGACAGCTGCTGGAACTGTTGGACCAGAGTCCAAGAAGCGACACGTGGCAGCAGTCAGTTAAGCAGCTCTCTGAAGAAACTGAGGAGAGCAGCTCATAAAAAAAGCTCCACTGGACAGCTCCCAAGAAAGTGTGTAAAGGATTGTAGTCTTAGGGACTCGCAGCCAGTGGGTTGCCAGCCAGTGGGACTCGCAGCCAGGGACTCGCACTAGGGTTCACGTCACCCGGTGCGGGATGCCAGCGCGTCACACCCCATGCAGTGGGCGGGGCCCCAGATGGTGGTTGTGGTGATGTACCATCATTCCGCCCACACTGGTTTTTTGGCTGTACCTTTTGATAGAACACATTCTGCATGAAATTACGCATTGATGGATATATAACATGATGGTATTATTCCTCCAAACTGTGATTTTAGTGATTTTGGTCACTAGTGGTGTCACCCCCCCCCCAACAGGTGTTAACTTACTAATACCTTATTGTAGCAGTTCTCAAGCTTTTAGCACTGGGACCCACTTTTTAGACTAACAATCTGTCCAAGACCCACCAGAAGTGATGTCATCAGGCAAATTAAAATAAATAAGTATAAATAATTAAAGTAAAACAAATAATTAAATAAGCAGAAGCCAGCCCTGGTCCACCAAATGAATTTCCTCTGTAGCCTGCCTGCAATAACATCTCCCCCTCCAAAATCAGTGAGGTTTTCAGCCCTACCCAGTGCCCAGTTCAATTTAAGAACATCTGTTTAAACCAGATCACTGTCAGGATCCACCTGGCTTTGCAAGTCTCAAAAAGGTTCACCTTATCAGCTGAAGCCTCTGTTTTGATCCTTTTTAGTGGGGGGGGGGGAGAGGCTGCTTTCTGGAGCAATTGTTGAGCTCCAGTTCCATCAGATCAGGACCATGCTGGTGGCTTCACCTTCCCCTTTGCCTGGCCTGACCACAAGCCAAGGCACGTTTGCTTACTCATGAGTAAATGTGATTGTGAGGCTTAGTTTCTCTTTCCATAGGGCTCAATACATTCGTCTGCTTGGCGGGAGAGACTTCCTTCTCAGGTGTTTTTTGGGGCTGCATTCATTGGATCAGGACCATTCCATTGTCATTGGATTCCTCTCAGTCTGCCCTTTCTGATGGACTAAGGCAAGTTCACCTACTCACAAGTAAACACACAATACAGCTCACTTTCACTTTCCATAGGGATCCATGTATTTTTTGTTCTCTTTTTTTTGGCCATAACGTTTGATAGAAAGGAGATATTTCACTCAGGTTTTTTGCATTGCATTCTGCTCGAAATTCCACATTCAACGGTATACAATATGATGGGGTTACTCCTAACCACCACAATTTTTGCGTGTCACCTTCCTGTGTGTGTCACCTGGTGTGGCCTGCACCCCCCTCACCCCTCTTGCGACGCCACTGCTTGCAGCTATCCACCAATGTGTGTGCTGTAATGGTTCCACAGTTCTCTTCAATTGCTTACCGGGCAGCCCAATCCTAACCCACGCTGGAACAGGGAGTCTAGCTCGCCTGCCCCCTATCCAACACAGGATTTGGACTGGTTGTGGCTCAGCCCAGGGCAAGGGGAATTCCTTCCCCTTACCCCAGGTAATGCTTCAGCAGCCCCATTGGGGCTTCTCAGATCTGTGCCACCTCAGGAGGTGCCACAGATCCAAGAAGCCAAGAGCTGCTCTGGGTTGCCCGGGACCAGAGATAGGATCCAGGATAGGATCTGGCACTGGACTCACCCCCTGCTCACCCATGGCCCACCCACAGGCTCACCCATTACCCCTGCCCTGAAACACCTCCTTCCCGCCCTTCCCAAGCCCTCCCAGAACCCCACACCAGCCTGACTTGGCTGGCACAGGCTTCCCTATGTGCTGGTCCACGGGGCTTGGGCTGGCCTCCCTCCTCTCTTGGTGGTGCAAAAGTGCTTTATGGTACTTTCACAATACCACTGGGCCAGCGCAAGGAACTTGCCCTTTTGTGGATTGCACCATAATCATGTTTCAATCAAGAGCATGAAGCAAATAAAGAAAACCTTGAAGTCTCAAAATATTTTGGTATAGGTAAGTGCAGGGTCAAACAATGATTTGGAAATGAAAAAAATAAGGCATCCCAATCCACGGACTCTTCATCTTGTAGGGATCCTTGAGATAAAGCTTCATATCATCATTCTTAATGATGATGATATGTCGCTGGTTGTGTCTATGGATATCAATGCAGGGGAAGCATATGCAATTGTTTCAGTTACATGTGTTTCAGCTTAGTTACAGTAGGGAAAGAGGGCTCAGGCATTGTGCCAAAGGTTTCCCAGGACAACTGGCTTTTAAGAAGCAACTTAAAGGAAGTTGAACGTGCTGGAATCCCTAGCATGTATGCACTGCTGAAACAGAGACGCCTGCGTTGGCTCGGTCATGTCGTGAGAATGGATGATGGCCAGATCCCAAAGGATCTCCTCTATGGAGAACTCGTGCAAGGAAAGCGCCCTACAGGTAGACCACAGCTGTGATACAAGGACATCTGCAAGAGGGATCTGAAGGCCTTAGGAGTGGACCTCAACAGGTGGGAAACCCTGGCCTCTGAGCGGCCCGCTTGGAGGCAGGCTGTGCAGCATGGCCTTTCCCAGTTTGAAGAGACACTTGGCCAACAGACTGAGGCAAAGAGGCAAAGAAGGAAGGCCCATAGCCAGGGAGACAGACCAGGGACAGACTGCACTTGCTCCCAGTGTGGGAGGGATTGTCACTCCCGAATCGGCCTTTTCAGCCACACTAGACGCTGTTCCAGAACCACCATCCAGAGCGCGATACCATAGTCTTTCGAGACTGAAGGTTGCCTACTACAGATAAAGGAAGTGAGCAAGGAAGCAACCCCAAGCAGCGGGCAGGGCATTCTGGCACATGGTTTAAAATTAAATTGTATCAATGGGTAGATTTGAAGTACCAGATGCTGAGAACGGACAGTACAGGGAGTTTATGAGTTGCCCAGAAGCAACTGAGGAGCTGTATTTGGAAGCAGACTGCTGGACTAGAACTTTCAGTTTTGTTGAGCTTGCTTTGTCTTGTGTTCTTAACAGCCCTGTGGTCAGCAGCACTGTGTATTAGAAGCAAATTGCCTTGCCTGTGTGTCACTGTCAGCCTTTCAAGCACTGGTGGACAGCCCCTGTGACAGCCCAGAACATAGTTGCACTGAAGATTTATCTGCTCTTTCTTCCTTCCATTCTCTATCCACTCATTAAAAAGAAAATTTGCTAGGAATATTGCTGAATCCAGTCAAACCGTGTGTGCTTCTTGGCTCTCTGCAAGGCCCTCTCTGCAGATGTCGTGTGCTTTGGCAGGCAGGACAGTCTGGGCTGCAGGATATTACACCTGGCAGAAAGGCAAAACCTACCAGTTCCTGGAATTTAGATTGTCTGCAAGAGGGCTGATTGAGCAGCTCTTTCAATTTGCACCCAAGACAAAGCTCCCATTTGAAGAGTCTTTCAAGTTAGCTTGCTTTGGAGCTGTGACAACCACCACAGCTGGGCCCTCTCTCCAGCCAGGCGATTCAGTGTCTGTCTGTCTGTCAAACAGAAACCAAAAGTCTACTCTCCAACCTAATGGGTTTAGAAGGTTAACTGGATGTTTCAGGACAAGGATTCTAGGCTTTTGTGAGGACATGTGACTGGGTTTGTGCTGCCTCCTTCCAGCAGAGACTGCATAAAACATTATCAGCCCAATTCTGAGCTGCTTGGTGCGAGGGGTTGCAGCGGTGCCAAAAATGGCTGCCGCTGCATCCAGCGCACCCCCGGCAGCCGCCGCCGCAGCCTCCTTGGGAGAAAAGGACTTTCACCCCTTTCCCCTGGGTAAAGCGAATAGCCCCGCAATAGGGCTACTCAATTCTACGACGACCCAAAGGTTGGCGTAGAATGAAGAGCTTCTGTGTCGGGCGGCCAGCCCGATGTGGAGGCTCAGGATCCAGTGGAGCAAAGGTGCACTGGTCCCACCTCCCTCCCACCCTGCTCCCTCCCCCAGCATGCTTCCACCTCGCCCTCTCCCCACTCTCTCCTTACGCCACTACCTACCTCGCCATTGCCCGGCAGTCCACATGACCGCCAAGTGACAGAGGTCAGTGGCATGTTTGCAACAGTGCACACCAGTGGTGAGCCAGCACCCACTCCTTAGTATTGGGCCCTATGTACAATTGGGAAGGCCTAGTCCAGGGATGTCAAACTTGTTTCATATAGAGGGCAGGTTAGCACGCATGGTACCTGCTGAGGGCTGGAAGTGACATCATTAAGCCGAAAGTGACATAATGAAGCAGATGATGGCCAGAAATAACCACTTTGTTCTCACATAGAAACTCATTAGCTGCAAATGACAGAAGAGAAAATGTGCGGATCTTGTTCATATTTTCAAGATGTGAGAGAGCCCAATTATCAAGCTGGGAAAGCTCAATTATAGTGGGGGCTGGATAAATTGCTTCTTGAGGCCGCATTTGCCCAGCGGTCCTTCTGTTTGACACCCCTGGGCTAGTCCAGGAAGTGTAGACCTTATCTAAAACAATTATAATCGAGGTTCAAAATGTATAAAATAAAAGGCAAACAAATAAGAGCAAAAAGATGGCAGTATAGTTAAATAGCATAATTCAAGATTGCCTATAAAGAGTGGAATGAAGATTTCTGAGACTGCAGAATGAAAGGAAGTACACTTTGGCCTTTCCATTGGACAGAAGACTGAGGGCCACTGGCAGGTTTTATCCTTTGTTTTGAAGGAAGAACACCATGGCAAGGGGAAGACCAGACTGCCAAAAATAACTATTCCAACTGTACCTTACCTCAGAAGTAAGTATCATGCTTCAGAAGTAAGGGAAGAACAAATTGGCTGATGGACAGTTTTTAGAAAGCAGAAAAGTAAATGGGGGGGGGGCTCTCTGTCAAAGATCAATATTGTAAGTAGTTCTATTTAAAATTTGCATATACATCTGGAGTCAGAGTGAATAATAGTGATGAATAATAGTGATGAAACTGAATTTGGGTCAGTCTCAAAATGAGTCTGCCCTCTCACCAGTACTTTCTGTCAATTTCCCCCACTTTTTCAGGAAAAAAAATACCTTTGAGAAGAGAAGGCTGTTCATTAGATGCTCCTGAACGTGTTCACAAATATAATTTTCTGCTGGAGAATGGGACAATTTTTTTCCTCTGACTCCAGAAATGAACTGGGAGGCAAACCACTAATCCCAAACTCCCCAGCTGTCACTTTCTCAACCACACCTTGTAGGAAAAGAACAAGGAGAAATACGGGGGGGGGGGGCATATTCACAAAACCCATATCCACAGATTCACTTATCCACGGATCATTGTTGGCAACCTTCAGTCTCGGAAGACTATGGTATCACGCTCTGGATGGTGGTTCTGGCACAGCGTCTAGTGTGGCTGAAAAGGCCAATCCGGGAGTGACAATCCCTTCCACACTGGGAGCAAGTGCAGTCTGTCCCTGGTCTGTCTCCCTGGCTATGGGCCTTCCTTCTTTGCCTCTTTGCCTCAGACTGTTGGCCAAGTGTCTCTTCAAACTGGGAAAGGCCATGCTGCACAGCCTGCCTCCAAGCGGGCCGCTCAGAGGCCAGGGTTTCCCACCTGTTGAGGTCCACTCCTAAGGCCTTCAGATCCCTCTTGCAGATGTCCTTGTATCGTAGCTGTGGTCTACCTGTAGGGCGCTTTCCTTGCACGAGTTCTCCATAGAGGAGATCCTTTGGGATCCGGCCATCATCCATTCTCACAACATGACCGAGCCAACGCAGGCATCTCTGTTTCAGCAGTGCATACATGCTAGGGATTTCAGCTTGTTTCAGGACTGTGTTGTTTGGAACTTTGTCCTGCCAGGTGATGCCAAGGATGCATCGGAGGCAGCACATGTGGAATGCGTTCAGTTTCCTCTCCTGTTGTGAGCGAAGAGTCCATGACTCGCTGCAGTACAGAAGTGTACTCAGGATGCAAGCTCTGTAGACCTGGATCTTGGTATGTTCCGTCAGCTTCTTGTTGGACCAGACTCTCTTTGTGAGTCTGGAAAACATGGTAGCTGCTTTACCAATGCGTTTGTTTAGCTTGGTATCGAGAGAAAGAGTGTCGGAGATCGTTGAGCCAAGGTACACAAAGTCATGGACAACCTCCAGTTCATGCGCAGAGATTGTAATGCAGGGAGGTGAGTCCACATCCTGAACCATGACCTGTGTTTTCTTCAGGCTGATCGTCAGTCCAAAATCTTGGCAGGCCTTGCTAAAACGATCCATGAGCTGCTGGAGATCTTTGGCAGAGTGGGTAGTGACAGCTGCATCGTCGGCAAAGAGGAAGTCACGCAGACATTTCAGCTGAACTTTGGACTTTGCTCTCAGTCTGGAGAGGTTGAAGAGCTTTCCATCTGATCTGATCCGGAGATAGATGCCTTCTGTTGCAGTTCCAAAGGCCTGCTTCAGCAGGACAGTGAAGAAAATCCCAAACAAGGTTGGCGCAAGAACACAGCCCTGCTTCACGCCGCTTCGGATGTCAAAGGGGTCTGATGTGGAGCCATCGAAGACAACAGTGCCTTTCATGTCCTTGTGGAAAGATCTGATGATGCTGAGGAGCCTGGGTGGACATCCAATCTTGGGGATAATCTTGAAGAGGCCATCCCTGCTGATCAGGTCGAAAGCCTTCATGAGATCTATGAAGGCTATAAAGAGTGGCTGTCGCTGTTCCCTGCATTTCTCCTGCAGTTGTCTAAGGGAGAATACCATATCAGTGGTGGACCTGTTGGCTCGGAATCTGCACTGCGATTCTGGATAGATGCTCTCTGCAAGTACCTGGAGCCTCTTTAGTGCAACTCGGGCAAACAGCTTTCCTACTACGCTAAGGAGAGAGATGCCGCGGTAGTTGTTGCAGTCACCCCTGTCGCCTTTGTTCTTGTACAGCGTGATGATGTTTGCATCCCTCATGTCTTGAGGTACTCCACCTTCTCTCCAGCAAAGACAGAGGATTTCATGCAGCTCAGTGACGATGATCTCTTTGCAGCACTTTAGGACTTCAGCAGGGATGCTGTCTTTTCCTGGTGCCTTGCCAAAGGCAAGGGAGTCCAGGGCCACGTGAAGTTCTTCTAGGGTTGGTTCACTGTCAAGCTCCTCCAACACAGGCAGGCACTCAATGTTGTTCAGCGCTTCTTCGGTGACTACATTTTCTCTGGAATATAGCTCAGAGTAGTGCTGCACCCAGCATTCCATCTGCTGCGCCTGATCCTGGATGACCTCGCCTGCTGCAGACTTCAGAGGGGCAATTTTCTTCTGTGTTGGTCCTAGGGCCTGCTTGATACCATCATACATCCCCTTGATGTTGCCCGTGTCAGCTGCTATCTGTATCTCGGAACAGAGCTGGAGCCAGTAGTCGTTAGCACATCTCCTGGCAGTCTGCTGGACTTTGCTGCGAGCAGCTCGGAGGACCTGCAGGTTGCGCTCACTGGGACAGGCCTTGTATGCTGCTTGAGCTCTCCTCTTTTCCTCAATGACTGGTGTCAACTCCTCAGAGTGGGCTTCAAACCAGTCTGCTGTCTTGTTGGTCTTCTTGCCAAATATGGACAAGGCGGTGTTGTAAACGGCATTCTTGAAATGTTCCCATCTGTTGGATGCGTTTGCATCGACCGGGCCTGGAAGAGATTCCTCAAGCGCTCGTGCAAATTCCTCCACTTTTCTCCTCCACTTGTCAGCTGCTATCTGTATCTGGGAACAGAGCTGGAGTCAGTAGTCATTAGCACATCTTCTGGCAGCCTGCTGGACTTTGCTGCGAGCAGCTCGGAGGACCTGCAGGTTGCGCTCACTGGGAAAGGCCTTGTATGCTGCTTGAGCTCTCCTCTTTTCCTCAGTGACTCAGGACCATGGAATCCCCCATACACAACCCCGCACCCGAAGAGGGTCTATGGAGAATCCAGAAGTAGTATTCTAGTGGGATATCCATCAGTATCAATGGTTTCAGCTAACCATGGGGGGTTCCAGAATGGAACCCCTGTGGGTACTGGAGCATATCTATACATTCTTGTATTTATAAAAAATTACAGACAGATAATAATTACAGACAGACCTGAAGATCCAGGCAGAGAACCTATACACTACCCACTGCAGCTGAGAAAACCCTTTTCCTCAAGACCAGTTTGGATCCCTGACAACCTAGTGATAGCAGCCTGCGTTGTTATTGGAGTCTATCAGGGCAATGGCTACATGTTTCCCCATAAGAATGATTGTATGCATGCAGGATCAGTTTTATCTCTCAAGTCAGGTTGGTCACATGCCTGGGGCATTTGAGCCTTAAACAGCCTCCCCCTGCCACTTGTAAGTTCCTCAATGACCAGCCTGATCCAACCTGCACAAGTTTCATGATTTGTATTCTAGTCCATATACTGTGTGCCATTTTTTTCCCCATCAGAAACATCTACAGGCAGAGACAGTTTTCACAGTAAGGTTTTCTGAACAACGTGGAAAGAATCTTCTTAATGAAATAGATCAGAAGTTCTCAAATTTTTTAGCACTGGGACCCACTTTTTAGAATGACAATCTGTCGGGACCCACCGGAAGTGATGTCTTTAACCTAGAAGTGATGTCATGGCCGGAAGTGACATCATCAAGCAGGACAATTTTTAGTACCCTCCATATGACTAAATCAAATCAAGTAAGTAAATGAAAAGTTTACACTAAGTTTAAAAATTTATTTGAAATAAAGAACCTTCCTAAACCCCTCAGGTGACTGTTTAAACAGACTGAACTGTTTAAAAAAAAATTCCCCAGACATCCCGAAGAATGCAATCCTATCCACACTTATCCAAGAGTAATTCCCCATCTATCTATCATTGACTATCAATGCTTTTAATATTGAAAGCTTTTAACATTGAAATCTGTATCTCTTAAAAGTACAGATTTGTAACATTTCCTCTAATTCAGTCACATGCCATGCATCAGGTCTAGTATATTAAAAACAAAATACGCATTGAAATGAATGGGGACCCACCTGAAATTGGCTCACGACCCACCTAGTGGGTCCCACCCCACAGTCTGAGAAAAATTGAAATTGATGCATATACATGCTATAGCTTAAGGCTTTCCAAACCCCAGCCTGGGGGCTGGACCTGGGGTTTGGGGAAAGCTCTCCACTCTGTGAGTGGAGATTACCATTCACCTCTGAATCACATTCAGTTCAGGTAGTTATGGTCGCTGGTACACTCTGGGCAGTCGCATCTGCCTAGACATCGTATGCATAGCCTTCTAGGGTGCCAAGTAACAGACACGACTGCCCAGAGAGTTCTGGTACCAGATATACTTGGAATGGATGGAGGCAGAATGGCGAGCTCTGGTCCAAATGGGGACCGCTTTTTTGAAGGACAGCAGTCACGAGTTTGGCGACCGCTGCTATAGCTGAAGAGAAAAAGGCTTCAGTATATTAAGTCTATAGTCTTTGTAGCCTCCCCTACCTCATGGCTCAGAACAAGCAAAGACACTCAGTAGAGTCATAGCCATGTGTACACAGGGAAAAGGCCATAAATTGCCCAGCTGAGCACTTTCCAAACTTCAGGACATTCCCCAAGGGAAGAGTTCAGATGCAGATTTTTGTGTCAGATTAAAGACGCCTGGACTTGGCTACGTTAAACCTCTCTGCTACATGTGCTCCAGCAGGTTCTTTGCAAAGGTCAGTCCCTGAATTTGTGCTGCTGCTGCTGCTGCAGTAACTAACATTTCTCAGCTATTCTTGGCTCAGTCTTCAAGGTAAGTAGTCTGGGCAATGTCCTCTCAGCTTCTTTAGGGAATAATATCTTAGAAGACCTCTCTAGCACTGTAAAAGAAAGAATCCTGATTCTTTTGCTTTTTTTCTCTCAGAAAAAAATTTCTTTTTATTGGGAGGGGGTGCTGCTATCTTTTCTACTTCCTTATTGCAGTAAGATTTCAGTTTATCCAACAGATTTGCTTGATGGACCAAATATCTGTGAAAGCAGTAGGGGAAGGAGGTAAAGTGACCATAGCAGCAGGTTATTAATTAGCATCCCTTTGGCAGGCACATGCAAACATTTGGAATTATTTGGCGGGGAGAGGGACTTTCCCTCTCTCAAACTGGACAGGAGTGTTAAATAAAATGCCTCTGGAGATTTCACAGTTGGTCTTAGGAATTTTGCTCTTTATAAATACAACTTAGCCAGTCTCCTTCTCCGGCTCATAGCAAGATCCTCCTCCGTATACTTCAAAATGCTTTTCAAGTTCCAATGGCATTTGTATGTGAAATACAAAAAATGAAAAGGTATGTCTGTTGTTATCTTTTTTAGATACACAAGCCAGAAGAAAAGAGAAGATTTGCCTTATTGATTGCAAGAGACATTTTTAAGAACCAGGCCATCAGTTACTTAGGAGAAAAAGTCAGCCAATCCAAAAATGACTCTCTTGCATGTGGATTTATATTTTACTGGCCTGCTCTTCTGGATTATACAGAAATCCAGCTCTTTAGTGCTACCCAATAGTACTGAACTCCTTTACCCATCCAGCAACCCTGAGGAAGGCCTCACATCCATCCTTGGAGTACCAAGGACTCGCAGGAAGCGCTATATTCCTCCCAGGGATATGAGTGTGCTTTTGGACTACCACAATCAAGTCCGGGCACATGTGTCTCCACCAGCTGCCAACATGGAGTATATGGTAAGTGTCTGTAGTCCTGGGTCATCTCCACAGGCCAGGGAACGTGGCAGTCACTGCAGTCCAAGGCACCTGGCGGTAATGTTGCTGCTGCGTGCTGCAGAAGGAGGACATCCTTGTTGGCCTTGCTAGTTGGCCTGGGGCATCTTCACAGGCCAGGGAATGTGCCATGGCAGTCCAAGGCACCTGGCAGAGATGTCGTTGCTGGGTGCTGCGGAAGGAGGACATCCCTGTTGGCCTTGATAGTTGGAGGGGGTGGAGTCTTGAAGGTGCAGGGGACTTTAAGAGAGAAAGATGCGTGTGCTGGAAGAAGGATGAAGGGGGGAGTGACGAACGAGAGGGGAGTGAAAGAGAATGAATGGAGAAGCAGTGAGGCTAGAAGGAGCAACAAGGAGAGCCAAAGGAAGGAGGAGATGGACAAAGAGGAGAAGGACAGTGTGACAAAAGAGGGGGAGAAAGGAAAGAGGAGGGCAGTTGAAGGGTCAGGTCAACAAGGGGGTCAGAGGAGAGGGCGTGAAGAAGGAGGTGGAGAGGAGAAACCAAAGGCATGGCGAGGAAAAGGGTGGAACTCCCTAAGCCAGGCGAGCGGGAACAAGAGACAAGGCCCTTTTTCCTCAGCTATGGGTGATCAGTCAGTGGGCCAGGGCCACTAAGCCATTGCCCACCCTCTGAGCCCCAGTGCAGGATAAACAGGGGGAGATTAAGGGGGACTACACTTGGCAGCAAGGGTTTTCAGGGCAAAGGAACTCCTGCTGACAGGGAGCAGAAAGGCAGCAGGACAGTGTGGAGTGAGTCCAGAGAAATTTCTCCCATGCTCCTTGCTGATGTAAGAGCGCAAATAAATAACTGACAGATTGACAGCAGCCTCTCCCACCCCCACCCCCACCCCCGTCTGTACAAGGGACCCAAGGGAGTAATCATCCTGTCTTTCCCTTCTCTGTATGACATGGAGGTCCCTACCTGGGAAGAGAACAAGGGTGCAGGGGCTGCTACTGTTTATTTGATACTTGTTATTGGAGTGGTGGAGGGAGAAGAACCATCATAATTGGGAAGAGGGGAAGTAGGGAAATGTTTATTCTATACATTTGCACCCCAATTTCCTACAGTGGAGCCATTTCCAAAGCGGCTTTCATGAACTAGAGCAGGGACGTGCGGTGCGGGGACTGCAGGTGAGGCAGAACTGCCCTGTTGTTGTCCATGGAAAAGCACCGCAGCTGCCCCACCTGCTTACACCCGAGAAGGCTCCCTTACATCCACTTTCTCAGGTGTAAGGAGAGCCTCCTTGGGTGTAAGTGGGTGGGTAGCTGTGGTGCTTTCCATGGACTACAGTTGGGTGGTTCTGCTTCACCTGCCGCTCCCGCATCACACATCCCTGGAGTAGAGTCCAGAGAAGCTGTTACGGAGAAAATTGATAACTGATTAACAGCCCAGTTCTATCCCTGGTGGGGTCACTGGGAACAGTGGTGCCAAAATGGCAACCACTGTATCCTGTAGCCCTGCAGAAGCTGCTGGAGGTCTCCTTGGGTGATGGGGACATTCTCCCTCTTCTGAGTAAGGGCACAAGCCCTGCAATGAGGCTACTTGGGTCTGCACCGGCTGTTTTGCCTGGTCTGGAGAAACAGCCAGGAGACTGGAGAACCTCCATATTGGGCTTTGCAACCCGACATGGAGGACAGGATCAGAGGGAGCAGGGCTCCATCAATCCCACGCTCCCCCCCCCCCCCCCGCGGCCTGCTCACAAAGAGAGTACATCACAGTTTGCTGGTGTGCTGGTATGGGGCTGCTGATGGGGACTACTGCAGGCTTGCATGGACTGTGTGATTTGCGTACCTGGTTTCCTACACCCACCCCAAGGTGTTTGAAGGAAAAGTTGTGTGCTAGCTTGCAGTTAGAGTTACCACCTTTTTTCTTGTCTGTAGGCTCCACTGCTAGGGGAGATTAATATCTGGAGCAAAATAGCAAGTGAACTGTTTCTCATTCAACTGGGATCCTTCCTCAACTCACAATTAGGGTTGATTCTGCTTCTCATAAACAGCTTCAGCAGGGTCAAAAGATGCTCTTTGATTGGTAGTTTTTTTTTCTTTTTTCTTTTTGTGGATACTTGCAGACACTTGCAAAGTCTTCACTTGCCCAGGAAGCATTGCTTTCACTCTGAACTGATGTTATTTGCCCTGAGTGATTTCAGCCTGTAACCAATCTGATTGGCCATGTAGCAGTGTGAAATCAACCCAATCATTTTGTGATTTCCCATTGGCTGAGATCACCTATGTTATTTCTCCAAGAAGCACTTCCTTCACTTCCAATTGGCTTCCTTTGTCCCCAGTGAGTTCATGATATTGGACATTGCGTATGACTGACTACAGCAGGGGTGTCAAACTCATTTCATACAAAGGGCCGATTAGCATTCATGATGCCTGCTGAGGGCCAGAGGTGATGTCATTACACAGGAAGTGATGTCATTAAACAGGTCAAAACCAGAAATAAGCACTATTCTCATGTAAGAACTCATTAGCTGCTAATGACAGGAGAGAAAATACACAAAACTTGATCATATTTCAAGATGTGGGAGAGCCCAATTATCACGCGGGCCACTCTTTCAGCAGTGTCACCTCAGCATTGCTCAGCAGCTGAGAGCCTGAAGGCTAGATAAAAAGCTTCTGCGGGCCATATCCGGCCCCCAGGCCTTATGTTTAACACTCCTGGACTACAGGGTACTGTCATACATGATAATCCCCATAGAGGGATGAAGATGCAATAATTAGAAGAAGAAAAATTACGCCAAAGTAGATGCAGCAAATAGGTGAAACAACAATGGGAGGGAGCAAGTTTTTTTGAAAGGTGAATGTTTTGACAGTTAAGGATATTTCAGGAAATATGTCACATAACATACACATCATTACTTTGCAACCCCAAAGCAAACATTCAGGATAGCCTTAAATCATATTATTTGGCTGTATTTTCAATATGTTCAGTGCTTAATAGCTACTGAACTAAAAACTCTAAGAGTTCTGATTTCTTGTTGACTTCCCTCTAGATATGTAGCATTTGTTAAAACCATGTGTTGCTTTAACATGGACTGGAGACAGTCTTTTTTCATCAAATAGATGTCAATTTGAAAGGAGAATCACTGCTCATGGTGTGTACACAGTGGCATCACTAGGGTTCGCATCACCTGGTGCTGGATGCCAGCGCGTCACCCCCATGCAGTGGGTGGGGCAACACCCCAGATGGTGGGTGTGCTGATGTACCATCACTCCGCCCCCACTGGTTTTTTGGCTGTACCTTTTGCAGAACACATTCTGCATGAAATTACGCATTGATGGATATATAACATGATGGTATTATTCCTCCAAACTGATTTTAGTGATTTTGGTCACTAGTGGTGTCACACACCCCCAAGGGTGTCAACTTACTAACACCTTATTGCAGCAGTTCTCAAACTTTTAGCACTGGGACCCACTTTTAGAATGACAATCTGTCTAAGACCCACCAGAAGTGATGTCATGGTGGAAGTGACATCATCAGGCAAATTAAAATAAATAAGTATAAATAATTTTATTTATTAAGTAAAACAAATAATTAAATAAGCAGCAGCCAGCCCTGGTCCACCAAATGAATTTCCTCTGTAGCCTGCCTGCAATAACCCCCCCTCCAAAATCAGTAAGGTTTTCAGCCTACCCAGTGCCCAGTTCAATTTAACCAGATCACTGTCAGGATCTACCTGGCTTTGCAAGTCTCAAAGTTCACCTTATCAGCTGAAATCTCTGTTTTGATCCTTTTTAGTGGGGGAAGGGGGGAGGCTGCCTTCTGAAGCACTTGTTTAGCTCCAAGTGCATAGGATCAGGACCATTTTGGTAGCCTTGCATTCTCCTTCACCTGATCTTCCACACCAGCCAAGGCACATTGGCTTACTCGCAAGTAAATGCGACCACGAGGCTTAGTTTCACTTTCCATAAGGCTCAATACATTCATCTGCTTGGAGGGAGGGACTTTCTTCTCAGGTGTTTTTGGGGGCTGCATTCATTGGATCAGGACCACTCTGGTGTTGTTGGATTCCTCTCAGCCTGCCCTTTCCAACGGACTGGCAAGTTTGCCTACTCGTGAGTAAACGCCCGATACGCCGCACTTTCACTTTCCATAGGGATCCATGCATTTTTTGTTCTCCAGTTTTTTGGCCATAACTTTTGATAGAAAGGAGATATTTCACTCTGGTTTTTTGCATTGCATTCCACTCGAAATTCCACATCCAACAGTATATAACATGATGGGGTTACTCCTAACCACCACAATTTTAGCATGTCACCTCCCCAGTGCGCGTCACCCCCATGTGTGCGTCTCGCGGTGCGACCCGCACCCCCTAGCGACGCCACTGTATGTACACTCATTCTACCCTTCGCTTATGGTGAATTTCCTGCATAAGGTTTCCTGCCTAAGGTGGGGGTTGGGCTGGATGACCTATTAGGTCCTTCCAACTCTAACATTCTATTTCCTCCAACACAACGCATGAACACTTCTAGCACTTCCCTTGTTCTGTGACATGCAGTAGGTTAAGTGTGAAGGGGCTGGGCTACTTTGAACAATGACCAATCCCACTGTGTTGCATTGTTTCGTTCTTGTTTCCCCCCCCCCCCTTTTTGACTAGGTATGGGACGAGAGGCTAGCCAGATCTGCAGAAGCATGGGCAAAACAGTGTGTATGGGAACATGGGCCTCCACAGCTAATGAAATTCATTGGTCAAAACCTTGCCATTCATTCTGGAAGGTAAGCAACTATTAGTGTCTGCTGGCAATACTTAATGTTGCATGTAATTTTTAAAAATACTATATCCTACCCTTCTATCACCATCACTCTCAAGACAGCTTATGCGGGCTCCCAGCCAATTACCCATCCAGCACTGATCTAATGAAGACCATGATCTTCAGATGACAACATATCTGCACCATGTGTCCTCAGGCCATGCCCTGCAATCCAGTCAAAGGTGCCTAACCCCCCCACACTTCAACTTCGGTTGAACAGTGTGCCCCCACCTCCTTGCAGTTCTGTATAGTTTTCAATAATTGGAAATAAGTCAGAAGTGACTTTTATTGGAATGGCTTCAGATTATGTAAGTGCAAATATGATGACGTCATGTCATGAATATTCTTCAGGCGCATGTAGGGAGCAGTGGGAATGGATGCAAGTTAGGAGCTTCACCCTCATCTTTCCAAATTTTATAGTTTAGAGTTTAGACCAGGGGTCTCCAAACCCCAGCCCTGGGGCCAGATGCAGCCCGCAGCAAGCCTCTTTCCAGCCCGCGGCCAACCTCTTGTCCCCTGAAAGCCTCTGGCCCGCTCAACTGAACACGACCAGAACAGTGCTCTGATTGTGTCTGGAGGGTGTTCTGAGGGCCAGAGAGGTTGAATGAATGAGCCCATCCATTCATTTATTCACTCATCTAAGTTCCATCTCTAATTTATTTATTTAAATTTTATATTTAAATTTTTTTTCCGGCCCTCCACACCACGCCAGATATTTGTTGTGGCCCTCTGGCCAAAAAGTTTGGAGACCTCTGATTGAGACCATAGGCTTCTGTGTTTGGTCAGGCAGCATTATTTGCATTACCCAGAGCACTTTTGAGTTAGAGAAATTAATTGTGTATTTTCTGTGGCCTTCTCCAGGTATCGTTCAATTGTGGACCTTGTGAAATCTTGGTATTATGAGAAGCAACACTACTCATTCCCTTATCCCCATGAATGCAAGCCCAGTTGCCCTTTGAAATGCAGTGGCTCTGTCTGCAGCCATTATACTCAGGTACAGACCATTGGCTGGACATTACAATATTTTAGTTTCTCGTTAGAACTTAAAATCTAAAATTGAGTGATGTATGGACCTCTGCAATGGTATGTATAATGAATCAGCTTTCAATATCTGATTGTAATACAGCTTAATTAAATCTGGATTAATATCAGTTTATAAATTCTAATGCTTCAGTGTTTTTGCTGTCTGTCTCTTCCTTGTTCAATATGCACATTAGGTGCATATTAGTAGGTGCTGTTTGTTTCTGTTTGTAAGTAAGACCAAAACCATCACAGGCTCTTTGCACACAATATTATTTATTGAAGCAAGCAATCCAGGTAGTTTTTTTGCAAGCTTCCAAAAGAGATGAAAATAAATCCCTTTCTGGGACTTCTCCTTGAGGTGATACACTTTCAGAAGGAGAAGTCATTTAGGGCCCAGTCCTATCTGCAGGATGCACTAGCAGCACATCCTGCAGGCCACTGTTGTGGCAGCACTCCACCTTTCCGCAGAGAGTTGGTTGGTTGGCAACGTTCAGTCTCGAAAGACTATCGTATAAGCCTACAGCACCCGTTATTCCAAGGCGGTCTCCCATCCAAGTACTAACCAGGCCTGACCTTGCTTAGCTTCTGAGATCAGACAAGATTAGGCATGTGCAGGGTACTGCCAGTGCAAGGTCCAGAAGGCCACAGGTGGGCAACAATAGCCCATAGATCGGCTGCCAAACCAGGTAAGATGGTGGAGGTGAATCAGGATTGGGATTTTGGCAGGACAGGGGGCAGGATGGGGATCTTGGCAGCAGCAACATCCAGCCGATGGGGAGGTAACAAAGACTTTTACTTACCTCTCCTGATTTCTCTGGTTGTGTGTCCACCCCTCTCCATAGCATGCAGCACACACTTCATCAACAGCACTGCATGCTATGGGCTGGCAAGTATAGTACTGGGCCCTTAGCCACTATGCTACACCAACTCTCTCTACAATTAACAGGATGGGTCATCTTTTGTCATGCTTAAGTCCCTGAGTCAGAGAGAAGCATCACCACCTCTATTATTTATGGCTAGTCTCACCCCATTAATTTGCCACTCATCACTGTCTGTCCAGTTCCCCTGCAAACAAAACAGACTGTCCTGTCCACTTCTCAGTTTCTTTTCTAGACGCACTTCTCACTTTTCCATTGCTGCATCCAGCATTGGGCTGGCCTTCTGTTTCAGCTGGACTGAAGCAAGCAGAGAAAAAAAACAAAAAACCTTGCAGAGAGATGGTGTGCTTTAAATCACAAAGATGAGGGCAAAGGAACACAGGATTTGACACTTATACAAGCAGCTTCAAGGCTCTGGAAGACATTTTAAGCATTCCATGGACTCAGACATTGTCTGCTATTGGCTAGCAAACCCCTGGGTTACTGTTGCCACATATTACCCTGCACATACCCGATCTCGGAAGCTAAGCAGGGTCAGGCCTGGTTAGTACTTGGGGGGGAGACCGCCTGGGAATACCGGGTGCTGTAGGCTAATACCATAGTCTTTCGAGACTGAAGGTTGCCAACCATATAATTGTTTACAAAGAGTTATGGGGTTGCCAACTGACCAGGAAGAGCCCAGCCTGGCTTGCCTTTGTGTCTTTAGTTTTAGCCAGTTTTATCTGCAGAAATCAGCAGGTGAAACTCTTCATGGCATAGAGATAAAAGCATTATCACCTGCAAAAATCTTCAAATGAAACTACTGTTGAAGGCACAGGAGCAGGGGTAATTCTGGAACACAAATGGAATGTTTTGGCCAAGTGTCTGGAATGCTTTTTTAAAAAGAAAGACAGTTGCCTCTGTTTTATTGACAGCACCTCAGATCTGCAAGGAAAGGTAACATTTTTCCATCCTCACTCATCATGAATCATCTCCGTGGTGACACAACTTTGCCAAAATGTCTGGCAGCTCAGTAAATGCAACCCCTTTATTTGCTCCTCTCTCTGTGTGCAGCCAGCCCAAGGTGGGAAACCTTCTTGTCCCACCTGGGCTGTGGCTAAGCATTTCCACCCCATAATGAATACAGTGCTACAGAGCCCCAGAATGGGGCCATTTCTGTTCTGCCAGTTCAGTCCCTGGAAATACCCAGCCCCATATTTGCTTGGGCGTCGAGTGTTTATAGATACTTCTTCTCAACTTTCCTCCAAAGGCATCTGAGACCTAAATTGTCTCGTTTTCCGTGTTGTGTCTGGAGAAAAGGCAGTAGAGAGATGGAATGCAAACCAGGAAAAAAAACAACCCATCCACTTTTTATTAAGAATTGCATTCAGCTGCACAGACAGTTCTGGTTGTCAGTTTTTTTGGACAATGAAATACCCTCAAATGAAGAAGCTGCCCTTTGGTTTGGCTTGCATTTTGCATTGTGTAACTCTCGGCACATTGGCCAGCTTGCTGAGAATTTATTCTCTGTAAAAAATGCCTGTGGCTTCCTTTTTTGACATCAAGGAAGGCATCAGGTTTTGCCATCCGGGGTGACCCAGTGGCAGCAAAAATCAGATGATATTAGGGGAGAAGCAATAGCTTAGAATACAGTAAAGAAAAGGAAAAGGAGAAAAAGAGGCATTCTGTTCTGTGTGAGAATGAGAGTGCTTCTTCTAAAATGGTGCCTGGCAACTACAGCTTTTATGTTTATGTATTTAAAATACACTCTTCCCACATTATCTGTACCTAATTTGTTCCTGAAAACAGAACTTACAGTGAAAATCCAGATGAGTACTATCATTACTTTAGGTTTAATGGGAAAAATTCTAACTTATTCCAAAGCCATTCCAAGTTCAACCAAAAATCACCCTAAGGGCGCAATTCTAACCCCTTATGTCAGTGCTTTCCAGCACTGGCATAGCGGTGCCAATGGGACGTGTGCTGCATCCTGCAGTTGGGTGTCACTCACGGAGGCCTCCTCAAAGAAGGGAATGTTTGTTCCCTTACCTCAGAGCTGTGTTGCCCTTATGTCACTGCTGGGAAGCATTGACATAAGGGGTTAGGATTGCACCCTAAATGCCTTATAGCATAAGGGAAAAAGTTGTGTGGCACAATAGAATACACAATTAATAACAACTTTATACAGCATCAATAAAATGTTAAAGTCGACAAGGAAAATATTTCAGAAGTTCTGGCATCACATAATGAGGTTTAGCAGCTTACATTTTAGTTTTTTCATCTTCTGGTCTATAGAAGTAAAGTAACATAAAGAAACACAGCATGAAAACAGATATACCTGTAAAAGGGGGCAGTTAATGCACATGCTTTAAGACAGGGGTGCCCAAACCCCGGCCCTGGGGCCACTTGTGGCCCTTGAGGCTTCTCAATGCGGCCCTCGGGGAGCCCCCAGTCTCCAATGAGCCTCTGGCCCTCCAGAGATTTGTTGGAGCCCACACTGGCCCAGCGCAACTGCTCTCAGCTTGAGGGCTACTGTATGACCTCTCGCGTGAGCTGTGGGATGAGAGCTCCCTCCACTGCTTGCTGTTTCACATTTGTGATGCAGCAGCGGCAGCAAAGGAAAGGCCGGTCTTGCTTTGTCCAAGGCCTTTTATAGGCCTTGAGCTATTGCAAGACCTTCATTCATTTATATGTTCAACTTTAATATATTCATTTATGTAAATTTATTCAAATTTTAAATGTAAATTAATTCTTTTTTCCCCTGGCCCCCGACACAGTGTCAGGGAGATGATGTGGCCCTCCTGCCAATAACTTTGGACACCCCTGCTTTAAGGGCATGGGAATGCACTACTTATCAGACAATGCATCTCACATGAAGGAGGGTGCCTCTTCCCAAGGCGCGCTCTGTCCTCCAAGGGTCTAAAGAGTGCTTCCTCTAAAGCTTGCTGGCACACACCTGAGAAAGGGGTCCCTTCTGACTACTGTCCTACCAGGAGAAGAAATCCAAACTTTGATTTGACCTCCTAGAACTCCTTCCTGGGCATGCAAGACAAATTCATTCCCTTCTCTCTTACTGGAGCTCAGAGCAGAAGGAAGGTCTGCCCATTGGGCAAAATGGGAAGTAGACCTTACCTCCATGAGTGTCCTCTCTAGACCTCCATACTGGACCTTATACTGAAAATCTTGGTATGGAAAGAGGGATGGTCTTAATATGCACTGTATGGATAAGTGAAAACCTTTAAAGAAGGAAGAGTGTAATTTAGATTTTTTTTTTAAAGTGTTCCATGATTAGAGGTATTTTAATTGATGTATACAATACTTTTTCAATTGATCTTAACCAATTAATTAATAAAAGGTTGCACCCCTAATAATAACCATTAATACACCTATACTTCACAAACTTATTTATACAATAAATTACTATGACCATTTAGTGTTCCCATTAAAGGCTGGATTCTTTCAAGATTTCCTATTCCCTATATTGACTGCTTTTCTGTCTCCCAAACAGATAGTGTGGGCTTCTTCCAACCGAATTGGCTGTGCTATTCACACTTGCACCAACATGAACGTGTGGGGCAGCACATGGCGGCGAGCAGTCTACTTAGTATGCAATTACTCCATCAAGTAAGTAACTTTTAGGAGAATTATGGCACAGCTTTATGGCACAGTAGGAGGATAGGAAAGTTAGTTCTGGAGAGAGCAGAACAGGGATCAGGGCTTGGCCCACACCTCTTGGTATCTAAGGTAGCATGCCAAATTATGCTTCCCTTCCCTGGTCATGTACTAGATTTCGCTCTTCCCACTTCTTGGACTGGAAAGAAAGAGCAATTAATTCCAGATTAGTCATCTAAGCAGCTGAACCATTGCTTGTTGTATACTGTCTAAAAATGCTAGGTGACCATCAGTCTGACCCATGAAGGCACTAAGGGCGCAATCCTATCCTGCGCTGGAATAGGCAAGCCAGGAGGCTTGCGCTGTATAGCACAGGATAGTGGCTATAAGCAGCTTAGCCAGAGGCAAGGGGAAAATCCAAGCTTCTCGGAGTGCCGGCCCAGCTTCCCCTCGAGGAGGCACAACCATGCTTTACGGCACGTTTGCGACCCTCCCAAGGGCCGGCCTAACTACTAGTTGGGATTGTGCCCTTACATTCTTAAGTAAGAGTGCATACTCAAATTCTCTAAACACAGATATATCTTAAATGTTAAGAAATACTGAGTTTGCTTTCTTGGTTTGTTTGTAAATTTAAAACACATTGGTGGCCCACGCAGATTCTAGTAAAACAAAAGAGATAGAATACATCAAATTTGTGATCAAAACACTTCAGTCTAGTGCTTTTAATCATCAAGTGCTTTTCTTTTCTTAATATAACAATTGTCAGAGGTTTCACTGACTTCCTGTCCAGTTTGAGACAGACAGCATCCTCACTTCAGTGACTTATAGAGAACATAGAGATGGGTAGGCAATCCTTTCTAGAGTGGATAGCTCTTAACTTTTTGAATGGGTATCTCTTACTTTTCTTATGTTCTTATGTTTTTAAAGTAAACAATGTGAAAGTAAAGTAAGTAGAGGAGGGGGAGTTGTGAAGGTGATGTATACCATACAGGTGTCCAACATGCCTTTTCTATCTCCAGGGGAAACTGGATAGGAGAAGCACCTTACAAAATGGGGAGACCTTGCTCAGCCTGTCCACCTAGTTATGGAGGTACCTGCAGCAATAACTTGTGTTACTCTGGTCTCAAATCCAACAAAGTGAACTGGTTCTGAACTTGGCATATATATTCCAAACTCCACAACAGATGAAATGTAGGACTTGCAGCTGGAAATGAGGTGTGCAGCAAATTGTAAAATAGTTGGATTATTTATTCTTGGGAAATCCTAAACTGCTTCCCCTTGCCCTAATGTTTGGCTACTCTGTCATATGCTGTATTGATATAGTTTCATGTATCCTATGCAATTACTGTATGCACCCAAAAGCCTACTTTCCTATCATTTTATATGGGGAGGAGATTTTTAACTGTTGCTATTTTGCAGGCCACCACTATGGTTTGTGTATTCTTTGTGGGCAACTACATTTTCTTTCAGCATACTCACTTTATCGGAGTCCATTTGGAAAGCTCCCTGAGTCTACTGCATTCTGTCCAAATAACTATCTCCTCTGATACCGTATTTCTAGATATTCCTTGAAGGGAGAAAAAAAGTCCACGCATTTTTAATGGGGGGGGAAGCATATTTGCTGACCCAAATATACCATTAGGTCCTAGATTAGCTATTTTCAACCACTCTGCTGTGACACACTGATGTGCTGTGTATGGTCTGCTGGTGTGCTATGAAAGTTTGGGGAAAGGTCATTTATTATTATGGCCATGGGGGGGGGGGGATGTGATTACCCCTACCAGCAGCATGGTGTGCCTTGTCAATTGTCAAAAAACAGATGGTGTGCCTTGACAATTTTATGCCTTCTCAGTATGCCATGAGATGGAACAGGTGAAAATTGCTGCTCAAGGTTAATGCCCTTCATGCATTTTCCAGAACAATTTTAAAGCAAATCTGATGTTCGTATTAACAGAATTCATGCTTTCATTAGCATCACATTTGATTGAGTCATCTGAAACTTTTCATGAAACAACCAAGCTTGCTACAATGTTTGGCTGTCTTAGTTATTATGATAGTAAAAGCTTCTTCTACTGTACAAAGCCAATTGTTTTTATTACTTTATTAAACAACTGAGGATCAAATTAGACAGGATGGCAGAAGATCCATGATTGACTCCCCCCTTTTTTAAATAGGCTTAATTCAGACACTGCCTCCCCTCCCCCAGTTTTGATTAGACCTGTGGCTCAAGGAGTAGGGGGTTAACTTTTTTCCCCATGCTGTTTTCCTGATCTGAATTGCCCCTCACCCATATTGTTGTTGACATCATGGGGCAAAACACATAGATAGCATTTAGCCCTTTATAAATCTGCAGGACATCTGATCATGGGTCTACTGCTAGTATGTTTAGTTTGGCCCTGAGTGAATGAACGTAATCAAACTTGATTCCTGAGTTTGTTTAAAGTCACAAATCCTGGTTGTCACTCTTCTGAAATTATTTTCTATTCAAGTCTGTCAACAAATACCCACTTTCAAGTCTAAATCTGTGTAAATCAAATTTCCATGTGCACCATTAAAATCTCCCAGAGCAAGGAAAAAATGTCCTTTTAATTATATTACATATGTATGCTCCATTCAGAGAGTCTGGGCATATAAACTCCTGCACAAGTCCCATTGAGAAGGATGGGAGATACACAGGAGTCCTACTGGATTTTGTTTATAGCCGCCCAGATTAAGTTTTGAATTAATGTGAGGTCATACTGTGCATTTTTTTTCTTTGACATTTTATTTCTTTGGACTGTAAATTGTAGCCTAGAGACCTAGAGACATGTCTACACATACTTAAATTGTAAGCTCCTTGCAGGCAGGGTTTTGTTTATTTTTGCTTGTGTAACTCTGTTACCATGTACACCAGTTATGCTATATTAATAATAATACTAATAAATGAAACTCTGAACTAGCAGACGAACAAATCACCTGAAGAAGACAGGGTTTTGGAGATCACAGGAAAAACAAACAGTCTCTGATGCAAAATTCTCATTTGCAATCACAAGATTTCAATAAATACCTGACATCCAAAAGTCCTTGTGTGTTTTTATTTTTTTAATTGCTCACATTATCATATAAATTTTAAAGTGGATGACATCATTTGTATTCCATATGAATCCACCTTACACTCCCCAAACAATGTTATGTTCAATGCATAGTTTGGCCTGTGTGTGTGCTTTTTCCTCTTGAAAATAGGGCAAGTGTTGCTATGCTCTAGGGGACACATGTACAGGCCTATATACATATACCAAAAACACACTGTCTAGGGACCCCTGACAGATTGGTAGTGTAAAAGGGCTAGAGGAAACAAAGAAACTATGAGCCCAAAACAATAATTATTGGTGCAAAACAATAATAGCAAGTGTATTGAAGGAATTAGTTATTATAAGCAGGAAATGTGGAAGAATAGCATACAAAACAACATAGTCTGATCAGGGAATTGGTGCCATTTGGGAAGTACAAGAGGGAAGGGGGTGTGGTGGAGGCAACCCCCATGCCACAGCCCTTATCAGAGTGTGCATCACTGGCTGGGCTACTCATGAGTTCCCAACACCACTGGAGATGACGTCATTGCTGAACACTGCAGGACTACAGGGGCCAACAAGGGATGGGTGAGTTAGGTGGAGGAGAGAGAGTGGACTCCAGACCATGATGGCGAAAAAGCCAGGGTTGTGGAAGCTCAAGAAGAGATGGGCATAGAAGGGAGAAGTCGAAAGAGCAGAGGTGAGGTGGTGGAAGGGCAAGAGCCATCCTAGCCACCCAGATCTCCCAGGGTCCCATCAAGGGAAAAGGGTTGGCCCCATCTTGCTTGGCAGGGACTCCCTGCTGGGTGAGACCTTTCCTGCCAGGCAACCTTTCCCCACTGACCAGGAGGAGCTCCTGATCAGCCACTTTGGAGGAGCCCCAGTGAAGGAAACAAGAGGACTACAGTGAAGGACTGAGAACAAGGCCCCCTGTAATGGAGTATTTGTGTAGTAAATCCCTTATCCCTGCAAACAATCACCTTGGTTGTGTCTATTTCTCCTCCCTGAGAAAGCATCCACTATGTCATACTCCTCACCCCCTGACATGCATCTATCCCTGTGGGAGGAGATGGAGGGGGCACAGCCACAACAGAGGCTAATAGCATCTTTGGGAAAGTAGTGAGGAGATGTTTGGTGTGGTGATGTGGCATATATGGATAGTGCCAAATCTGCTGAGGACACATCAGGTTTCTGTGCGAGGCAAGGTCCAAGGGCAAGCAAGAGGAAGGAGGCAGAAATCCAAGGGTGGGAGCAGAGGAAAAAATGGAGTGACTGGGTGACTATGAGCTTGAAAGAGCCAAAAAGAGGGGAACCAGGCCTGCTGAAACAAGGCTAGCTGTACTGGCTTCTCAAGTTGAGGAATGGACTCCCAAACATTTGGTGTTCTTGACCAATACGCCAATGTTCCGGAATGGGGGGAGGGTGCTCAACACGAAAGTATATCCAAATATAGACTCAGGAGTTCCAGGGCTTTGTTAGATCAATCAAGGAGACTGGACTAAAACAAGGTGATCTCTGTAGAGAGTCCCAACTTTTCACTGTTAAAACTAGAATTGCAGTCAGTGAGGCTTAGGGGAAAGATAGGGGATGCAAACGCACATGGGGGTGGGGAAGAGAGAGTAAAGATCATACTGCATATTGGCCACATGTGAAAAACAGAAGATAAAGGGAGCAAAGTATACCTGTCCTTGTCCACTAAATAGGTTCTGAGGAAACGAGGCTAGAGTTTCCAGGTAAAGGAGTGGGAAAACTTGAGCTCCAGGAAGTCAAGTTTCCAGGGAGGTTTGATGACCAAGACATGCCTTGGTCTAGTCCATGCAGACACTCAGGGAGAGACAGAGCAAATGACAGAGGGCTCCAAGTACTGAATTTACGTACTCAGAGATTCGACTGTCAGGGATTCCAGTGTTTCTGTATGGCTCAGGATAGCTTTGTGATTTCAATGCTGAGTCTACCCAGAGAGGCTCAGTTGGGGCTGAGCACAGGTGGGGACCCAAGAAGGTGAATACTGATAAAGCATACAAGTGTCTTCGATATACATGGCTTCTTACATGACATCTTCACCTTGAACTTTGATGCTGAAGTACAGAATACAGAATACAAAATACAGTACACTCTCTCTCTCTCTCTCTCTCTCTCTCTCTCTCTCTCTCTCTCTCTCTCTCTCTGTGTGTGTGTGTGTGTTGTGTACTTCACCAAGAAGATGCCATGTGACTTTTAACAAACCCATGTGTACAGATGGCACTTGTATGCTAACCTGCCCAGCCACACACCCCATGTACATATATACTGTGGGGTTTGGAGATGGGAATCCCAGGCTCAAATCCTTACCCAATCATGAATCTCACTAGGCAATAACACAGCAGTCGTCATGTTTTTCAAATGGCAACCAGTTTGAGAGCCACATCAACTACTAAATTAAAACATTTGGGGGGAGAGGTAGCATCAGACATTTTATTTTATTCCCCCCCCCCCCCAAAAAAAAAAAAAAAATTAAAATCACCAGATTTAAGAGCATGGAAAAGTCTCCCTAGGCTTAAACAGAGTAACATCTTGCAATTACTGCAGTGGGCCAGAAAGACTTCAGAGATGAAAAATTGTAGCAATGTCTGTGAGAGGAGGCCCCGCAAAATAATGTCTTTAGCAAAGGCATCTGTGATTTCTGAGTCTTGATTAGAACAGCCTGTATGGCAGGCCAGGAGCAGTTCAGTGGATGAACCAAAATCAGCAGCAAACCCTCAAGTACAAGGGAAATGAGAGCAGTCTGCAATGAGGGCCAGCTCCTGCTCGTGGGGGCCCTCAGCCAGTTGCCCTTCATGAGCCCCTTCTGCCAGAGTGGTCTCTGAAGGGTGCTCCACTACCATCACACAAAGGTCACGAGCACAGAGGTGATCTCTGAGATCACCTGTGGGGCCTTCTAAGGGCCTTGGGCCTTTGGCAGCTGGCCAACAATGCCAGTCCTGACATAGGCCCTTCCTACACTAAGAAAATAGAACTAAACCATTGGTACCCAAACTTTTTGACTGGTGGCTTCCTTGACCTACTGGACCATTGGCCATGGCTCCCCATTCGGGAAACAATCCTATGCATTGTATAGGGCAGTGGGATTTCCACAAGGATTCTGTGGCTCCGCGGCTGGTTTCCGCGGCTCCCTAGGGAGCCACGGCTCACAGTTTGGGAACCACTGAACTAAACTGATGCTTTGTTTTATGCTTGTGAGGTCTAGCAAGTTCCTCATGCCAGGTATCAATTCAGCTTTTTATTTAGTCTGAGAGAGAGAATTGGGGGGGGGGGGATTGGTTTTTTTTGGTGTATTTTTTTTGGAGCTGTTTGCAATGAAGGGATCTGCTTTTTTCCTGTTTGCGGCATACTATGGTGTGGAGGTTTGTAGCATGAGATGCTGGGTGGTGCTGCCACCTTCATCATTCAGCAGTGTTGATGTCTCTGTCCAATTGCCTTTTCCAGCCACAGTAGTTCACCTCAGCAGTAAATTACTTCCCTTCTGGACTGATTACACAGCTGATTCAGTGGGAAGTAGCTACTGCTCTGGTTTCTTTCTGGTTTGCCCCATGTAACTGTCATGAGCAGAGATTTAAAACTGTGTCCTTTTGTGTTTGTGTGAAGCCAGTCAGAATTCAAAGCACAGGTTTTCCTCCAAAACCACTTAAATTAACCCATTTTTGCCCGGCCCAGAGGTGGACACATTTGGTCCCTGTTGCATATATGCAACGTTGGGCAGAAATGGCTTTAAAAAGGGCAGGAACGGCAGTTTGGTTTGCAATTCTCTCCTAAATGGCTAACTGAAAGAGGGAGGAACTAAGTGGCCCCAAAGTGTCCATAAGGACAGCTCCTAGCCTTTCAGTGTGGAAAGCTTCAATAAAATCATTGAGCTAGATCACTGCTGAATTACATTGCCGAAATATTTGAGAGGAAGACTGCCACCAAAGAATTCTTTGTAAACAAATCGAATTGTCTCCTACAATCCTGCTGTGATGGCCCCTGCGCCTTCCACCTCCTTTGAAGGGGGTAGATCTACATTGAGCAGGGAAGAGTAGTAGGACATGAGGACATTTGTTGGTGGGCCATAGACCAGCCCAAGATGTGGAGCTTGCTGCAGGGATAGGGCTTTTTTAAGGTCCACCAATACAGAAAGTGAAGGATCCTTACATCAGGGTTATCAAAACTAACTTCCTTTTCTTATTCCTTTAGTTCTGGGTACCAGGGAATCTTACCCTTGGGGGTTCAGAAGGAGCTAATTTTTATGGTAGAGGGGGTGCCCAGTAGCAATAGTTGTGCTCAGCAAGAGGTGCCAATACGGGGTATGGACATTGGAAGACTTATCAGGCTTGCAATGCCCACAGGCTTGGGGCTTTGACCCCTGGGTCTCAGTGTGGGAGGGGGCTGTCAGGGAAGGTGTTGGAAACCTCTAAGCTCTGTCTTGGGTCAGCCCCCTTACCCCTCTCCCCCCACCATTCTTTCCTTGACTCAGCCCCCTCTTCTCCCCACTTGGCTTGCATCTTCTTTCCTCCTTCCCCTCTACCCTTCGGCCTTCACTGTTCCTCTCCTTCGAATGCCCCATTTCTTCATACCACTTTCTTCCCATATGGTCTCTGTCACCCTTTTCAGTCATTGCTGCTTTTGCCACCTTTCTTGCTCTTGGCTCTTCCTGTCTTTCTGCCTCTGTCTTTCCCCCTTTTAAACCCTCCTCCTCCTCCTCCTCCTCCAAGCTCCACTGCATTCCAACCTCCTGTTCCAGGCATCCCTGCTGGGCCTCTGTGGCCTCCAAGACACCTGATGATGACTAGAACCCCTCACATGACCTGAACAGTGGCAACCAAACTGCACAGATTGCAGAGCAAGGTAGGATGGCTCATTGGCCCTAAGTTCTGGTGGAGTGCCAAGTTATCAGAGGTTGAGAATCTGAAACAGACTGTCCCAATCCTGCCAGGTCTTGTGGAAAATGATGGCCTGGCAAGCTAGGGACTGGTACCAGCAGAAGAGAGACTGGATGGGTCAGCATTTGGCATTTGGCATCGTGGAGTCTGGGCAGGAGCCTTCAATATCACTACATGAACAAATAAGGGAAGGCAGGTAATTATTTCTTTCTGAAGGAAATGCTACCCGACACTCTCATTCTCAGGAATACACAGCACCTTCTCGAAAATTTCAGGGAAAACAGCTATGGAATTCTGTGGCAGGAATAAATTAACAGCAAGTTGGCTGGCAAAGCGAGTAGCCAATTGTGAAAGCATTTAACCATTTATTTCAGCAGTCAACCAATTGCAAACTACCACTCCAAAATCATGGGTCTCTAACCCATAATTATGCACTGTGTATATATTCATTTTATTTATTTATTTATTTATTTATTCATTCATTCAAGGCATCAGTCAGCAGGCTCCCGGAGAGGCTTACAAAAAATCATTCAATGGGAAATCATTACAAAGGTGAAGTAGTATGCCTTTGTGACTTCTGTTCCTCTTCACAGGACAGTTGGGGTTTCCTCTGTGAGAAGGGAGGGCATAGATCAGTTTAAAAAGGCACCATCATGGAACGGCCCTCACTATTTAGAAGGAGATTGGTTTTTGTACAGACACATGTACATATACAAAGGCACCAGCCCTCAGACATGCCTGTCCAGTTCTGAACATGCTTGAACATGCTCAGGTTTATTTATCCTCCCACCTTGGAACGAATTCATACCCAACTGTCTGTACTTTCACTTATAATCTAATATACACCTTGGATATATTTGATGTACATAGTACATCAGTGAGCATGGTGTCTGGGACCTCTTGCACAGACACAAAGCCTTTGTTCTCTATGTTTGTTTGGTGAGGGCAATAAAATGTCTCTTGGCTATGCAGCTGTGAAACTCCCCTTGGGGAGTTCTCTGTCTGCCAAGCTCTGCAGCCTTATAGCTTCTGCTTCAGGAAGAATTAAGAAGGAAAGCAATCTCCTGGCACTGGAATCATCCAGGGTCTGAATCAAGGTGTCAGTGGCAGCCCCAAAAGTGTGCCATAAAGTCATGTTTGAGTTTCTAGCTTGGGAGCAGTTACTATAGCTACCGTGGCAGACGGCACCTTGCAGATTGGTTTCCATACGAGCTTGGTTACTATTTAACATCTCCACCCACATTAGGCCTGATTAAGCAAATCAATAAGATAACAGGCGAAGCAGGTTTCCTCACCCTCCCTCCCTCCCTCCTTCCTTCATCTAGCTTCTTTTCTAGTTATTTTATACTTTCTCAGTTTTCTCTAGAATTATACTGATGAGAAATGGTCAATGTAACCGCACAGCTCAGTGCTAAAATGGAGACTCCGTATGGTGAGTACACCAGTTACCATCCTCCTTTCTCTTCTTGCTGCCGATAAGAAAGAGCGTAAGAAAAGCTAAGAGATTTTGAGTAAGACTGTGTACAATAACGGCATCCCAACCAAACTTTTGATCTTGAGACCCTGGACACCCTGGTCCAAAATGCAGCCACTGGACTGTATGTTCCATGGATTTTAATGTAATTTGCCTCCACCCAGTGTGTTAGGTAGGCACTACTTTTGGTGACTTCAGCTAAAAATTAGAGTTCCTAAAATAAAAACTGAACCTATCTCTTTTGAATCCTGTGTGAGCAAAGATTTTGGGAATGAGATGTAACAATCCAGGAAGTTGGCCTGGGACTGCTTATGATTCTTCAACACGGAAATCAGAAAGGATAATTCTTTGAATGTTTTTGTGTGGTCAGATCTGAGATTGAAATAAGCTCTTCAAAAAAAGACATTCAAATAAGTATCAAACGGAGAGATTTGGTTTGAGACATAAAGCTTTCCAAAGTGCCTGCATATAGTGTAGAGAGATTTTAGCTAACATGTGTTTGGTTCATCCTATAGGAGGCAAATCTAGATGTTTTATAGGAATCTAATGTGAATAACACCCCTTTGGACAATCCATCATATTATCAACACAGGAACCCTTTGATGGATATGTCCTGTTAAGGGAACTTCCTGTTCAGGCAGCTGGAGTAAAAAGTGTTCTTAGGGCCTTGGTTTGTGTCACATTTTTAGTTATGTTTAGTTTACTTACTTAGATTGGCTTTTTCCATATCTCTATGTATGGACAATTTTGTTGTGATGATGTAATGATAAATGCTCTTCTTCTAAAATTGTGGTGCTCCCAGACTTGTTGTGAACTCATCATACACATCTAATGCAGTCTCACAATATGTTTTTCATTTAAATGCAAGTAATGTCCAGTGTTTGCAGAACTTAACAAACTAAGGGTGCAGTCCTAACCAACTTTTCAGCGCTGGTATAGCTGTGCCAGTGGGGCATGTACTGCATCCTGCAGTTGGGGGGCAGTTACGGAGGCCTCCTCAAGGTATGGCATTGTTTGTTCCCTTACCTTGAAGTTGCATTGCCCTTCTGTCAGTGCGGGAAAATGAGTTAGGATTACACCCTAAAATATACATAGATGCCCCCTTTATCAGTTGGAATGCTATCAAAATGATATGACAGCAAGCCTTGTGGGATGGCAACCTGGTTTGGGTTTATATCTCTCTGCAATGTGCTATATACAGTGATAACGCTCTATATAGAATGATCAATTATAAAATATTGGTGATATTAACACAAGTTCTTTTATGTGCATCATAACATAGTATCATCCAAAGTCATAGTCCATATTTGAGGATGGATTTGGTTTCCTACAGAATAGCGATATTCTCATTATTTTTCTCAAAGGAAGCTGATATACAGTATTAATATGTTTATTAAGAATATTTTAAGTATACTCTATATTTATATACTGCTTTGGGAACAGGGGACCATTTATTTCTTTATTTTGCTCTGTAAAGCACTTTGCGAACTTTAGTTAAAAAGCAGTATGTAAATATAATATAAATACTCTTTAAAAATGTTATTTCTAGTTTAAGGGAAAATGCAGGAAATCCTAAACCTTCACTTCAGAACTTTTATGATGTTTTATTTTCCTGCACACTAAACAAGGAGCATAAGGATGTTTTCAGATCAACATGTTTATTATATTTAGTTTTCATTTCAGTGTGTTGTCCCTTGCTGTTCTGTTCAAGCTGGGGAGGCTGCTGAATGTTCTTCAGTTTGTTCTCTGGGGTGTTTTGTTTTGTGTTTTGGCACAAAATGGGACTTTTGGAATGAGGCAGAAAGTTTCTCAAGTGCACCCCCCCTCCTGTATACTTTCACACCTGTTCCTTTGCTGTCCTGATTGAAAAGAAACAATTGGAACAGAAGCAATTTTCTGTTTTAAAATAGCAATATCGTCACATTGCTAATTACATTTGGCTAGATGACAACATCGCCAATGGCAAACAAAAGCTAATTCAGAGTGCGGAAAAATGCTTATAAATCAGGAAGCACTGGAAGCTCTCTCTCTCTGAAAGAGCTTTGTTTACCCGTAGGAGCAACCCAATCCTGCCCATACAGTGATGCAGTAGCGCCAAAACGGCCACCTCTGTATCCAGTGCAGGAAATGAGGCAGCTGGAGATTTCCCCCAGGCAAGGGGACATTTGTCCCCTTGCCCTGGGGAAAGCCCCAGCAGTCACTATGGTGCTACTCAGGCCTGCATCAGCAAAATCTCTGGCATAGGCACATGCAGCTCCATGTCAGTAGATTGGGCCCAGGAAAGGGATAGAATCTGATGGGAGCCTCTGCCAATGTTCCTGCCCCATCACAGGCCTGGTCTTCCTAACATTTTCTCTTAACCTACAGCACTGTAATGTTCAGATCTGGGGTCATCTGCACAGTTTATGGGAGAGTGCAACCTCAGTACAGTAAATCATTTCTTTGTTGGAAGCTGGTGGCTGGACAGCTGCTTCCTTCAAAAGAAAACCCAAGAGGACATGATGACCTTATCATAGATCCTTTCACAGATCATTCAGCTGTTTGTACTGCAGTAGCAGCTGCCAAATGGGACCAAAACCAAGCCTTATGCTCGCTGTCGGAGAGTGTCTACACATGGAAGCTTTTTGGGATCCATTGCTGAACTTGCTCCTGGCTCCCAAACCTCTCTGCTTCTTTAGAACTATAGCACTACAGGATAGTGCTCAGAGCTTGGATTGGCGATACAGCACGAGGAGGAGGGGTTAACTTCCCCTCTGTATTGTTCAAGTTGGGAAGCCTACACCCCAGGATTATTAACAGTATTTATATTATTAACAGTATTTATATACCGCTTTTCAACTAAAAGTTCACAAAGCGGTTTACAGAGAAAAATCAAATAACTAAATGGCTCCCTGTCCCAAAAGGGCTCACAATCTAAAAAGATGCAAAAGAATACCAGCAGACAGCCACCAGAACAGACACTGCTGGGGTGAGATGGGCCAGTTACTCTCCCCCTGATAAAAAAAAGGAGCACCCACTTGAAAAAGTGCCTCTTACCCAATTAGCAGGGGTTATATTTGTCAATATACAATTTTATGCTTTTTATCATTTTTTTGCATCCGCTGATCATCATGATTCAGATGCTATGCTAAAATGCTTGAGCAGACCAGCCCTCTGTTGTGGGGGGGGGGGTGAACAGAGCATTTTTACATACATTTATCATTTTGTGACGCTGCTATCTGCTGAGTCAGTCCACCTGGGCCAGTATTTTCTACATTGGTTAGCAGCAGCTCCCCAGGGCTTCAGACAGGAGTCTTTCCCAGCCAAATCTAAAGATGCTAGTGAGTTAATCTATCAAAACTGGGACATTCTGCATGCAAAGTAGGTGCTCCACCACCAAGCTTTCAACCTTTAATTTAATCTAATTTTTGGCAACAAATGAATATAGGTATATATAAACAGGCAGGTTGTAAAACCTTTGGGTGGCCCTCTTCTATCAAATGTTTTACTAATATCTTGATTATATTTATATGGAACTCAAGGCAGCTTCTACAGGGTTCCCGGGAGGTTATCCATCCAGTGGGCACTGACCATATCTAGACCAGCTTGACTTCAGCAACACATTTATGCCACAATCCTATGCTAGCCTCTGCTGGCAGAACAAGTGCACGCACTGTCGCAAATGTGCCATAAAGCATGTTGTGACAACATGGACAGTCGTGGTACCTGCGGAAAGGTCCATGCCAGCCTGCCAGCTCCATTCAAAGCGTGTGCTTGCTAGAGACGGTAAGGTCTCTGCAGGCTGGCAGGGACCAGGGGGAGTTTGGAACAGTGTGGGGCAGAGTGTAACTGGGCAGGGGGAGAGCAGGGAGGGGTAGATCAGTTCCAGGAGGGGGGCGGGAATGGTGGCAGAGGCTTCCACCATATCCTATCCCCCTTCCTGAGCCTGAATTCGCAACACGGGGCTGCTCGGATTTGCACCAGCTATTTTGCAGGTGCAGACTTGAGTAGTTCCATTGCGGATGCTGGGGCTTACCCCGACAAAGGGGGGAAATGTCCCTTTCCCCCATGCAGACCTTCAGCAACCTTCTTTCCCACACAGGATGCAATGGAGGCTGTTTTGGTGCCCCCACTCTGCGGGGTAGAGAGTAGGATTGGGCTGCCTGCAAAGTAGTATCATTGCTAGATCTAAACTTGGTTCACAGGAAACAAATGGGGTGTGGGTGAGTGCTGATCAGCTGAGTAGCAAATGAGTAAATAAAGAAATGAGTTTTCAAGCTCAATATTCTTTCAGTTAAGTGATTCGTATCTCGTCTTTCCCTCTGAATAATGGATGTGTTCAAGGCATCTGAGTTTCTTTGCTTTTATTAGTGGTGTAGAAAGGTAAAGGTTTGGCAGGTGCATCTTTAGCACTATAGCACTATAGTAGTGAGGGAAGTTCCACATAAGAAGAGCCCCGCTGGCTCAGGCCATAGGCCCATCTAGTCCAGCTTCCTGTATCTCACAGTGCCCCACCAAATGCTTCAGGGAGCACACAAGACAGCAAGACACAACCTGTGTCCTGGTGCCCTCCCTTGCATCTGGCACTCTGAGGTAGCCTACCTCTAAAACCAGAAGCTTGCAAATACCTTTCATGGCTTGTAACCCGTGATGGACTTTTCCTCCAGAAATTTGTCCAAACCCCTCTTAAAGGCATCCAGGACAGATGCCATCACTACTTCCTGTGACAAGGAATTCCACAGACTAATTACACTCTGGGTAAAGAAATATTTTCTTTTGTCTGTCCTAATTCTCCCAACACTCTATTTTAGTTGATGTCCCCTGGTTCTGGTGTTATGTGAGAGGGAAAACAGCATCCCTCTATTCACTCTCTCCATCCTATGCATAATTTTGTATGTCACAATCATGTCCCCCCTCAGGCGCCTCTTTTCTAGAAGTGCTTTCCCACATGTGCATGCCGTACATCTCTTGGGCTTATACAGTATTTTGAATCTATCAAGCCGAAATGGGAACATACAGTATTCTGTTCTGGGGGCTCTTGCCATCGCTATTGGATCACTTCAGAATCCAGTCAGCCAAGTTGTCCCTAATTGTTTAAAGTTAGTACTCTTCCCAGACTCTTTGTCTGAAAGTTTGTCATGATGAAATCTTCCTTCCAAGTCGCCTTGAGGAGAAAAAAGAACCAGAGAAAGGGATGGGATTGTGCTCCAGAAAGAACTGCAGAAGAGCAGTCAAATGTTGGCACAAGGCGGGCAAGTTTTTCTAAATAGTTAGGTTAGAAAGTTATCCAAATATTGGATAGAGGAAAACAGAGCATAGATTCCGGGAGTCTATGAAGTTTTATGCCAAAGAGAGTTTGGAAAAGGATTAAGGAATTTCTGTTCTATGAAAGCTAATGTCAGACTGAACTCTTTAGATGAGTGTTTATTCAAATGAGAGAGAGAGAGAGAGAGAGAGAGAGAGAGAGAGAGAGAGAGAGAGAGAGAGAGATTTCTGAACAGCTCCAGCACAGTAATTGGCTCAGGCTGTGAGGAAGCAGAGCAATAGACCATAACGTTTAAAATTGCTACTATCCTGACTTAACACCCAAACCTGATATGGGGCTGCATTACCGTGCCCTTAATAGTTACATGGCAAGGAAAGGTTTTGGCAGGTGCACCATCCAGAGGAAGTAGAAGTATGTACTGAGCACACACTTTGTGTGCAGAGGGTCCCAAGTATCCTGCTCAGAGAGAATGGGAATTAGGATCATGAGGTGTAGTTTAGGATACTTCAGGGATACCTTGAGGATTCTCAGAGGCTTCAGAAGGCGAATCCTTTTTATTTATTTTTTAATTGATCTCAACTTGCCATGGTTTCTGAAAGTTATTGCACATGCTCAGTTCTCATCAGGTTGGTCCAGTGAGTAGTTTATTTTTCCATATCAGTTATTTTAAACTTACAGATAGTATTTCTTCTGCATACCTAGGAAGTTCTCTGACTGCAGAAGCTGCTTCCTTTTCCATGGGTGGCCCTGTTTCCACGGCCCTACTGATAGACATGGAACCACCAACTTTGCTGTTAGATATAATGTAATACAAGTACAGCTGTCCCACTGTATCTGTGGGGATTATGTTCCAAGATCTATCACGGATGCCTGAAACCATGCATAGCAGAGAACCCTATAGCCCTCCACTATATCCAGACTCTCCATGAATTTCTTGAAGTCTTGCCTGAAAGTCTCAGAGCTCATCCTTCTCTGCTGGGGTGGTCCAGATGCACCTGCAGGGAGACCTTGTGGTAGCCATGGCAGATCTCATCAGATGAAGCCTCGTGCCTCACTCCCAACATCTGGTACACGTTGCTGGTGCTGAAGGTCCCATAGCAAGAGTTCCAGCAGCCCCATCATGGAATGGCACCACCCGCCCACACGACCTCCTCCAGCTGGAGCAGAGAAACAAACAAGAAAGGAGTGCCATAGTGGCGGATGCAGCCTTTTCCACAGCAGCACACACCCCTAGTTTTCCTGCCTGCCATGCCCCCTCCTTTCCCCCCCCCCACTTATTTAGAATATTTTGATCTGTGGTTAGTTGAAACCACAAATACAAGCCCTGCAGATATGGAAGGATGCCTGTATATGAATGTTGGTGATGATATAACAATAATAGTGCAGCCCTTTCAAAATTGAAACATGTGATCCTTTTGCCAGAAGAGGAAACATTTTAAGAAGAGCATTGAAGGAATCATATTTTTCAGTAGCACATCCTGAAAGGATGAGTGTTTATTGGATTGGGAAAAATGAAGTAGGAGTTGTTGCTTGCTAGCTTCATCTTAAGTTAGAATGTCCTCCTGCTAATGCAGGAGGATCCCACCGCAGATCTCATCGATCTTATGGTCTTAGTCCTTATGGGACTATGAGACTTTATTTCCACGTGGAGAGAGGTCTAAATCAGCCATGCCATCATGGATTGGGAATTGACTTTATCACTCCTGTCAAATGACTATTATAAGTGCTTTTTGGTTGGCCAAGGAATGTGAATGTCGCAGACAAAATCACCTGGATTCCCATTCACACAGCATACAGAATAATCCCTGTGCCTTAATTGGGGCTCTTCCAAACAGTCAGAATCAGATTGCATGACTGCCTTGCTATTTGTTGTGGTCCTGCAGATTTGCAAGGTTAACCTAGAATTTGTAAGGTATTCCAACAAATACTTTGATAGAGTATATCAGTATACAATATAAAGAGACTTGCTGGATCAGACCAAAGGTCTACCTAGTCCAGCATCCTGCTTCCCTCTGTGAGCAACCAGATTCTTCTGATAAGCCCCCAACCACAGCAAAGAGACAATCGCTCTTTCCCACTTTTGCTCCCCAGTATTTGAGAACTGTGGTTCTCAACAATAAATGGGCAAATGTCTTCTGCCTGCAGCACAAGGGAATGAGGATTAGATATGCCCTTCTCGCCTGTTTCAGTTGAGCACTATGTAAATACAGTTAATCCTGCAACAACTGTCAATAATGTACTTATATAGTGCCTGTTGAAGGCTAATCCACAGGTACATACATAAATGGCACAGGAAGGATGGATGCTTTATAGCACTTGGTAATCTAGAGAACTTCAAAGCAAATTATGTCCCCATTGGGGAGGATGCATCGAAAACAAATAGTGTGAGACACAGTTGTTTCTTAATTGCACATGTTCATCAGTGCAACAGTAATGAATGAGTACCATACACATAGAAGCCTGAGCACACTGTTGGGGCAGCAACCACATGTGCATGGGTTGTATATCTCAAAGAGCTTACTAAGGCTGCTGCAATTTCAAGTTGTTGAAATACAGTGATTGCGAGAGGCACATGTCAGTGGATCTGTGTTCTATTGCAAAAATAATTTATGTTTTGAATTCAGACTAGATGTCTAGAATAATCTGTTAGAGCTGCTATAAATGTCTGGAGGTGCACATGATAGTCCTCTGGTGGGAGGTAGACAGTTTTTTTCAGAGGCCCTATGTCAAATTCCTGTATGGAAACTTGTATGGAGGTGGGGGTGCTTTTCAAACATGTGTACATCTTGAAGTAGTGGAGTTCCTTGAGAAGACAATGCACAGCTGTTAGACTGATTTGGCTCTGAGGATCAGTCACTTAACTTCCACCTGCGTACAACACTGAAAATCTTTTTCTCATGGTGGTGCTACCTACAGAAGGAATAATGTTTCAGTGACCTACACAAGACATGATTGAACCAACCAGGAGCAGCTAAGGCTGCAATCCATTCAAGGATGCTAGTTTTAGCATTTATCTCCTCCCCTCCAGTGAAACTTGTCCCGTGCTACTCACGTCACATACATCTGCGTTTACTAGACTTCTCACCCTCCCATACCCACTGCTATTGTGACCACCCACCTTCCACACCCTGCTTCCCTTTCGCATCAGGCTGTCTTGCTGCTCTTTAAACTTAATTCATTAACGAAACATCATTCAGGCTGTAGTCCTATACACATTCCCCTGGGAGTAAGTCCCATTGAAAACTATGGGACTTACTTCCAAGTAGACATGCATAGGATTGCACTTTTTCAGGGCTATGTAATGTTGGTGATGGCCATCAGCTGGGTATTTTCAACACAAAGCAGACACATCTGTAAATTTTTAAAAATCATTTTTCCTCTGATTGGTGTAATTTTTTAAAAGGGTTCAGTCCTATTCTGAGCATCACAATAGATCTGGCTACATGAGAGTATTCAGAGTGAATGCCCTCACTTTCGTTCTTGTTCACAGCCTCCCTCCCCTAAAAATAACCAAAAAGTGGTATACTAGTCAAAGGTTACAAACTTTTTCACAAATGAAGCACCCACCTATCCCCACCCAAACTTTCAGATAAACCATCTTGTCATGCTTCTTTCTCACCTTAGCCTCACTGCCCCCAGCTTTGCATCAGTCCTGGAATTTTGCCTTCTCCCTCCCCCTTTAACTTGCCTTTCAACTTTTGAAGCTGCCTACTAATCAGATTGGTTCCTCTGGTTCAGTGCTAGCAGCAGTTCTCCTGGGCCTCAGAAAGAGGTCTTTCCCAACCAAACCTGGAGTTGCTAGGGACTGAAACAGTAATCTTCTGCGTGTGGTGTGGTGTGCCCTACCACTGAGCAATGATCCCTTTGTGTTTTCATTGATTGGCCTCCATTAATGCATACAAGGAGATCAGTCATCCTTCCACACTTTGAGGACAAAGGTACTTTCCATCCACCTTTTGTACGGAAGTCTGAGGCTGGGGAATGGGTGTGTCAGAGGTTGTAACCTCCTATGACTTAGGAGGATGGAGAAGCAGAGGCAGGGTATAAGGCAGCCAGACTTTCTGCTTCCTGGAGTGGCGTTGACACACACCACTTAACACAGCCAATGTCAACAGGAGACCTGAAGGAATAAGGCAAAACCAAACACATCGACACTCCTCAGAACAAGAGTCATAAAACCTGCGCAAACCTGAACAAGTGGCAGAACAGCCTTTTTATACTGTCCGAATCAATAACTAAATCTTGCTAAGAGTGTTTGCAGACACATAAATGACACACACCACAAATTGGCTCACTGGATTTATGATTCAAAGAAGCCTGGAACTTCTAATTGAGAGATTCGGCAGGGGCTTGGCTGGCTTCCTCTCAAATCTTGCCATATATGCACTCACTGATCAGTCAGTAAACTGTTTTTAAAAAAAAAGTTTTAAACATTAGTTACATGGCTGAAATTTTGCAAGCATCCTGGAGCCCACATGTAATGTATGAGTATCTTACATGTACCAATAATCTTTACCCACAGCAAGTATATCCTCAAGCTTAGTTTGGCACTTGGGGTAGCTTTTGGAAAAGTGCTGGGGAGGAGGTAGCATTTGTGGTGCATGTCAGCACCAACAACATGAGGAAATGTAGCTGAGAGGTCCTGGAGGCCAAATTTAGACTATTGGGTAAGAAGCTTAAAGCCAGGATCCCAAAGGTAGCGTTCTCAGAAATGCTACCAGTTCCACGCACAGGGCCAGCTAGGCAGGTGAAGCTCAGAGGCTGCAATGTGTGAATGAGATGATAGAGTTGGGAGGAGGGGTTTAGATTAGTTAGGTGCTGAGGAACGTTCTGGGACAAGCTGAGTCTGAACAAGAGGGACAGGCTTCACTTGAACCAAAACAGAACCAGACTGCTGGTACGTAACGTTTCAAAAGGTGGCAGATCAGCTTTTAAATTGAACTCTGAGGGAAAACCAACAGGAGCCGAGTGGCGTCCGGTTTGGGACTCATCATCCCTATGGGATGAGAGTGGAGAAGTTAGAGAACAACAAGAAAATGACAGAGTAGGAATTAAGAGTGGAAGCACAATGGGACGTGACAGCCGGTCCAGCAAAACGAGAGGCTGTGTGGGGATAAAGGCACAAATAAGCAGCCCTTCTCATATACAGGTGCTTTTATGCAAATGCCCAAAGTCTCTGAGCAAAGATGGGAGAACTGGAATGTTTGGTGGCTAGGGAAAACATTGATATAGTGGGCATGATGGAAACCTGGTGGAATGAAGAGAACCAGTGGAATACTGCAATCCCAGGCCACAACTCTATAGGAGGGACAGGGAGGAGCATGTTGGAGGTGGGGTGGCCATCTGTGTCAAAGATAGTGTAGAATCTAACAGAGTAAAGATTGAAGGAGGGACTGCCTCCACCATAGAATCACTGTGGGTTAAACTACCAGGCCCAAGGAGCGATGTAATAGTGAGGGCATGCTGTGGACCAAAAATCTGAAGGGGACCCTGTCCCCACCATTTCAAACCTCCCTGCCACTTTTCTCTTCTTGGATATATGCCACCAACAGAGGAGACCCATAGGTGGTCCCAGGACGTAGGTGGGGGTAAGTAGAAATGTCTTATACTTACCTCCCATTTGCCTTCAGATTGACTTTTTTGTGCAGCTGCATTGGCGCTGCCGACGGGATAGGATTGGGACCTCAATAGTGCATTTCAGAACAGGCAGAAAATTCCAATGTACGTATTAAACCAAGGCCATGCTTCACTTGGCCAATATTCAGCTTCACTTTCTCAAACCAATCAACTTCTGCAAAACGAGAGCAAAGAAATAATGTTGACAATTTAAAAAAATGCAGACAGAGACCAAGCCAGGGAAAGAAAGGCATCTTTAGACTGGGAGTAGAAGTAGGGATGTTGCAGAGGATGAACAATGTTGTTTGGACTCCTGGGTTGAGCAAAGGGGTCAGGATGCTGCAGTGCCTTTTGCCAGTGTAAACTTTGAAGGAAGTCACAGCTCCAGAATTCGGAATCACCTGCTTTTTATGCTGTGCTATGGAGTCACCCTCCTTGATGGAAGTGCCCGTTATTGTGCTTGACCCCATTTGGAAGATTTCTCTGGTTGATCTTGGTGTGGTTTCTTCTTTTCTTTTTTTTGTAAAGGCCCACAAGATTAGTACAGAACTTGATGTGTAAAGATAATTTCACAAGCTTTAAATTCAGATTTAACCTGAGCCACTCTGTTTTGCGAGTATGAAATATAGCGATTCTCCTAAGTCAGGGGTCTCCAAACCCCGGCCCAGGGGCCAGATGCGGCCCCCGGCAAGCCTCTATCCGGCCTGCGGCCAACCTCTTGCCCCTGAAAGCCTCTGGCCCACTCAACTGAACACAACCAGAACTGTGCTCTGATTGTGTCTGGAGGGTGTTCTGAGAGCCAGAAAGGTTGCATGAATGAGCCTATTCATTCATTTATAAGCTCATCTAGGTTCTATCTCTAATTTATTTATTTAAATTTTATACTTAAATTTTTTTTTTGGCCCCCAACACCACACCAGATATTTGATACAGCCCTCTGGCCAAAAAGTTTGGAGACCCCTGTCCTAAGTGATAGTGGTACTTAGAACATCAGTGTAGAAACAAGGAGGATCATACTAGTGTAAAAAACAAGACGAAAAACACTCAAACATCTGTGTAAGAAAAGGCAATATCATTTATTCCTAATACATGCTCATTCCAAGACATGCTCTTTGGCAAGGAATGTAGTTCATACAGTTAAACAAATGCAGTTTTGTCTGCTTGTTTTCCCAGTTATTAATGACCAGTATATTTAAGTTTAAACCATAGTTCTGCTCTGACCCAATTCAAAAATTCATTGCACCTCTCATTACAAGGACCTGAAGCAGCAAAGCAGGGTTAAAAAATCAAAACAAAACAAAAAACACCTGGGACTTGTGGTGTGCCACTGCCGGCCAGGGAAGGGCAGTTCTGGGTTAGGTACAACAATGGTTTTAACAATATGACAGTGTCACAGAGAACTTCAAACATACTGGTCATCAGCACTGAAAGTGTTAGTGTTAAATAGTGGGTCCATGTGAATAAAGGAAGGCATAGAGATAACAGCACATTTATTTCATCTTCAGAACAGAACCTGGCAATGAAAATACAAGGCAAACACCCCTGGCTTTATACCCCTTAGCTCTGCCCAGATTTCCCAGGATTGGTGCTGTTAAAATTCTAAACTAGAGGGCCAATCGGACTGTAAGATTTCCATCCACCACCCAATTGGTCAGCCATAAGACTGGGCCAATCGGTTTTGAAGGATTTCAATCCTGCATAACTTGGGGTACAATCCTAACCGGCAGTTATGCCGGCATAGGAGCCCCTGGAGGGTCACAAACGTGCCATAAAGCACGTTTGCGCCTCCGTGGGAGGAAGCTGCATTGGCGCATCCAGATGCACCGATGCACCGATGCACGGAGGCTGGCAGAAGCCTCCATGGCGGCTTCCTCCCCACCGCTTGTGCCAGCACATCTGCACCGACACAAGCAGCAAAGGTAGGCGTGGGGGGCGGGGGGAGGGTAGGCTACGGCTGACCCTGGGGGCGTGCGAGGGGACCTGGGGGCATGGCTGGGACCGGCAGTTATGCCGGATCCCAACCCCCGTCCCCGGGGAGAACGGAGTGGCTTCAAGCCACTCTGCTCTCCTTGGACTTGCGCCACCTCCAGAGGTAGTGCAGGTCCAAGGAGACCCATTGGGGCACGCAGCCCTTACCCAGGGGTAAGGGGAAGAGCTTTCCCTTGCCCCTGGCTGAGCCGCTGCAGCCAACAAACCTGCATTGCTTGCCTGCTCCCGCGCAGGTTTGGATTGCGCCCTTGCATGCATAACAATTAGCATTTTCAGAGGCATATCTTGGATAGCACAAGAGGGGCAGGTGCTCCAGGCACCAGTTGAGGAGGGGACCAGGCGCGACTTATAGACGGAGTGGTGGTGGCAACAAAGACAATGGAGGAAAAAAAGCCATTGAAAGTGGAAGAAGGTTGGGCTCTCTCACTCTCTTCTGTGTCTGTCTGGGTCTGAAATGGATACATTCCGGATGCTGGGCGTGTGGCAAGGCGGCAGAGGGGGCAGCGTGGTGACGCAGGGAGTGATGTCACTGCATTGCTCTGCCCCATAAATACACATCTGAGTGGTGAGCAAGAAAGAACGAGAGGCCCAATCTTCTTTATTTTAAGAAGCATGCTAATTTTTACATATTTACACCCTTCCTGTTTTGTACATTCCTGAGTACAAAATACACGAGGACCTCAGTGATTCTCAAACGTTTTAGCCCAGGACCTACTTTCTAGAATGGTAATCTGTGGGAACCCATGGGAAGTGATGTCATTAAACTGGAAGTGATATCATGGTCAGAAGTGACATCATCAAGCAGGAAATTTTTTTTAACAAAGCTGGCAGCAACTGTTACCCTGCACATGCCCAATCTCGTCTGATCTTGGAAGCTAAGCAGGGTCAGGCCTGGTTAGTACTTGGTTGGGAGACCGCCTGGGAATACTGGGTGCTGTAGGCTTATACCATAGTCTTTCGAGACTGAAGGTTGCCAACCAAACCAGGCTGCAATCCCATCCACACTTTCCCAGGAGTTAGCCCCACTAACTATCACTGTTAAAAGCATATACATTGTTAAAAGTACAGATCTCCTCAAATACAGTAACATACCATTTTGGCATCAAGTCTAATATACTAAAAATAAAATATTGAATAGGGGCTCACCTGAAATTGGCTCACGACCCACTTAGTGGGTCCTGACTCACAGTTTGAGAAACAGTGCACTAGGTAGCTATGGGAACTTTGGAATTCATTCTGGTCATTGTTCAGAAAGAAAGATTATCTGAATTCTGCCACATGCCACTAGGGGGCAATAAGAAGTCTGCAAAAGAGAGGATGCCCAGCGACAGTGGCTTTTTAGTGACATTTTACTTTAAACATACTGTATTACAGTAGTCAGTAGACATATTGAAGGTATGTTTGCCTGAGTGTATCTTCGACAGGCACCATGCATAATAAAACTCATGGACCTTGGAACGATGATTGCTTATGTTATCATTAGAAATTAAGTGTATACAGTATTCTGAAAGATTCCTCTGTTCAGATGGGAAGCAGCAGAAGCTATTTCCTTCTGGTAAGGGTGCATGTGTGTGTTTTAATTATCAATTCCTGTTTCTTTACTTTCTAAACTACAGATTACTATCCAGAACACACATTCTACCCATGGTCAAATCACCTGTACCCCAATAGTGGTCACTTTCTCTTTCCTCTTTCTGAAGTAGACTAGGCTCACATGAGCAAAATTGAGCATTTTTCTGTGTGCAGTCAACAGGGTACACCACACGTGCAGACACACCTGCAAAGAAACAGCTGGTTTATGTGTCCATCTCTCACACCAGTGAAAATCTTTTCAGTAAGTGAGAAGTGTCTTATCACCTCTTGGTGTTACTGTATATCATCAAAAATGGGAAGTGTTTCTGCAGTCAAAACTCTTCCTCTTGTCAGAAAGGATTTGGGAAAGCAGAAACAACAATGTATGCTGCAGCTAGTGAGCCCTGGGAAACTCAGGGACTTCTACCCTCTGTCAACAAAAAGTCTCATTTTTCATTCTGTCCGGTTTTAAACAAGCTGAGGTCTTTAAAAAAAAAAATACAAATAGGCCATTTTCAGAAGTGACAAAATCACCGTTACTTTGTGCATTTCCCACATTTGAAATTCATGTGTAAAACTACCTTGGCCTGAAACCAGGGATCACCTTCTCCCATATGAATCTACCCCTACATTGAGATCAGCAGCTAGTAGCGCTCCTGTCTTCTTTCCCGCAATATTCAGTGCATTTTCACAATGAGACTTGGGCCCACCACCAATATCGCTGCACAGGAATTTAGTTAGGATTCAGCTGTCCCCTTCATCAGATGTCATTAGAAAGCAACTGCTATTTAATGAGATTGTTTCAAAACAGTTGGGGGGGATCTGTACAGTTGTATTGAATTGTTTCAATACAGTTCAATACAGTATCTGTGGGGTATCCATTCCCAACCACCTCCGTGGATACCAAAACCCAGCTGGTGCACGGGCCAGAGTGGCCTCCAACGCACTGGTGGACCCATGGAGACCCATAGCAGCAAGTAGGCCTGTGCATTGGATTGGAGGGAGGTGGGGAAGGGGTTAATCAGGGCAGGGAGGAGGGCAGATCAGGCCCAGGAGAGGGGTGGAATTGGCAATATTAATGCATACCAAATCCCGACTCCCTTTCAGGGCCTGATCTCCCTTTCTGGGTCAACACGGAGTAGCGCCAGCAATTGAGCTGGCTTAGGTCCAAGTTGACCCATAGTGTCTGCTAGGAACTACTCCAGGTTCAGGGGACAAATGTCCCTTTACCCTATAGAAACTCCAGAAGCTGAAACCCCCCATAGGATACAGTGGTGGCTACACCAGTGCCACTGCATCACTGTGTGGGGGTTTAGGGCCCAATCCTATTCAACTTTCCAGTGCCAATGCAGCCACAGTGCAGCCTTGAGGTAAGGGAACAAATGTTCCCATACCTTGAGGAGGCTTCTGTGCCTGCCCCACCACCACAGGATGCAGTGCATGCCCTCTCCCAGTTTCTCTTTCTTTATGTACCTCATCTGCTAAACTCAAGTACACTAGTGTGTAAACTATGCTTCCCAGAACACATTTGTGATGCTACCTCTCTCTCTTCCTGCAATATCCCTTCAAAATCCACCAGTGACATCTTTGGCACATCCCTCTATTCCCTGGCTTGTTTACACGATTCCATGGATCCTTAGGATGTGCTTTAGGAGGTCCATGAACTGGACACAATTTTTTTGTTGTCTGTTTGTGTTTATGTGCATTTTTCTGGGGAGGAGTCCATAGCTTTCATCTGATTCTCAGACAGGTCCATGACCCAAAAAAGGTAAAGAATAACTGCACTGGTCCTCCCTGTCCCTTACAGAAATAAAGCATAAGTATGTGTAACTTTACTCAACACATAATATTTCTCTGTTTACCCTTCCATCGTCCTCTCCTCACTCTTTTTACTTCCCTCTGCTAACTTAAATTGTAAGCTCCTTGGGTCAGGGATCTGTCTTCTGCTAATTATGATGTATCCTCCTTTACACTTTACAGAACAATGATCAAGTGGCTATTGAGAAGAAACAAAAAATTCAGTAAAATCAGTTGATGTCCAAAGCACATGAAAACCAATTAAGGAAAAGCCACAGATAAAACATCACTTCAGCAACCAGTGAATAAAACAGCAACAGTAAAATAACACAGCAACCAGTAAATACAGCTTATTACTCTGAAAAGTACTGTGCACACTGATATCATAATGATGATGATGATGATGATGTTTGACCAGTATATATTTCCAAGCTCTTTTATCTGCAATCATAATATTCACCAACAGATATACATTGGATAGGATGGCATTTATACCAGTCAGCCCTGTTTTTTCCCCGCACACCTAACATGTGTATCAAAGACTTGTGATTCAAGTCTTTTTGAATCATAAAAACACTCCAGGCGTTAGGACTCATTTTGACTTGAGTTGCAGGGGGTGGAGACTTGTGACTCGACTCGAGTCAAGCCACACTGGATGAGGGAGGGCAAGAGGCCCCCGACTCGAGTCAAGCCTGCTATGCTGCTGTCCACTATTTTACCCATATAATCTAGTCCTTGTATTAAGGAGATGGGAAGATGTTTGCCCATCTTTGCCCATCAACATACATTACTTGACAGATTATTTATTTATTTATTTTCATTTTCATCAGCCTTTTTACTCTCTCCACTTGGGTTCAGGCCAGTCAAGAGAATCTGCCAGGCTGGAAATCACAACAATATTTTGATTCCAGAAATGAACAGAAAAATCAACCAAGGACATAGATCCCCAGTTGCCCAAAGTGTGACTGGCAATTATTCCTTTAGGTTTTACTTTTTGCTGCTGCCCAAGAAAGCCACTAAGGGTAAAGCCAGGCTTGTATGTTCTTACCAGCAAAGTTCAGCCAGAGCCATCTGGTCCACAAAGGAGTGACCAGAAAAGCATCACAAATACTGGATTTTTCCAATATGGTGGCTCAAGTTTAAGATAGTGGTGACCATACAGTGTTAGCCTTTGAGCTGATCTACCTGTTAAAGTTGCACAGGGATGCTGTCGAAAACGGCATTCCCATGGTGTGTTCTCCATACACACCCTAAATTGTAACATGTACAAGCTCTTGCTATGTGATACAGCATCAGCATGGATTGCGGCTTTAGTTTAGTGGTATAATACATGCTTTTCACGTAAAAGGTCCCAGCCCTTCTTAGCATCTTAGGTAAGGCTGGAAAAAGACCCCTGTGTGACCTCTTGAAATACTTGGGAAAATCCAGGCTCCACTCACAGCCACAATTAGCATGGAGTGGGGGTCTTCATACAGTACTAATGCTGCAACCCATGATAGAAGTTTGTAAATGTTGTGGCCAAAGGAATAATAATGGCGTAAAAAATAGAGGATGATTCATGTTCATATGTGCCCCATTTTCAGTAATTCTTACAACAACCCTGCAAGATGGTATAGTATCATTATATCTTCATATTATAGATGAGAGAGAGAGAGAGGCATTTTTACAACCCCCTAGGGAATTTATGGCTTAGGTGAGATTCAAACCAAGGATTTACAGAGCAATCTGCTGAATAGCCAGTACACTACAAACAAGAGAATGCCCTTTTCAGTAGCATCACCATAAATCTTCCATCCACAGGGGTTTAATTAGTTTTAATCAAGCCCCACAAAAGAAGCAGGTGCATCTCAAGAACTGAGTGCTTGCTCAGTGACCGCTTGGGACACATCGCCCAAGCGGCACAGGATGGTCATGGGACATGGCCATCCAAGTCCAGCACTGGGGGGTGCCTTATGAAACCTATCCTAGCAGAGCTCCTTTAAGCCTGCAGTCCACTGTATAAACTCCTGCTTCCAATCAAATCTCATTGTGACTGGCATTAAGGAGATTAGCTTATCCCTGCAGCCCGCACTCCCTTTTGCTTAGTCAGACAGAACATGGCTCCCTGCTTACAGTCCCTGTGCTGCTTGCTGGGCAGAGAAGTCCCTGTCTGGGTGTGAGGCTCTTCTAGCTCTGTATTAGAGAACCAGCAGGTCCACCTGGAACATGAATGGCTATGAGTTGCTTCAGGAAACACCAGGTACTGGGTACAAGGACTTTAGTTTTGACCATCATGCTATCTGGGGAGGAAAGAGTACTGCTGAAATTGAATCAGGAAAATTGTGCCCACGACTAACTACTCTGCACCTAAACTGAGAATGTGGGCATTTTTGCACATACCATTAAAAAAAAAGCCTCCCTGCATCTGTAATGTGAAATGGCTAGTATATACATTTAGTTTCAAAATGGTTCTCCTCCACTTTCTGTCCTGTGTTGTATTCACACATGTTCCCAAGTAGCAAGGCTTCAAGGCACTTTGAATGGCATGTGTGAAAATGCCCTGCAGGATTCCTATAAAAGCCCCCCACCCTCCCCAGCCCAAGTGAAAGAATAGGACAGCAGCAGTTTAAGTAGTTTTGGAAACATATTAACAGCTTTAAGTTCCTTGAAGAAGAGCCAAACCTGATGCTGTTTTTTTGTGAGGATAAGCACTTTGGGTGTTTTCAATCTGATTAGCAGGAAGTTTTCTGTGCTAGTTTATTGTCGGGTAATTTCTGGGCAAACATTCTCTGAAGCCAACATATCACAATAATCCCATGTTTGGCCTTCAGATTCTGTCAGACATTTAAGTTTCCTGGAACTGGAAAGAAGCAACTCTCCGTTTTCTGTCTGTCCATTAGAATGCCCCAAGAGTAGCATCCTGTACTTCTTGTCCCAAGTCATTAAGCCACCAGTGCCTTTAATGTGTGCTGCTGCTTTCTCAGCTGTCAAAGGATAAGGACTGTAGCTCAAAGGTGGAGCACATGTTTTGTATGTAGAAAGTCACAGGTTAAATTCTTGGCATCTCTAGGTAGAATTGGGAGAACACTCCCTCCCCCCTTCACCTGGAACCCTGGGGAGCAACTGCCTGTCAGTGCCAACAGTAATGACCTAAATAGACCAATTGTGTGATTTATGTAAGTCATTTTCTTATGTTCAAACGTTTCTATTTGTGGTGACGAGAGCTAGAGATATATGTGAATAAACCAAACTGACACCCTCTACTATCGGGGCATATTCCCATGGTAGCCAGCCATGCTTAGGATAGGTGCTTTAGGCTGCAATCCTATCCATACTTTCCTGGGAGTAAATTTCATTGAACACAATGGGACTTACTTCTGAGTAGAGACATGCATAGGATTGGACGGTTTGTGCAGGACTGCTGGGAGGATTTATGAGCCTCCAGCACACTCACTCAGTGACCTCTAGGTTGAAAAAAAAAATGTGTTGTGCCCATTTGTCCAAGGTCCTATTCCTTGTCACAACACCCTTCCTGCTCTTCCATGGTTCACAGCACTGTACATAACTCCAAATGAAGGAAATATCCCTGGAAAAGTCAGGTTATAATTTTCTCATGGGTCTCAGGATCCATTTGCCACATATTGATGCCTGGAAGCTACCGAAGGAGACTGCACAACCCATGATCATTCATTGATTACCCTGCTCCCTTGAACTGCTAAGATCTTATGTGCTCTCTGAGCACATCATGCTTAAAAAATAAGTCATGCTCTGACTTGCAGATCTACCTATGAAGAATCATTATGGCGTATAGATCTGCCTACTCTGCCTCTCTTGAAATGACATATGAGGGAGTTCAGTTTATAATGCTCACCAAATTCATTTTTTAAAATCCCAAAACTACCTGGACTTGAAAAACTGGCACACTGCATAAAAAGATTCTAGTTTTTAATGGAGTAGTATTCTATGGGCAGGGAGTTTTTACATGCATTTACAATTATGCAGCTTCCTGGCTGCAGTCCGAAGTGGAGCAAACCCAGGAGGGCAGTTCCACATGATTATTATTCTGTATAGTTCACATCTGACAAGGTGAGAACCTCCCAAATTTCTTTCATTTTCTCTTTCATCATTCAATTGGACAATTAGGCTTCCTAATCACATGAAGGAGCTCTCTGCGATATACACCTAGGCACCTTTCATACTAACACAGAAGGCAAGAGCACTGAGGGTAGAGTGTGCAATCCCACTCTCTCCATGTGTTTAATACTGTAGAACAGTGTTTCTCAAACTATGGGTCAGGACCCACTAGGTGGGTCATGAACCAATTTCAGGTGGGTCCCCATTCATTTCAATATTTTATTTTTTAATATATTAGACTTGATGCTACTATGATATGTGACTACATTTGGGGAAATATTACACATCTGTACTTTTAACAGGCTATGATGTATATGCTTTCAATAATGATAGTAAATGGGACTTACTCATGGGTAAGTGTGGGTAGGTTTGCAGTCTAGGACTGTTAAAAATTTTCCTGCTTGAAAATGTCACTTCTGATCATGACACCACCTCTGGTGGGTCCTGACAAATTCTCATTCTAAAAAGGGTCCCAGTGCTAAAACCACTGCTGTAGAGGATTCTTACCATGTGCCCCATAAGAACATAAGAACAGCCCCACTGGATCAGGCCACAGGCCCATCTGGTCCAGCTTCCTGTATCTCACAGCGGCCCCACCAAATGCCCCAAGGAGCACACCTGATAACAAGAGTCCTGCATCCTGGTGCCCTCCCTTGCATCTGACACAGCCCATTTCTAAAATCAGGAGGTTGCACATACGCATCATGGCTTGTAACCCGTAATGGATTTTTCCTCCAGAAACTTGTCCAATCCCCTTTTAAAGGCATCCAGGCCAGATGCTGTCACCACATCCTGCGGTAAGGAGTTCCACAGACCAACCACACGCTGAGTAAAGAAATATTTTCTTTTGTCTGTCCTAACTCTCCCAACACTCAATTTTAGTGGATGTCCCCTGGTTCTGGTGTTATGTGAGAGTGTAAAGAGCATCTCTCTATCCACTTTATCCTTTCCATGCATAATTTTGTATGTCTCAATCATGTCCCCCCTCAGGCGTCTCTTTTCTAGGCTGAAGAGGCCCAAATGCCATAGCCTTTCCTCATAAGGAAGGTGCCCCAGCCCAGTAATCATCTTAGTTGCCCTCTTTTGCACCTTTTCCATTTCCACTATATCCTTTTTGAGATGCGGCGACCAGAACTGGACACAATACTCCAGGTGTGGCATTTCCATCGATTTGTACAATGGCATTATAATATTAGCCATTTTGTTCTCAATACCTTTTCTAATGATCCCAAGCATAGAACTGGCCTTCTTTACTGCCGTTGCCTTCTTTACTGACACTTTCATCGACTTGTCCACCACCACCCCAAGATCTCTCTCCTAATCTGTCACAGACAGCTCAGAACCCATTAGCCTATATGTGAAGTTTTGATTTTTTGCCCCAATGTGCATGACTTTACACTTACTTACATTGAAACGCATCTGCCATTTTGCTGCCCATTCTGCCAGTTTGGAGAGATCCTTCTGGAGCTCCTCACAATCACTTCTGGTCTTCACCACTCGGAAAAGTTTGGTGTCGTCTGCAAACTTTGCCACCTCACTGCTCAACTCTGTCTCCAGGTCATTTATGAAGAGGTTGAAGAGCACCGGTCCTAGGACAGATCCTTGGGGCACACCGCTTTTCACCTCTCTCCATTGTGAAAATTGCCCATTGACACCCACTCTCTGTTTCCTGGTTTTCAATCAGGTCTCAATCCAGGAGAGGACCTGTCCTCTAATTCAGTTTTTTCAGTAGCCTTTGGTGAGGGACCGTGTCAAACGCCTTCTGAAAGTCCAGATATATAATGTCCATGGGTTCTCCTGCATCCACATGCCTGTTGACCTTTTCAAAGAACTCTAAAAGGTTTGTGAGGCAAGACTTACCCTTACAGAAGCCATGCTGATTCTCCCTCAGCAAGGCTTGTTCATCTATGTGTTTTGAGATTCTATCTTTGATGAGGCATTCCACCATCTTACCTGGTATATATGTTAGGCTGACCGGCCTATAGTTTCCCAGGTCCCCCCTCTTTCCCTTTTTAAAGATCGGCATGACATTTGCTATCCTCCAATCTTCTGGCACCATGGTCATTTTGAGGGACAAGTTGCATATCTTAGTCAAGAGATCAGCAACTTCATTCTTCAATTCCTTAATAACTCTTGGGTGGATGTCATCAGGGCCCGGTGACTTATTGATCTTTAATTTATCAATGAGGTCTGAAACCCCAGAGAATTCCAATAACAATTCTCAACAACAGTTGAGCTAACTTGTGAACGGAATTATACTAATACTGTATACTCACACAAGGGGAAAAGTTATACTGGAGATCTCAGGGCATTTTTTGTCTCCATCTTTCAAAATATGCGCTTAATTGCCAGATCTCTTTAAATAGCAGTTAAGGTTCATGCCCTTCCAGTCATTCCCCCCTCTGCCAATTAAGTTACCCAATATCATCCACTCTCAGCATGTTTCCATGAAACCTGCTTGGGGACACCAGTTCTGGGAGTTAATCATTGCATTGTTTATCAGTTGATGATTGATTTATAAAGGTTCATGACTTCACTTTGCCACCATGATTCAATTTGTTGAAATACTTGGTTGGCTTAAATTATACCGTTTATAGTTATAATATAATTTGATTATTTTATGGCAGAATAGGGCGTTAGCTGAAGGGGCTTGCTGGGAGATTCAGATAGTAAGAAATGATAATGTCATTCTCCTAACATGGTCATTACTAAGGAGGGCCCTGACAATTACACCTGAGTTTCTTGCAAGCTGTCCAACTAGCTCTTTCTCAACTTAGTGCTTAATATGAAGTGTAAAACATCCTGAATTTAGACCTCTGAGAAAAATTTTTTAAAGGCAAAGTGGGGGGGGGGGAGCAATTTCTAGCAGTATAAACACACGTTGTCAATTCTTATTCATTTGTGGCTAAAGTTGGGCAAGCTCCTCCCAGGTTCAGTTTGAATTGGTATTGGCAATGAATACTAATCCATGATCCCACCCAGTTTGCATACTTGGTGGCTGCCGTAGCTTCTGCTGCTAAATAAGTGGTTCTTTCTCCTCTTTTGTGTCAGCAGTGGGAAAGGAAAGAGGAAAATTTCTCTCCTGCCCCCTTGCTGGCACCTGGAATGCTTCTACAGAGATTATCAAAACTCTGATGACCTGATCCTATTTGAGCCTTACGCCATCGGAACAAGCATTCCAGCGGTGTAAGGTGCTTTCTGGCTGTCCCAAAATACGACACACCAGTTTGCAAGGCCTAGCTGCTGCTGCAAGTAGCAAGTGGCCAGCTCCATGCAACAGTGGCTGGAGGACACCTGCCAGCACCAATAAGTTCATGCAGAGGATTGGAGGGTGGCAAGGAGAAGGTGAAACAGGGTGGGGAGTGGGATTGGGGAGGAGATGAGGCAGGGAGGATTGGGACTGGGAAGAGGGTGGTAATGGCAGCAGTAGTACCTTATGATATCCAAATCCCCTTCTTGGCCTCAATCACCTGACCCATGTCCACGTGAACTCTTGCCACCTGTAGAGCTGGTGCCAGTCTGAGTAGTCCTAGTGAGCTAGCACGGGCTTACCCCAAGTCAAGGAAACAAATGTTCCCTTATCCTGAGGAGGCCTCCAGTTGCCAAAATTCCCCTGCAGGATTTAGCAGGTGCCATATTGACACTGCTGCATCTCTGCATGGGGAGTTGCATTGGACTGGGCTATGAGACATGTAATTTTCCCAGAGCACCTGACATTAGGCACCCTGGGAAAATTTTATGTCCCAGGGCTCCTGGATCTTGTAACATACCATAACTTTCAGCATTAGAGGCACCATGGAGAGAAAATATGTTTTCTTCCTAGGATGTTTGCCCAGAAACCACCAGATAATAAGTCCTGGAGAAGGATAAAAACAGAGGTCACTGCTACAGTGACTTTGGCTTTACAGGATGCCAAAGTTTGTATTCTGACCCAAGAAACTACCAACTTGTGGCAGGGGATCCAGGTGATTTCTCATAGACTAGCGGTTGCATTGCAATAACATTGTATTTTTCTCAACACATAAACCACAGTGTTTAAATGCTGAGGAAATGTGATTCTTCCCCACTTAGGACATTTTGAGTGCAATTCCAACACTTTCTTTGGCAAGTCCCTTGCGCTGGCCCAGGAGTGTCATAATCATAAGCCACATTTGCACCTCCGGGACAGTCAGCTGGACCAGCACAAGGACGCACACTGCCCCACAGAGGCTACATCCAGGTTTCATGCTGCCCTGACCCTGTAAGGTTGCACCAACCAAGGTGGCTGGCATGGAGGGTTGGGGAGGATGGGGGAAGGGTGTTTTGGGGGCATTTTGAAGTGGGGGGAGGAACAGCCATGGGCTGTCCAGGCCTGGGAGGAGGGTGGGACCAGCCAACTGCACTTAGGCCAGATCTTAATCTCCTTGCTGAGGAACCTGGTTTTACTCTGGGGTGCTCAGATCTGTGCCAGCAATTTGTAGCCCCTTTGCAGTGGCTGGGCATTACTTGGGGTAAAGGGAAAGAAGTCCTCTTACTCTGAGTTGTGCTTTTTCTACCTCCTAATCTGCACTGCTGGCCTTCCTGTTCCAGCACCCGTTAAACTGGGCTGCCTGTAACCTTCATAGATTGTAGTAGTTGAGTGTCATGGGCATCTATTAGACATTACAGTCAAAGTTACACAGCTTGCCCCCTTCCATGGCTATGCAATTCTGTGAACATAAGAACAGCCCCACTGGATCAGGCCATAGGCCCATCTAGTCCAGCTTCCTGTATCTCACAGCGGCCCACCAAATGCCCCAGGGAGCACAACAGATAACAAGAGACCTTTATGTAATTACTATGTAAATAGAGGAATCAGATTAACTATGTTTACATATCAGATGTACAAAAGCAGAAACATTTTTATAGATGAGCTGCAGTCAGTGTATTACATGGTTCTACTTTTCAATGGAAGAACAAATCAGGAATATTCTTACTTACTTGTCAGCATTGAGCAGTTAGAAGCTAAGTATTAATCAGCCCTTTGAGATATAGTATCAAAAAGCAATCCAAGTGTTATCCATTACTTGTTCATCCTATTGTCTCTATCGCTCATTGTTGACATTTTCCTTTCTCCCTCTATTCTGGGTAGCATTTGCTTATTATTGAGCCTTCAATTAGCTCCAGTTGTCTCTGAAAATGAGATTTTAGTTCCAGTTCATGGATTTCTTCTTTCTGTTAACTGCAACTAGACATTTTCTTCTCATGCCATGATGTTAGAATAGAGTTGAAGAGCCAATGAGGATATGTTCTGTCTGTTTAGTTCTGAATACCACAGTCCAAGATGTTTGTTGACAATCTAAAAAAGGATTCAGAGAGATACGAGAATGTTAAAAGATCTAGACATTTGATCATATGAAGAAAAACTGAAGGACCAGAGTGCATGGGGTGATGATGGGGTTCTCCACATGGAACTCTGAGCTGACATTCAAAATGATTCTTGGGCTTTTCCTGTATTTCCTCAAGACAGGTGGCTATTAACCAAATTCTGCCCATGCCATTCTCCTTGATCTGTAAGATCCTAGCCTACCTTTAGCTTACAGATTCTACCAAGTTCTGCCTTGAAATACCAGCTTCTATTCCTGTACCAGGTTATGTCCTGGTTCTGTCCAGGTTCTGATTCTATACTCTAGCTCTAATCAGGGAAAGAACCAGTGTTGTGAAGTAGTTAGAGTTCACAGTAGGACTGGAAAGACCTGTATTCAAATCAGCTGTTCAGCTATGATGCAAGTATACTGGGTGACCCTAGACCCTAGCCACCTTCTCCCAGCCTCACCTATCTCACAGGGTTGTTAAAAGTGTGAAAGGGAGTGGGGGAATTACATGCACCACCCTGAGCTCCTTGTCGAAAGGACAGTAGAAAACTTAGTTTAAAGTCTGTAATGTAATTCTGACCTCGGTACTAATCAGTGCTTAGGTGGATGTGGTAGCCATGACACTTCATATCCCTTTACAGGGATATACACTTCTTCTTCTTTTGAAGTAAACAGGAACCTCCTAGAAAGAATTGGCCTAGACAGCCAAGGCTAGATCAGCAGATAATTCACAGGAACTTAGTGCTGGAATAAACAACTATGTCATAGTGACCAGTCATATGACATAAGGAAACATAATTGTTGTTATCAAAGGAATCTGTTCCTTTTTCTAATGTGCTAACCTAGTCAAAAAAAACTGGCCCGTCCCTCCTTACCACAACCCCATTTTCAGGAAGGAGCTTGGTGACTCTTAAATTCGCTCAGCCAAAGGTTTTTTTTTTGCCACATTGCTGTTTGTTGTTTTAAGTTATGCAGTTCTTAGTGTTAAGACAACATACAGCACTATTGTCCAGTGCACACTGTGTATTGCACTGGTTTCCAACCTGTGATCCATGAACCTCATGTGGTCTGCAAGAACCTGAGAAGAGGTCTGGGAGGAGAAAAGATTGTCTTCTATCACTTCCACCTGAAGTATCAGCTGCAACTGTGGGTGATTCATTCTCTGCACACTCTGGTAGTCCATGGGGGGAGTGCTTGCTTGGGAGACATTTCCCCATGGACCACCAGAGAGGGCAAAGAATGAGCCACCTGCAGTTGGCAACAAAAGCAGCCACCCACAGATCTTCTCTATAAAGAATAAATCTAATTAATCTCTAATAGATCTTGAATTATTACAAATTTAATTGTATTTTTTGTGTGCTGACGGGTGTGGTGCTAACCCCACCCATACAAGAAGTACAGGAAATATCCTAGTGAAAGGCAGATCTGTCTTTTTAGCATACATCCTGCCCTGGCTTAAAACCAGTCATGTAGATTGCACAGCGTGTGCTAGCCTTGAAAGCACTCCTGCCTGCCATATGCAAGGGTAGAGACCAGGGCAGGTTGAAGCCCCCTTGTGTCTGGATTGTTCATGGTTGAGTGTTCACTTTGCAGGCCTCACCCCTTTCCAAGCTGCAGAATGGATGTACCTCCTGACACCCATGCCTGCTGCTTTTTTCTAATGGCTGGTGATCCATAAATTTTCCACACCCTTCCCTCTGATTCAGCTGAATTCCTCAGGGGTGCTTATTAACACATGGGGACGGACGGACTGCTCTGTAATTGTTTAAGACATGAATTCAGGCAAAAGGCAAATGGGATTTGATGGCGTGGAAAGAAGATCCCTGTTTACTAAAGTCTAACAAAATGCAAGCCTTTGGGGGCTTTATCTTCTCCGTTTTGAAACAGCCAGAGAGCAAATACATACTCAGGTCATGGAAAGGGGGCAGGAACAAAATATTGACTTTAGTGGGGAGGGGAAATCATCATCATCATCATCATCATCTCTCTCTCTCTCTCTCTTTTTTAAATAAACTTTTTTAACCTAGACGCCTGGCCCTAGAGTCAGCGCAGGATCTTGCACAAGGGCTGACAGTGTATCTGACAGCTGCTTGGGCCACTTCTTGCAGTTGTGAGTAAGTCATGCAGTAAACTATTCTCTGTTAATTTTTTAATGCCAGATAAACAAGCCAAGAAATGATTAGCGTAAAAGTAAGTGCAAGCTAATCTGGATGGAATCAGAACGGATGAGAGTGAGAAACCTGGGATGGAGAGTTATCTGTTAACCACATCAAGTGCCTCCAGCTGGAAGAGTTCATTCTTCCTATCTCTTAGCCTTTCTGTACCCTACCCACTTTACATTGTTTTCCTTTTTTAATCTTAAGGAAAGGCCCAAAATGACTAATTCAACCACAATAGAAGTTTTCCATCTCTCTCCTTTGAAATAGAAGCTTTGTAGGAACGACAGGCGACAGGGATCTTCCTACCTGGTTTGTTACTGATGATCAGTTTGTATCCTTTCCTCAGTTCCTGACTTGGAAGTCACAAACATGATGAAAATCTGTTATTTCCAGGTACGACGCTATTCCAGCAAGAAAAAATGGGTTCCCATTCTTCCCAGCAGCTCCCCAGGCATTGAATGTCAGAGCCTGGGGAAAAGCATAACTAGATTGTCGCTTAGAATGGAGTTTGGTCAGTGGTCGGAGATCTATATTCTCAGATAGGTAGGACTTTGTCCACAAACTGGAATTTGAAATTTCAAAGGGGGGGAAAAGCAGAAGGGACGGTTTGAGAGATGATTGTGCTGGCATGATTCCCCTAGGACTTTAGTTCTTAATCTTGTAACTCAGGGCTGTGACTGAACAGGCGTACCTCACAGCCTGATGAATGAAAGATCAAATGGCCTCAGGTAGACTGATTTTCTGCATAGTACTGACTACGGAGCTGCAGCAGTGCTCATGTTCACCTCCCTAAAGCAAAGATCAAATACAATGAAGAGAAAGAAAGGCCTCCTTTGGAAGTGTGGACTAAGGCTAGGGGAGACCTGAGCTCCTCATCCAGCAACCTCTGGCTGCTCTTGATTCTTCTAGGAATTCCTCAATCAGAGAATGAAGGTAAAAGCCCCCACTGTTGCCCCGCCTTTAGCCTTCCGCGGCACATTATAACTGGACATGGAGATTCCACATAACTGTTACAGCTCTTTGCCATGCGTCAGCTTATGCTCCATGAATTTGTCCAGTTCACCTTTAAATAATAATCCAGTTCTTAGCATTTCCCAGGTGGGGTCTTGCACCGGGAAGCTGGTGCATCCTAGACTGCTCACAAGGAGGCACAAGCGTGCTTTATGACACTTCTGGGATGGCACATGGGACTTGCACCAACCAAAGTCAAAGAGAGGATTGCACTCTCAGTCTCTGCGCTACACCAGCCTGCAAACCCTGTTAAATTAGTGATCATCTCCATGTTTTGGTGAATATATGCTGACGGTTACTGGCTGACAAGACATGGACATTTTGCTTTTAGACCATTTTGTCTAGTTTCCTTTCCAGTAATGTACATCCCCCTGAGGAGAAGTACAGCTATTTCTCTGTGGCAATAAAAAGATGCCCCGTTATCATCCATAACACAGTGACAGAACCAGGGGACATCCACTAAAATTGAGTGTTGGGAGAGTTAAGACAAACAATAGAAAATATTTCTTTACTCAGCGTGTGATTGGTCTGTGGAACTCCTTGCCACAGGATGTGGTGACGGCATCTGGCCTAGATGGCTTTAAAAGGGGATTGGACAAGTTTCTGGAGGAAAAATCCATTACGGGTTACAAGCCATGATGTGTATGTGCAACCTCCTGATTTTAGAAATGGGCTATGTCAGATGCAAGGGAGGGCACCAGGATGCAGGTTTCTTGTTATCTGGTGTGCTCCCTGGGGCATTTGGTGGACCGCTGTGGGATACAGGAAGCTGGACCAGATGGGCCTACGGCCTGATCCAGTGGGGCTGTTCTTATGTTCTTATGTTCTTATGACAGCACATTGCCCTGTTACCAGCTATGACATGCACTGCCATGCAGTGCTAAGAAATGCTGACTGGAAAGGCACCTCTGAATTTGCAGCTGAAGTGCAAATACTGGCAGTGGTACAATTGAGTCATCGCCACTAGAGGTGAAAGGCTCCATGATCCATTGACAATTTCCAGACATGTAATCTTTCTGTTTCCCTTAAGAAACTCCCCATCCCACTACCCTTGTGCATACACTTCTTTCGTTTGCTATTTGCAGCATACTTAATCCTTCCGGAGCTCTCAGACCTTGTAAGGAGGAAAGAAGCTAATTTGGCCCTTTCTTAGGTGTTTATTTGAGCAAAGCCTCGTTGTGCTGAGCAGAGCAAAACAGGCTAGCGATTTACGATATTGTACTAGACACTATGGCAAATCCTGCACATATTTAACTTGATGTCTGTAAGCATTTATCTAATCAGAAGGATCTCTCTATCCAAGCCTGAATTGGGACGGAATATCCCTCGATGGAGCTGTTAAGGCTCTTTCTCCACTTCCCTGACCCCGTTACACTCTATTGTTTTGTTCCATCATACAAATGAATTATTGACTCAGCAAGCTTCTGGATGGAGAAATACCAGTCCTCTTATTTCAAGGAGGAATCCTATGTCTTTAAGGGTGCAATCCTAACCGACTTTCCAGCACTGACATAGCTGTGCCAATGTGATGTGCATTGCATCCTGCAGTGGGGAGGTAATCAAGAGGGCCTTCTCAAGCGAAGGGCTTGTTTGTCACCTTACCTTGGGGGGGGGGTGCATTGCGGCTAAGTCAGTGCTGGGAAGTTGGTTAGGATTGCGCCCTAAATCACATGCCAGATGCCTGCAAAATCTTCACAGAAGCGCAACAGCTGTGATTTTTGTAATTGCAGTGAACTTTTGTCAAGACCACCCAATTGCACACGTTGCTGTGGTCATGCAGGCTATGTAATTTTAAATCATGCTTGATCTTGTCTGATCTCAGAAGCTAAGCAGGGTCAGGCCTGGTTAGTACTTGGATGGGAGACCGCCTGGGAATACCAGGTGCTGTAGGCTTATATCGTAGTCTTTCGAGACTGAAGGTTGCCAACCAAAATTTTAAATCATTTTTGTACCATTGTTGTAAAAATCCATATCATACCAGGTTAAAAATCCAGAACAGGGTGGTTGCCTCAAGCAGCAGATTGAAGGGGAACACCCATCTGCATCTGCTCACTCACATTCCCTGCTCTTCCCTCTGCTCTATGGAATGGAAAAGGAACAGGGGAATGGAGCAGAAAGGAAGTGTGAAGGAGAGGAGAGTAGCAGCCCAATCCTATCCACACTTTCCTGGGAGTAGGCATCACTGACACTAATTGGACTTGCGTCTGAGTAGACATGCATAGGATTGGGCTGTTAGTGGGCACTCTTTCTCCTCCATACTTCCTCTCCTGCTTGAACCTACTCTTCCTCTTTTACTACAAGAGGTCAGAAAGAGGTGTATCATCAGGCAACATTTGGCACAGTGCCTCAGGTGCCTGGAGGTCTTGGGCTGGTCCTGTTTTTTAGTATATCCATATGGGGGTGCTGGTAATTCTTAACTGGGCCGCTGAGAGACTACATAGTAGGGAATATAACACAGGATGTGGTCATCATGGCATGTACTGTATGTGTGTGAAGATGTCTTTGTGTGAGTGTCAAATTCTGCCCTCTTCCACATTGTGGAACTGCTATTAAAGGATTTTTTTTTTTAAATCCCTTGCTAAACATTTACAGCCCAATCCTATCAACCCCCCCATCACCACCACCAATACAGCTGTGCCACTGGAGCAGTGATTGCTGCAAGTGGACTCAGGAAGGTGGATTGAGGCTGGGAAGTGGGATAGAATATTGGCAGTGCCACTGCTGTCGATACCACCCCTTCCCAGCTTTGATCTGCCCTCTTCCCTGCCCCAGTCTCTGCCCTGTTCCTCCACTTCCCAGCCCCCTTCCACCCTGTTCTGCCCACCCCTAGCTCCCTCTTGTCCCTCTTGCCTCCCACACTGACTGAGGGCCAGGTGCTGGGGTAGTGGACAGGATGCTGGTGCAGAGCTGCTTGTTGCTTGCAACAACCGTCAGGCTGTGCAAAACAGAGTGCCGCCTTTTGTGACAGCCTTAAAGGACCTTGTCAGAATTCTAGGGCCCCATAGGACTGGACATTTAGTTTGATCAAGTGTTAGCATTTACCAGGCTTCCCTTTCCACCACAGTGAGACAACACCATTTCAAGAAACTTTCTTATTTGTGCAGCCAGAGCCTAAATATGTTTTCTCAGCCCTAGGTCTTCTTGAATTCAACAGAATTTACACCCAAAGAGGCTTGCAGCCTTTATTTTCTTGGAAGAACACATGCTTCTTCCAACCCATCCTCATCTTCAAGGCTGTAGCCATGACATGTACATTGCAGTTTGCACAGTGATCATATTACTGGCAGGGCAGTAAGGTCTGGTCCAGAGGGTAGAGCCTCCGTTTACCTGAAGAGAACATCTGCAGGTTGCCAGTTCGAGGCCACTGGCACCGTGAATGGTGAGACCTTGAAGCAGCTGACAAGCCGAGCTGAGTTATTCCACCTGCTCTTTGGTGTGAGCGAAAAAGTGTCTTGGTTGCCCTCCATGTGAGAGATGAAGGAGCTGCTTGTCAGCTTGCGTGGGAGGAGACCAGAGGCCAGAATGTGATACCAGATCAGAAAGATCCATCTGAAATGTTGTGGTTCTTGAAAGACAGAACCTTTCTTCAATTGTAAAAATCCCTACGGGGATTTAGAACGGCCTGCCTTTGTAAACCACCTTGAATAAAGTCTGAGGAGAAATCTGACGACCAAGAAAGGTGGTATATAAATACCTGTAGTATTATTATTATTATTAGCACCATAAAATTCCATTACTCCATTGCCCCCAGACAGTCTTGGGTAAAAGCCCTCACTCATACTTTATACTATACTATACTATACTATACTATACTATACAGACAGACAGTCCCCAGACAGTCTTGGGTAAAAGCCCTCACTCATACTTTATACTATACTATACTATACTATACTCATACTATAGCAGAAAGAGAAAGAGAACACTAATCTCAGACCTGTTCATGTATCAGGTTCTGTCAGTGTATTTGTGGCTGTATGGTCAGGCTGCATCTTGTCAGACCATAATGTGTATGATCAGAACTTTACACATTATGGTCTGACAAGATGCAGCCTGACCATATAGCCATAAATACACTGACAGAACCTGACACATGAACAGTTTTATTCTCTGTTTAGCGTTCTCTCTAAAGAGAGAGATTAGCGTTCTCTCTCTCTGAAGGGCCATTTTGAGGGAGGAATGGAAGTTTCCAGGCTGTTTTTAACTAGATATGTGTGCCTGGTCCAGGCTGCTGACATCCATGAGGGTGCCTATTTAGTCAGCAATCAGGTCCTTGCACAAAGCTGTAGGAAGGGCACCCTGCTTCCATCTTCACCTGCTGGCCTTTGGAGGTAAGAACAGGAATTCTCTTTTCCCCTATGATGGTTCCAAGTGACCTTCCAAGTGCACACCTTCTGAAATGGACCTTACTCTCATAGTCCTCCACCATCACTATCAAGAGTGGACAGCTTGCATGTCCTATGTCACAGCCCCTCCTCCCTCCACTTTTGCTTCTTTTGCTCCTAGGTTGGCAATTAGGGGGACAGAAAGAGTACCCTTGCCGAGTCTACATTTAGCCTTGGGGCCTCCAGTTACTGATCCCTAATGCTGAGTGATTGAAACTGGTGCAGAGTCATAAATTTACTATCTGCAGATTAAATCATATGGGTTGCAAAAAAAAAAACAAAACACAACTAGGATATTTTCATTATGCAAGGAAGAGGTTATAATCAGTAATTATTACTGGCTTTTCAGTGCAATTTTGCTGATGCTGTTAAATGATGTATTGATTTACCAATCATCAGTTGTTACGCAGCACAAATGAGAGTGGATTATAAAACCTTTACCAAGTTCAAGTTGCTGTACCCAAATCTCTCCATAAATTGTGTCTTACAATACCAAACCAGTGTCAGGAGAAACACTATCCAGTTTGGAATATCGTGTATATTTGCTGTGCATGGATTTGATTCAAAGGCCGGTTAGCTTTGTGGACTCCCAGTGAGTTCAGTGGAACTTGGAACTGCTCTTACTTTGTCGAGACTGGGGCTTGTTTTGCTTTTGTGCTACAGTGTGTAAGAGATCATATAGATATATGTGTGTGATCATCTGTATATATATGTGCACGCACACACACACACACACGCACGCACGCACGCACGCGAGATTCATGGAATGAGAGTGAGATGGTCAAGGCTTTTATTTGGATCCCTATTGCATTTTATAACACTGGCTTTTGCATGTGATGAAATGAGCTCTAGATCAAAGCTGATGCCATAAGACATTTGCTAGCTTTCAAGGTACCATGAGACTCTTCTTGTTATGTGTTTAGCGGAACAGACAAACATGACTATAATGTAACTTTTTTATCCCACTCTTGACCAAAGGAGCTTGAGCTAAAATGCATGGGGTTATCCCATTTTATATCTTCATAACAAGCCCTGTGAGCTAGGCTAGGAGGTCGTGGCTTGCCCAAGGCTGCCCAGTGCACTTCATAACTGAGCAGAGATTTAAATCCAGGTCTCTCCAGTAGTTTAGTCAAGGGGGAGCAGATATCTTCCAATTAAAAAACCACCAGGAGCAGCAAAACCCCATAAAGGCATGAAAGCAGACAATCAAACAATGTTGTAAAATACAAACTGTCAATAAAATAGTAGCAAGTAGGAGTAAAAAAAAAAAAAAGCTTGAAAACCAGTACACAAAAAGCATGCCCAACCTCCCCACATAACCTGAACAAAATAGGAAATACTAACACGCACACAAAAGTTTATAATCCCTGCCAAAACACTTCAAGGGAGGTTATTTTAGAGCAGGGGTGTCCAAAGTTTTTGGCAGGAGGGCCACATCGTCTCTCTGACACTGTGTCAGGGGCCTGGGAAGAAAATAATTAATTTACATTTAAAATTTGAGTAAATTTACATAAGTTTACATAAATAAATATATTAAAGATGAACTTATATGAATGAATGAAGGTCTTGCAATAGCTCAAGGCCTATAAAAGGCCTTGCACAAAGCAAGGCTGGCCTTTCTTTTGCTGCTGCTACTGCATCACAGATGTGAAATAGCAAGCAGTGGAGGGAGCCCTCATCCCACAGCTCATGCGAGAGGTCGAACAGTCACCCTCACACTGAGAGCAGTTGCATCGGGCCAGTGTGGGCTCCAACAAATCTCCAGAGGGCCAGAGGCTCATTGAAGACTGGGAACTCCCTGAGGGCCGCACTGAGAGGCCTTGAGGGCTGCAAGTGGCCCCCGGGCCGGGGTTTGGGCACCCCTGTTTTAGAGTATGGGTTTAATACATCCATCAGAATATGATGTGTTGCCAAACCTGTTATCATGTATGATGCACAAATTATGTTCAATTTATCATTCAGCAGCATCAGCTGAATTACAATGAAAATCCAATAATAATTAACAGCAGTTAGTGATAAAATGGCATAGTGCCTATGAAATGCATATAAGTGAAGGGAATGGCCTAGATCAAGATTCATCTGAGTGGAGGGCACACAAAGCAAAGTCATCAGGGCATAGTGGAAGGACCAAAAACATGGGCAGCCCAATCCTACCTAAATTCCCACATGCAGATGCAGCGGCGCCGGGACAGGCTGTGCTGCATCCCATGGGGGAATTCTGGCTGCAGGAGGTCTTCACCAGATAAGGAGACATTTGTCCCCTTGTCCCGGGGTAATCCGCAGCAGCTGCAATGGGTCAGCTTGGACCTGCACCAGTGATATTGCTAGTGCAAGTCCAAGTTGACCCATGTCAGCGGATCAGGTCTGGAAAGGGAAATAAGATATAGTGTGTGCAGGTGTTGCCAATCCTGCCCTTCTCCTGGGCAAGATTGCCCAGGCGATCTGCCTGCCCCCACCTCTGTCACTGCCCACCTCCACCCCATTACACTTCCTTCCCATCCTCCCTGCACCAGACTTACCTGTTTGACAGGTGTCCATGCTTTCCACCAGTGGGAAGGCTCTCGTCCATCCTTCATGCCATCGCAAAGTGCTTTACGGCACTTTTGTGACAGTGTGAAGGCCTGGCGTGCCACTGGAGCACATCCTCCTGTATTATACTTGCCTTTTTCTCCAACATGGATATTAGCAGCAATGGGGGAAGCGGGAAAGGCAGTTTTATTTAGAAATGCATTATTGAGGATGGAAAGGGTTCGACATTCCTTTCCTCACTATAGCTGCCTCAAGTGAATTTGAAGGATCATGTCTACTTTTACATTTTAAATAACCAGCAGAAGATTCTGTCAGAACTTTTTCATTACATGTAATTTGGTGCAAATGCTGTATGCCGTGGTACCAGTGCAGGGGGAGTCACAAGGTAAAGGTTGCCAACAGAGTAACAAACACCTCTTGAAAGGTGTCAGTGTAGGAATACAGCGAATGTACGCTTTGCATTGGCTTGCCTGGCCCTGAAAGATCAGTTGTAGGTAATTGCTGCAGAATGGGAGTTGTTTATAGTGAAGTCAGAGCCTGTAAAGCACAGTTTTATAGGGAAGTAAAATGAAAGTCCCACATTGTTCCAGCGTATGACAGCGTGTAAATCATATTTCGAGCTACACTGACCTTCACCAAAGACAGAGACAACAGGGTGTGGGAGAAGAAAGAGAGTGAGAAAGGTATAGATATAGTAAGATTAGTCAAATGGAGACAAGGAGGGAATCGGGGAGGAATGTTTTTTAGTGCATCCTAGATCCATTTGATGGATTTTTTGCTGTTTTAATGAAAAAAAGGCAATTGTGGCCGTAGGTATAGCAAGCCTAGGGAGGGGTTCGCGTAAAACACTTGCCCTGCTATACACCTTCTACACCTGTCCCGCAGCTAAAGTCAGCAATGTGCAGCTGGCTAATCCAATCATAAACCATCGACCCAGTTGCCACCGTTCCACCAAAAGAGTTGGGAAGGGAAAAAAAGAGAGAGAAAGAAACAGCTGAACAGAGCAGTGTGCACTAGTGGGTGAGACGATTAAAGATTAACCCCCCTTGCCTCCTGCCTCCACCCCTCTAGGTAGTATAGGCCTTGAAGCTCAGCAGATCCTTTTAGAGAACTATTTGAAATAAAGGCCAACAGATAGGGGACGCCGGCAAAATCAGTTGGAGAGGTTGAGGGGCCAATAACCTCTGCCTGCAGAATCACTGCAATCTGGCCCGTGTTTGTTGATGATAATGCGCCTTTCCAAAGCCCTGATAGACATGGAGATGGCAGATTACAGTGCAGCTTTAGACCCAGCTTACACGACTCTGGAGTTTGAGAACATGCAAGTCCTGGCCATAGGCAATGGTAAGTCCAACTCGGAGCTTTTTGCGCTTCTTTATTAAAGTTGAGGGCGGGAGCAAGGGAGGCAGCTGGAATTCAGAGGTGCATTTACATACATTTATACCAAGTTGTGTGAGGGCTTCGTGTTTTTTTTTCCTCTTACTGTTTCCTTGACGCAAGGAAAATCTTTCAAGTCCATGTCAATGGAGATTCTCCAGACTGATTCCTTTTACCCGCATATGACAAGTTTTTGTTTGACCAATGCTCCACTTGGCATTGACCGGATGACACTTCAGGGATGGGTGCAGTATAAAAATCTAAGGAGTATTGTAGTTTTTCATCCCACACTACATCTCTGGAAGTGCAAGGCACAGTGAGAAACCTGGGGACGGGCATGGATGGTAAGTGCTAAAGGGAAAGGAAACATATGTGGGGTTGGGTAATGATTTATCTCTGCTGAGAGAGTTTCAAATGGATGAAAAGAGAAACTGAGTTGCTCCTGGTTAGAGAGACAGCTACAGTATAAGGAGTGGCTAGGGACTGAAATGCTAGGGATTTGCTAGGGGCTGAAATGCTGGGGACTGAAATGGCTAGGGACTTATGCCGAAGTTCTGCAGAAGCCTCTGATGATCTGGTGTGTCGTTATTTGAATAAAGTGAGCTCAGGATCTGGGAGCTTTGGAAGATATTTTATAAGATGTACCACCACTGAGTCGTTATTTCAGATGATAGTACTTAGCATTTTGACAAAGTACTTTTTGACTGTCTGGAACTGTTCACGTGCTTTATGTTAGCAATCCTTATATTAGAACAACCTAATACGGTACACCCAAATGTATTGTCCCCATATTGGTTTTTCTTTTTTTTAAATCTAGTCAAAGTTCTTTTAGACAATGTTTCAGCATTTTTCTTACGATTGGAATATAAAACCTACAGCAGTACCTAACCACACTGGATCTCCCACCCCACTCCCATGACTCAGTTTTAGCACATTCAAAGAAAGAGAAAGAAATCGAGAGAGAGAGAAAAGCGTCACAGAGAAAAAAGAGGGGGAATGCGAAGGTGAGGCAAGCTGTAAGGGGTACCCCAGAATGGGAAAGATGTCAGAATTAATCCTAGTTTGTAAATAGGAGACAGTGGCTTGCACATGCCCGCCTGTGGCAGAGGGAAGTTTGTGGCAGAGGGAAGATCCGAGCCAGTATTTCCTGCTTCACAGTTCCTACACTTACATAGTGTACCACAGAACAGTGATTTCCAAACTTTTTCAGCACACTGACAGGGTGCTGAAATGGTCAAGGCACACCATCAGTGTTTTGACAACTGACATGGCACACCATGCTGCTGGTGAGGGGCTCCAGTCCTCCAATGACTTACTAATAAATGACCTTCCCCCCAAATTCCCACAGCACACCTGCAGACCATTCACAGCACACCAATGATCTGCAGCACGATGGTTGAAAATGGCTGCCATAGCAGTTCTCAGATCGTCTTGCCCAGCTCGTGGACAGCCTAGTGGTGAAGCATTTTGGTGGTCACATTTGAATGAATCCTCCAGATGATAATAATAATACTGCAATCCTATGTACATTTACCATTAAACTCAGTGGGCTGAGTAGTCAAACATAGGCTTGCACTATATGAGAGGCTGATTCAAGCTGCGCATGAAGAAAGAGGCCAAAAGGCAGCTCATTTTTCAACAGTGCAAATAGCTTCAGCATATTTTATAGCCAGAAATGGAAGAGAAGGCAGGCCTCTTCCTGTCTGGCCTTCTTTTTCCTTCAGAAGCTGCGATGATTACAGTCCATCGTTTAATCTGAAACTTCTGGGGATTCAATTTTTTCTTTTTTTTGGTAGATGTTCACAAGATGGAAGAATATTCTTTGCCAGATTTACGTTAAGTCCCCTAAATAGCAGGCCAGTGACTAATTTTCATGTAAATCAGACTTAGAAAATCTGAAGGGAAAGTCAAACTCTCTTAATACAAACACCTATTCAGGGAGGGTTTTTCAAACAGAAATATCACTGGGGCTTCCGGTCACTACCTGTGGTTATTCAGTAAGTACCCAGCTTATTTTCTGACTGGGTACAGGTTTAAGTGTATTGAATTTGCATTTGGTTACAGTGTTAACTTGCTATCTGTAGTTGCTGTGTTGGGTACAACACCATCCACCTTACTTTGGGACTGGATCTGACACTTTGTCAAAGTGTATATATGTTTGGAGCATTGCTAGCAATCAGAGCATGGCTCGCTATAAGGCAAGGCAGATGAACTCTCACTTATGACAATTAAAATTCTGGGTTTCTAGGAAAATGTGTATTCCAAAACATGTTTGGTTAGGGCATGTCACCAGATGTTTTGGAAATGGTATCTGGCTTGCCCTATTATCATACTATGGGTATGACTAGAACCCCACTGTGAAACTGTTTCATGTCTATCATACCTGCCAAATGTGGAACGCTGGGAATTGTAGTTCTGTGGAAATACACAGGAATCCTCAGCACACTCACAGAACTGCAATTCTAAGGGTTTGGAGGAGAGCTCTTGTAGGTTTAGCTGACATAAATCTGTTTTTACTTTGTAGTTATGTCCTCTCAAACCCGTGGTTACCATCAGTAAACTTATTTTCTTCGATAAGAGTCTGGTGTTTTCTCTGGAGTTTAGAAAAAGAGATGAGATTTTTCCTGTTATAACAATTTATGAGTCAATGATCAATATTAGGGTTTGGAGCATACTATGTGATAACCTTTTTTGTTTTTGTTTTTTAAAATACCAGTCGACCATTAAGAATAAGCCATTGAAAATATATAGAGCCTAATAATAAGAGTGTTTCAGCATTGAAAAGGGAGGGTTTCAGCTGGTTGTTTCAGCCCAGCCACCAGCCAGCCAAAAATTAGCCATGCACTTGTGCTATCCTGGAAATCCCTTCTCATTCAAAAGGTGGGATACCAATATTTTAAGAAGTTAATACAGTTGCAAATAGTAATGAGCCTGCCCCACATCCAAGATAGGGTTGGGGCTGAAAGCAGCACAACCCGGGACAAGAGGAATCCCCTTACCCTGGGGTAAAGCAGCAGCAGCCCCAATGGGGCTTCTCGGATTTGCGCCACCTAAAGAGGTAGCACAGATCCAAGCACCCTGGGGCTGTTTTGGGCTGCTCTGGAATGGGGATAGGATCCAGCATAAGTGCCGGATGCTGGCCCCACCACCTGCTTCCCCACCAATTGCTTCCATGCCCACTGCCCACCCTCCTCCCACACTGAAACGCCTCCCTCCTGCCCTCCCCTGCCCCCCCAGACCTCTGCACTGGCCTATCTTGGCTGGCACAGGCTTACCTGTTGCTTCTGCCAAGCAGGTCCCGCGTCAGCCTTCAGCGGCTGGCGCTGGCCTCCCTGCTCCTGACAATGTGAAATGGCACTTTCACGACAGTGATGGGCCGGTGCAAGGAACTTGTGCCAACCAATCTCCTCCTCATGACTATGCCCTTAATCAAGCTCTCTCTCTCTCTCTCTCTCTCTCTCTCTCTCTCTCTCTCTCTCTCTCTCTAATTGGGATAGCAACTCCTAGGCACACCAAATGGAGTAGCAGTGCCATACTTACCAGTTACATGGGAGCATAATTCCCTCTCTCACTCCGTGAAATGAAATGTGATTGTTATGAACCATTTCAAACCCATACATCTGTGGTTTCCAAACTCTCCGGAGTTTGAACACCGCAGTAAGTCATTACAGGGGAGGGGAGAGATGCAACGGGGGCAGGGGGAAGGCAGCGATGCGGTCCCCAGAATTGCCTCGCTCAGGGGTGTGCAGGTACTGAGATGCACTCACCAGTCCCTGCAGCAGCCTTCCCGGGGTGCAGGGAGCCCTGCGCGAGTGTCTTCAGGGCTCCCCAGCCTTCCACAAGTGAAAGCTGAGTGATCACACTCCACTTCCAGTTTTGCGGAGGCGAGGCGCAATCCCTCCACTTGCACTTTTGACAGCCTGGGGAGCCCTGCCACTTAAAGGGGCAGAGGCCAGGGCCCTCAGGCTGGGGCATCGCGATGCCCCAGTTTGAATACCACTGCCATACATTCTAACGGAGAAGATCAATAACAGGAGTTTTCAGATCCTGGGCGGTCAAAAAGCTTCCTCAGAAATTTGTCATGCTATATTATTTTGCCTAAAATTTTCTAGGCGCTGTGCATAGTTTTAAAAAGGATTTGAAAAGGCTCTTCCTACATGCTTTCACTCTATAGATTGTCAGGAAAAAGGAAAGAAGGCTAGTGAAGGAAGAAGAAAAAAAAGCCTGTTCAGGTTCCATCACTTTCCTTCATTTGTAAATGAACTGATGTTTTCCAACGGTTTAACTTATAGTCTAATCCTAACCCTGTCACTCCACAGGATGCAGCACCCCAACAGAGTCTATGCTGCATTCTGGGGAGGGGCGGAGGGGGGGGAGAATCAGAAGGCCAGTAAGAGATAAGTAAAAAACATTTACTCGCCTCCTAGTAGGCCACTTTTTCACCGATGGGTCTCCTATTTTGCTATTTTGCTGGCGCATGTCCAAGGAGAGGAAGGAAGCAGGGTGGGTTGGAAGACTGGGGATAGGATAGGACAGGATACACCCACTCCAACTTACTTCTCACCCCCTTCTTGCTCTGAACCTCCCCGGAACTGCTCATGAACTGCCCCTCCTACACCTTACCTAGTCTGGCAAAGGCACTGACCGTTTGTGCCATTGCAGTGTCATTTATGACAGTGGATCAGTGGATCAGGCACTTTTGTAAATTGCCCATAGGATTGGGCTGTTACTGCATTGTACTTATTGTACTTACATTAATTATGTGCCATAGTTGCTCCCCAGTTTCCCTAAAACAGTTATCTTTGCCCTCCTGGTGCCTAAAAGTGGATGATCCTAACACTGCAAAAAAAAATGCTGAAAAATACTTTCATCTCTCCACTTTACACAGAAAAAATTCTGAAGACTTGGTAGAGGCAGTTTGTTTTAAACCTTACCTCTTACAAATGTTGCACATCACAACACAGTAGAGAATGGGTCAACTTACTGTAAATCAGAACATTTTGAATGTTCACCCCTTATCCTAATAGGAAGCTTGTTATTTTATTATTTGCATGTTTTTACATACTTATTTGCATACTTTCACAAGCTTCCTAAGCACCTATTTGCAACCCTCTCCTCTCCTTCCCCCACACACCACATCTAGCAATACCATTGCCTTCAGCAATAGCCATTGAGGAGCACCTTAAATAGAAGACCCAAGTAACCTATTGCATATAATGTAATGTTATGAACCAGTTGCTATGAGAAACCTGAAAATTGCCCATCAGCAAACAGCTCATAATTTCTTTAAGGATAAAAAAATCAGGTTGCCAATTTTTTGGAGAAAGAATTGCATTTTCTATTAATTCTCACAGTACTACGTGTGCAAAATGATTCATACGATGCATCACATTAGGCCTCTCACCCTCCACATTTCTCAGATGAAAATGAATAACTTTGCTCTACCTGGCATGAAAGCATAGCCTTCCATTGTGTGTTAGGGGAATAAATCATGGGACCGTCAGCAACTGTGATTTCGACATATGTATTTCTCTAGTACACATGTTGATTCAATATTTACTTATCCTATGTGCTTATGTTGTTCCGTGCATCTTTGTAGTCCTCACAATTTCAGATGAAAAGTGAGCAAAAACTTTGAAGTGCCAGCCACACTGATATTGCACCTGTCACAATGACACGTTTAGAGGATATGTCCTACAATTGTGTATTAAAATCTGGTGCATACCCACAATTGTTGAGCACAGGAAAAAAAATTAAAAGCATCATGTACAGTACCACTTAAATAAATGTAGTTTGAAGATGAACTGAACTATTTTGGTTTCCCAAAGACTAATCAATTTGTTTTGGCATAAGCATGAGAAAATTTATGCTGAATAATTTTAGCCTGTCTAACTGTTTTTGGGACAAACAAGGCAAACACTCTCATAAAACAGAGCAGAGCAAAGCACTGATCTCATCAGGGAAGGGCCTGGTAGATTCTGCTGCAAAATCATAAACCTTGTGATTTATGATACAAACTCTTTCCTTGTACCAGTATTGCTTGATTAATTGCTGCAATAAATTGCTTAATTGCATGATCACAGGCTTAAAATACAGTCCTGCTGTAATAGCTGGCCAGCAAGCTTCTGCCACTTTCAATGGCAACATTCTTTTTCTGTTGTGGATGTTTGTTGGGGCATAGATGCAAAGTTTGCCGGAGGGTGGGTAGAGACATATATTTATTTTATACACTGAAGAGAAGTATAGCTTCTCCATCACGTATACAAGCACGTATCTCTAGTATCTGCACTGGCTGCACTACCTCCATTTTCCTTGTCATGCGAACAGGCTATCACTTTATCAGTGCTGGAATGGCAGAAGCCCAAGAACAGTAACTGCTCTCAGCAGGCTCAACCCATATCTGTGTGCCACCTGGGAGCTTCAGGTTTGTTGTTGCTCCCCATTGCATGGAAAACAGACCACACAGATTTTTATACCCCCCCAAATTTCCCCTTCCACCACCTATCCCCAGCCCCCTCTGCCATGCTTACCTCTTCACTTCCACCCCACCACTGCTCTCCTCCTCCTTACTCTTTCTGTTCCCAACCTCTGCTTTTGAAAAGGCAGACTGGGGGAGAAAGAGATGGAGAGGAGAAGGAAGGTGAGACTGCTGGGTATAGGGGTTCCCATTTTCTCTTTCCCTCCTTCACCGTTTCTGCCTTTCTAAAAGTCATGCAACAGCCAAGAGGAGAAGGAGGGCAGCACTGGTGTTGCAGGGGGCCCACAGGCTCATTTGCTAAACAGCCCCAGTGAACTGGGGTGGAGATGGTGGCCACCCCTGCCAAAGTACTGCCCTGAACCGCAAGGCTCACCAATTAGTGGGCTGGCCTTGGTCATCAAAGAAGATGGGGATTTAATCCTCTGGAAACACCCAAAGAGTTTATCAGGAGGACAGTCATTGTATGGGAAAGAAGTACTGGGTTGCACGTATCACAATGACTTCTGATGCAAAGCTGGTGGGAAAGCAAATGAACTGAATTGCTCAGAGAATTGACTAATTCAAAGAAAGTGTTGTTATGGTGCCATCAACATACATGATGCTCTACGATAGACAGATAAGCCAGAACAGACAGGCCTTTGTCCCAACCAGCTTACAGTCAAAGCTTCTGAGAGGAAGGAAGTTAGAAGGACAGAGGCAACAGGCATGGGATGATGACTATTTTTTACACCCTCTCCCCACCTTCTGCTTTTAAACTATCTTTAACAGATCATTCGATAATATACCATTTAGATTTGAGTTGATACGGAGCAAAGAGTATACAAGAACAGTGTTTTGCCTGTAGAAGGATGACACAAAGGATATCATGGAAAAGCGCAGGGCTGAAGATAAGGTCTGAGAAAAGATGTTAGGAGAAATTGGCTGGCCTTGGCTTTTGTGTGGCCAAATGTGGTGCAGGCGCAGGATTCATATGCACATTTACCTGGTGTCATCTGGGCCTAGCCCCGGTGGCAGGGGTCTCCTCAAAAGCAGAGGTCTCCTCAAGAGTAAGCAGCGAGTACTGGGCTTCCAGGCATCCTCCCCATCAAACAAGGAAGGAAGTGCAAAGCGTCCTGGGCTTCTCTGGGAGATGATCTACCCAGAATCCTGGTTTGGGCAGTACTTGATGCTTACTCTTGTGGAGACCCCTACTCCTGAGGAGACCCCAGCTCCTGTGGAGACAGATGCCACCAGGAATGGGCCCAGGTGGCACCTGGGTATAAACTCCAGTTAACAAAATTGGACTGACTTCTGAGTTAACATGCTGCTAAAGTGAGCTGCTGAAGTGACTTTTAGTTTGGGAGGCATGTTTTGAGAATGTGTAGGAAGTGCTTTGAACTCTCTAAAAGCAGAGTATAAATTACCCAATTCACACCCAATTTATACCAAGCCTTTTTGTCAATTTACATTATACAATAAATCGTATGTTGGCATCCTTCAGTCTTGAAAGACTATAGTATCGCGTTCTCAATGGTGGTTCTGGAACAGCTTCTAGTGTGGCTGAAATGGCCGATTCGGAAGTGACAATCCCTTCCACACTGAGAGCAAATGTCATCTGTCCCTGGTCTGTGTCCTTGGCTATGGGCCTTCCTTCTTTGCCTCTTTGCCTCAGTCTGTTGGCCAAGTGTCTCTTCCAACTGGGAGAGGCCATGCTGCACAACCTGCCTCCGAGCAGGACACTCAGAAGCCAAGGTTTCCCATCTGTTGAGGTCCATTCCTAAGGCCTTCAGCTCCCTCTTGCAGATATCCTTGTATCGCAGCTGTGCTAGGGTGCTTTCCCTGCACCAAGCCAACAGTCAATCAATACATCTATAAAGTATCTAGCAATTTAAAGCATCAGCAACAATAAGATCCAATGCATAAGCTCAATGGCTTAAACGGTATTTGATATTGTCTAAAAAATGTTACACACAAATGCACCAGTATTATATATGATGGTTGCATGTGATTATTTTTGCTTGTGTGAGCTTGTATGTTCCTAGCAATTTCTTGCTTTGTTTTGTAACTCAGTTATTTCATTTTGTGAAATAAGTGTGAAATTTCACTCTTGTCCTCCGTGTTTCCCTTCCCAAACAGACACCTCCCCCTCTGAAGCAGCAAACCTCAATGCTTCCCACAGCCTCGGGGCCAGTGTTTTGTGTGCCATCTGTGGTGATCGTGCTACAGGAAAGCATTATGGTGCATCCAGTTGTGATGGCTGCAAAGGATTTTTCAGGCGAAGCGTCCGAAAGAACCACATGTATTCTTGCAGGTAAAGCAGATGGAGGGTCTCAGGCAGGTCCTTCATGTTAACAGATTTAAAAAAAAAATCAAAACTGGATTCAAGGCCAGCATCTTTGGGCACCTGCCTCTGACCCCGTAGTCTTCATGTGGGGATGGCAAACTCATCTACCCTCCCTCCCAGTAGGACAGGGCCTGTGGAGGACAGTGCGCCAAGGGCCCCTTGAAACCTGTCTGGGGATGTGGAGTCACTCAGCATCTCTTCCTCTTATTTATAGACTTATCCTTCCCACCAGCAGAGATGGCCTGCAAGAACATCCCAGCAAAGGTTTCCAGCTGCATTTTTATATTGACTAAGAAAGATCCCTTTGGAAAGAAGCAATAAGAAGAAATTTAGGGGAAAGGGTCTTTTAGACCATTTCATAGTTAGAATTGCACAACCCTTTCATGACAACAAAACCACTGAAGTCAACAGATCTATTCTGGCATAAATTTGTTGTGTGCTGTGGCTTCTGTAATACTCCCGTCTCCTACTGGTTCTGCAAAGGGGAAGAAAATTATGGGAAAGCCTCATTGTCTAGCAGGATGGGTAATTATTTTGCACTGTAAAGTTGCCTTGTGCTGACTGGTCTGTCTACCACAATATTGTCTGCTCCGATTGGTAGTGACTCCCAGGTTCTCAGACTAAGGGTGTAATTCTACCCTGCGCTGGAACAGGCAAGCCTAGAGACTTGTGCTGTATCCAGCGCAGGATAGGGGCCCAAAGCGGCTCAGCCAGAAGCAAGGGAAAACTTTTTGCCTTACCTCCGGGTAAGGCGCCTTTACCCCTATGGGTCTCCTTGGACTTGCCCACCTCCTAAGAGAAGCCTTGAAGCCGCTCCTAACTCCCCAGGAATGGGGGTTGGAATCCAGCATAAGTGCTGGATCCCAGCCCCACTCCCCACTCCCCACCTGCCTGCCTGCCACCCACCACCAGCCACCCTCCGCCTACCCTCCCCCTGCCCAGGAATACCTCATCTGAATATTCATTTAAACTTTTTACAAAGCTATAGATTTATTTATTTATTTATTTATTTATTTATTTATTTGGAAAGCTGTATAAAGTTGTCTTATATTGAGTTAATGCCTGAGTCAGGGTCAGCACCAGGATCCATTGGACCCTGGGACATAGCCCAGTCCTGGGTGCTCTTACTTGTGTATGTGTACTATAGTTACCACTCTGTTTGCCCTTCTCTTCCCATTTTCTCCTCCCTCAATTGCCTTGTCTCATTTGCTGCTTCTTAACACCCCCCTTCCCCTCACCCAGCTTCTGGCTGGACAGTGAATTTTCCATAAGTGGGCAGAGGTAGTTTCTTCTCCATCTGCCTTCTTGCCTTATAGCACTTCAAGGCAGCAAGATTGCCACCTAAGGGCAATTAGCTTCACTTCCTCTTTCCTCTCTTCCTCAGTGGCCCATAACAGAGGTTCTTCCTAGTGGCCCTGGAGAGTTCCTGCAAAGTTCCTGTTGGCTGCCACTGAATTCATGGCAGCCATGAGGCAGATAGGTGGAGCCCTTGGGAGGTTGTGGGCTTCTGGTGCATGCCTGAGTAGATCCACTCTCTGATGCTACCAATACTGTTTGTTGATCTAGTTTGATTTGCAACGCAATCTTATGCATGTTTACTCAGCAGTAAATTACATTGAATGCAATGGGATATACTCCAAGACAAGTATGTACAGAATTGCAGCCTTAGTTTAGTATTGTTTACATTTACCAACAGGCAGTAGCTCTCCAGGATCTCGTTGAGGGACCTTTCCCACCTTGGTCAGCTCTACCTGGAGATGCCAGGATTGAACTTGGGACTTTCTGCATGAAAAGCATTTGTCCCTCCACTGAGCTAGAGCACAGTAGCCTCTAGGCCAGGGGTGACAAACTCATTTCATACAGCATGTCAATTAGCATTCATGGTGCCTGCGGAGGGCCAGACATGATGTCATGAAGCAGGTGATGACCAGAAAGGAGCACTGTGTTCTCACTTAGGAACTCATTAGCTACAAATGACAGAAGAAAAAATACAGTATACAAATCTTGATCATATTTTCAAGATATGGGAAAGTCCAATTATCACATCGGCTGCCCTCTCAGTAGAGCTGCTTCTGCCAAGCTCAGCCACTGAGAGGTGCTCTGCAAAGTAATACCTCAGCAGAAGTGGTGCTGCTAAAAGGGTGGCTCATGTGATAATTGGGTTCTCCCAGCACTATGGCAGTGTCTCTCTCTCACCCCTTTTTGTTAGTTCCTTTCCCTGTACCATTTCTCACCTTTGGAGGTCACATTCTGTCTCTCCCTCCCAGCTCCTTGGCAGAAGCAGTGCCGCTGAATGTGTAATGCGTAATAATTGGGCTCTCCCAGTGTGACCGTTTTAGCAGTGCCACTTCAGCTGATGTATCAGTTTGCAGCTGAGCAGCTGATGGTGATGCTAAGATGTGCAACCTCCTGATTTTAGAAATGGGCTATGTCAGAATGCCAATGCAAGGGAGGGCACCAGGATGCAGGTCTCTTGTTATCTGGTGTGCTCCCTGGGGCATTTGGTGGGCCGCTGTGAGATACAGGAAGCTGAACTAGATGGGCCTACGGCCTGATCCAGTGGGGCTGTTCTTATGTTCTTAAGAGAGTCCAGTTATCCTGGGGCCAGATAAAGAGCTTCTGCAGGCCATATTTGACTCCCAAACCTTATATTTGACACTCCTCCTCTAGGCTACCTCTGCTTCAAATTTAATTTGTGCAGAGGACAACTTTCCTTAAGTTTCCCTAGATCAATGGTTCCTGAACTGTAGGTTGGGACCCACTGGTGGGTTGCAACTTGATTTTTGGTGAGTCACCCAAAGGCGATGGCAAAAGATAAAAATCAGATACTGGAGCTGCTAATGACCCTGCAAAGAGTTCAGCTCCTGCAGTTTGCAAGCACGTCTAAACATAGGGAGATAAATGTTGAGGGTCTTTGTTCTGGTTATCATTGCTTATAAATAAATAAACATTATTTCTTTTTAGATCACCTTTTTTTAAAAGTTTGGTAAACCTAGGTGGGTCCTAACAGAATGTCATATTAAAAAGTGGATCTCAATGGTAAAATGTTTGGAACCACTACCCTAGAGCCCAATCCTGTGGTCCGCGCCGCGCCTCTGTGGTGCGGACCACAGTCGCAAACATGCCGTAAGACACATTTGCGGGGCTTACCGCTGAGCCACCGCCCAGTGGGCACCTGCATTCCGTGGCTCGGCGGTGCCTGCAACTGCTGGGCTGAGGAATGGGGGCGTGGTTGGGGGCGTGGGGGAGGTGTTCCAGGGAGGGGGGAAGCGTGGTCGGGGGCGTTCCGGCGGGCAGGGAGAGGCAGAGCCTCAGAGCCGAGCCCTGCAGGATCCTAGGCGCTCATGGAGAGCTGTGCACCCTACATGAGCGCCTTCACTTTAGCAGCGACCAAACAGTCGCCGCTAAAGTGAGTAGCCCCATTGCAGGGCTGCTTCCCTTACCTGGGGGAAGGGGACGAACGTCCCCTTCTCCCAAGGAGCCTCCCGCGATAGCGCAGGAGGCTCTGGATCTGGCAGGAGCCCACCAAGGAGCCACCGGTTTCCTCAGCTCCAGGCAGTTCAGAATTTGGCTGCTAGTCAATTGTGGGAATTGGATGGAAAGGAAAAGGGGGATGGACAATACCATAAGCTTTTAGTTAAAAGGGAAGAGTTTGTAGATAAATTTTGAGTGGCAAAAATGTTGTAGCTTGGGCATCAGTGTCTGAATAGGCTTTCCAGATTTCTTGATAGTACTCTGTATTGGAATCGCAGAAGATCTGGCGAGGAGATAGGATGTGGTGTCAGCAGTGGCCCCTTTAAGGGTAAGGCCTGGGCATCCAGCAGAGTGTGCTGCACCGATGCAGCCACTTAACATAAGAACATAAGAACATAAGAACAGCCCCACTGGATCAGGCCATAGGCCCATCTAGTCCAGCTTCCTGTATCTCACAGCGGCCCACCAAATGCCCCAGGGAGCACACCAGATAACAAGAGACCTCATCCTGGTGCTCTCCCTTGCATCTGGCATTCTGACTTAACCCATTCCTAAAATCAGGAGGTTGCGCATACACATCATGGCTTGTACCCCATAATGGATTTTTCCTCCAGAAACTCGTCCAATCCCCTTTTAAAGGCGTCTAGGCTAGACGCCAGCACCACATCCTGTGGCAAGGAGTTCCACAGACCGACCACGCGCTGAGTAAAGAAATATTTTCTTTTGTCTGTCCTAACCCGCCCAACACTCAATTTTAGTGGATGTCCCCTGGTTCTGGTATTATGTGAGAGTGTAAAGAGCATCTCCCTATCCACTCTGTCCATCCCCTGCATAATTTTGTATGTCTCAATCATGTCCCCCCTCAAGCGTCTCTTTTCTAGGCTGAAGAGGCCCAAACGCCGTAGCCTTTCCTCATAAGGAAGGTGCCCCAGCCCCGTAATCATCTTAGTCGCTCTCTTTTGCACCTTTTCCATTTCCACTATGTCTTTTTTGAGATGCGGCGACCAGAACTGGACACAATACTCCAGGTGTGGCCTTACCATCGATTTGTACAACGGCATTATAATACTAGCCGTTTTGTTCTCAATACCCTTCCTAATGATCCCAAGCATAGAATTGGCCTTCTTCACTGCCACCGCACATTGGGTCGACACTTTCATCGACCTGTCCACCACCACCCCAAGATCTCTCTCCTGATCTGTCACAGACAGCTCAGAACCCATCAGCCTATATCTAAAGTTTTGATTTTTTGCCCCAATGTACATGACTTTACACTTACTGACATTGAAGCGCATCTGCCATTTTGCTGCCCATTCTGCCAGTCTGGAGAGATCTTTCTGGAGCTCCTCACTATCACTTCTGGTCTTTACCACTCGGAAAAGTTTGGTGTCATCTGCAAACTTAGCCACTTCACTGCTCAACCCTGTCTCCAGGTCATTTATGAAGAGGTTGAAAAGCACCGGTCCCAGGACAGATCCTTGGGGCACACCGCTTTTCACCTCTCTCCATTGTGAAAATTGCCCATTGACACCCACTCTCTGCTTCCTGGCCTCCAACCAGTTCTCAATCCACGAGAGGACCTGTCCTCTAATTCCCTGACTGTGGAGTTTTTTCAGTAGCCTTTGGTGAGGGACCGTGTCAAACGCCTTCTGAAAGTCCAGATATATAATGTCCACGGGTTCTCCCGCATCCACATGCCTGTTGACCTTTTCAAAGAATTCTATAAGGTTCGTGAGGCAAGACTTACCCTTACAGAAGCCATGCTGACTCTCCCTCAGCAAGGCCTGTTCGTCTATGTGTTTTGAGATCCTATCTTTGATGAGGCATTCCACCATCTTACCCGGTACGGATGTTAGGCTGACCGGCCTATAGTTTCCCGGGTCCCCCCTCTTTCCCTTTTTAAAAATAGGCGTGACATTTGCTATCCTCCAATCTTTTGGCACCGTGGCCGTTTTGAGGGACAAGTTGCATACCTTAGTCAAGAGATCTGCAACTTCATTCTTCAATTCCTTAATAACCCTTGGGTGTATGCCATCAGGGCCCGGTGACTTATTGATCTTTAATTTATCAATGAGGTCTGAAACATCTTCTCTTTTAACCTCTATCTGACTTAACTCCTCGGTTAGGAGGGGCCGTTCGGGCAGCGGTATCAGCCCGAGGTCTTCTGCCGTGAAGACAGATGCAAAGAACTCATTTAATTTCTCTGCCATCTCTAAGTCTCCTTTTATCTCCCCTTTCCCTCCCTCACCATCCAGAGGGCCAACCGCTTCTCTGGCGGGTTTCCTGCTTCTAACATATTTGAAGAAGCTTTTATTATTCCCCTTAATGTTGCTGGCCATGCGTTCCTCATAGTCTCGCTTGGCCTCCCCTATCACCTTCTTACATTTCTTTTGCCACAGTTTATGTTCCTTTTTATTCTCTTCATTAGGGCAAGACTTCCATTTACGGAAGGAAGCTTCCTTGCCCTTCACAGCCTCTCTAACTTGGCTGGTTAGCCATGCGGGCACTCTCCTGGATTTAGTGGAACCCTTCTTTCTTTGCGGTATACACCTCTGCTGGGCCTCTATTACTGTTGTTTTAAGCAGCCTCCATGCACTCTGGAGAGACTGGACTCTTTTTACCCTCCCTTTCAACCTCCTCCTAACCAGCCTCCTCATTTGAGGGAAGTTCGCCCGTCGGAAGTCAAGGGTTTTTGTTAGAGATTTGCCTGGTATTCTTCCCCCAACGTGCACGTCAAAACGGATCGCAGCATGATCACTGTTCCCCAATGGCTCAGTAACGTTTACATCTCTAACCAGGTCCTGCGTACCGCACAAAATTAAATCCAGAGTCACCTGTCCTCTGGTGGGCTCCGTGACTAGCTGATCTAAGCCACAGTCATTTAGCACGTCAAGAAATCCGGTTTCCTTATTGTGACCAGAACACAAATTGACCCAGTCAATATGAGGATAATTGAAGTCCCCCATGATTACAACCCTGTCCTTCCTTGTCACCTCCCTGATCTGTTTCCTCATTTCAAGGTCCCCATCAGATTTCTGGTCTGGAGGACGATAGCACGCCCCCAGTATTACATCGCTGCTCAAGCCTGGTAATTTAACCCACAGAGATTCTACGGTGGAGTCGGACCCACCTTCAATCTCTACTTTGCTGGATTCTATCCCTTCCTTAACATAAAGGGCCACCCCACCTCCAACACGCCCCTGCCTGTCCCTCCTGTAGAGTTTATAGCCCGGGATTGCGGTATCCCTTGCACTTGAAGGCAATAGGGCCCTCAGGCATAAAAGCACCTGATGAAGGAAGAGTTTGGTGTGGGTAGCAGAAGGAGGAAATCTTGAGGACAGACTGGATTAATGGACTGAGGAATTGATGGTTAATGGATTTTAGAAGCTGCTGGAGCAGAAACTACTGGAGACACTAAGACTGGTGTTTGGCTGCTGTGCCCAAGACCTGCTGAGGACCAAGGGGCTGCTGTAGTGGCAGAAGGCTGCTGGCAGGAAGGAGGACCTCTGTAGGTTAAACAGGCAAACTACCCTGGTGGTGGGGTCCAGCAGCACTGCAGGGCAGAACCAGGGTCATTTTTGAGGAGAGAAGGGGAGACAATATAATTCTCCAGGTGGAGCTTGGACTGGGAATCTGGCAGAACATACTCCAGTCTCTGCTGCCTTTTTGATTTACGAGTTCATTTCTCTCTTCCCAGGTTTAACAGGCAATGTGTCATAGACAAAGACAAAAGAAACCAATGTCGATACTGCAGGTTAAAGAAATGTTTTCGAGCAGGGATGAAGAAAGAAGGTGAGGTCACTTGGGCACACCACTGAGTAAAACTTGAGTCCCTTTGACTCATCAGCCATGCTGTACGGCAGTTTTAAAGCCAGGCGTGTTAATATGAATTCAGCTGTATAGCAGATACATATTCATCTTTTCCTCTGTGCTCCTGTGAACATAGAACATGTGCAAAAATAATGAGTTTGTGCTGTTGCAGACTCTGGGTTAAGCAAACACTGTGTCTGCATACAGCCTATTTTGCAGGAGAATAAGCAGACATCTATATGTAGCCATAAAACATCTGTCTTTCTGCAAACAAGCACACAAATTCACAGAGTTGTGCTCAGATGGTTTGAGGAAGTTCAATGTTTTTATTTATATATCTATAAAAGGGGAGGGTGGGAGAGAGAGGGAGAATAATTCATACACTTGACACTTTACAAAGAGTGAGAGGACACTGGACATACAATTTAGATATTGACACAAGGGAGATCAGACTACCATTTGGTAGCAGAAGCATCTGGGGAGCATGATTTTCAGCAGAAAAGCAGCACACGGGCAAGAGTTTAACTTCCCTTCCTTGTGCATTACAGTCCCAATAAGGATAAGCTTCCAGTTGGAAGCACACCTCTTAAAAGTATGTTTCCATGAATATCTAGTTTACTGCTAAAAAACTGAATGAAAATGAAACATTTTGAGGGCTTGCTGGAAGACTAGCAGGGCATAGTTCTTTATTCTACCAGGAGGGAATTCCATAACAATAATACCATTACAGTGAAGGCCCTGTTCCTCCTCATCACCACCTGCCTGGCTTCTGCCAGGGTTGGCACATGTAGAAGAGCTCCCCATCCTTCAGAGACTGGGCCAGTTCATGTGAGAGGAGATGGTTTCTCAAATGCCTGGTCCTGAGTCATGTAGGGTGTTAAAGATCTAAACCAGCACCTTGAATTGTGCTCAAAAATGAACCAGTATCCAGTGTTGTTGGAGCAGTGATCTGAGTCAAACCATCAGCTCCCAAGACCACGTGAGCCACACTGATTTCTGCAGTAACTGAAGTTTCTGGATAGTCTTCAGGGGCAGGCAACCTCAAGCAGGCTGTGTTATAATAGTCAACCCTTGATGTCACCAAGTCATGGAACACTGTGGTTAGGTTTATTTGACTCATGTACAGCTGCATCTGTTGCACCAGCCTAAACTAGGCAGAGACCCCCCCCTGGCTATCACTGCCACCTGGCAATCCAGGAGCAGCAATGAGTTCAGGAGGAACTCATCCGTTTTTCTTTTGTCCAGTGTGTGCATACCAATATTAGTGCACTGCCTGCATAATCCTTCTAAATTCTAAAGAAAAAGTCCTTCTTCCTTTAATTAGATTTCCTACTAGTTGTGGCTGCTGGGAACTTCACTTACCCTTCCTTTCCCTGTAAAAACTTGTTTTTTTATATACTTTTTTGTTTTATTAAAAACAAATACAAAAAAATTAGCATTGCAAGTTGTGTGGCAAGTGTGGAGGTCTCAAACTACATTTCTTTGTTCTACTACGAAATCATACAAAAAAATAATTATCAAATCTTAAACAGACTACACTTATTAAAGAGTACATTTTCCACACAAAAAGAAAAAGAAGAAAAATATAAAAGTTAACTCCCCTATCTACTCATCAAATCTATAGGTTATTTGGCCCATTTTCCCCTCGATGCGCAGGAAGTCCATGAATGGGTTGCAATTGTCCATAAAAGTTTTTAGTGACTTGTCTTTAAGTAGAATTGTAAGTTTATCCATTGTCCATCAAAACCTCCTACTCCTGACATTAGTCCTGTTGCACATCTTCTGATCTTCCCTCTTGTCCTCCCTTTCCCTGTGTAAACTTCTGTTGTTATTGCTGCTGCTGTTCTTCCATGGAGGAAGGGGGAGTTTATTTCTTCTTTTCCTGAAAGAGAGCATTATGGGAGGAATGAGAGCCCCATGCTACAGCACATACTTTATGTACAGAAAGTCCTAAGTTCAGCCCTTGCCACCTCCAATTAATTGTGCTGCCAATCAGAATTAACCTGGTCTTTAAAGGGCAGTCTGCATGTTAATATCTTTGTATATTCTAGTATAGAATAGAATGCCATATTTCACTTGGGCAGGCCTGGCAGCACAATTCTGTGCATGTCTACTGAGAAGTAAGTTGCATTGAATTCAGTGGGGCTTACTCCCAGGAAAATGCACATAGGATTGCAGCCTAATGGCCTAATCCTATCCAGTTTTCCAGTGCTGGTGCCAATGTGGCGTGCATTACATCCTTTGGTGGGGAGGCAGTCACAGAGACCTCCTCAAGGTATGGGAACATTCGTTTCCTCACCTTGGGGCTGCATTGCAGTTGCACTGGTGCTGGAAAGTTGGATAGGATTGGGTCCTTACAGCCCAATCCTGAGCTGCCCGGTGGCCTGAAGGATAGAGGAATCCTCTCCCAGGCCTGATCATCTTATATTTGTCTGTTAATATTCAATAGAAGTTACATTATGTGCATGACCAGCTAAATACTGAGTAAACATTTAGATACATCATTTGTGACTGTGCTCAGGGGATCCTGATAACAAATGGTGTAACCTTGAGTGTTCCTATTAACAGACGCTGACTGCAGAGTTTGATTTCGGTTCAGATCATTATAACTCTGTTATCTAAACTGAATGATACGATTAGAAAATAAATCTGGAGAGCCACAGCTATATGAGTAACAATCAAATATTGTTTTACAGAGATATTCTTATGATTAGCCGTAGAAAGGATTGATATGCTTCCAGTTATAGCTGATAGTTCAGGAACATGTATGACTTAACAACCTGAATCACCTCCCAGGTAGTTAGAAGTGGTCACATGAATTACGTGTCCTAGCGGGAAATACTGGAAGTGGAGAAAAGGGTAACCAACATGTTCAAGAGATTGGCGTATTTTCCCTACATGGAAAAGTTAAAATGCTTGGGACTATGGAGTTTCAGAAAACTACAACTATGTAGGGGCCTGATATAGTTTATAAAATTATGTATGTTGAAGAAATAGATAAGTTTCCCCTCTCCCGTTTAGGGAGACTTGGGGCCACTCAATTAACTTGATGGACAGTTAATTCAGGACAAACAAAAGAAAGTACAATTTTAGTCAATGTAGAATAAATTAATCTTTAAAAAATGTGTCTATCACTGTTTCCTTCACTATTCCCCCATCCCTCTGCTCAGCAGTGAAACTGACATGGTCAGGGAGAAAGCCTTGTCAGTTTCACAGTTCTATCTGTTTCCCAAATGTATATAAAAACCATTCCCAAATGTGTATAATTGGATGGAACAAATGGTGGCTGGAGGACTAAAAATGTGCTTTAGCTAGAACACAACTGTTCACCAGGTGGCACAAAAAACATCAAAAGGTTATAATGTGAACAAAAGGTTATAATGTGATTCAGGTCCAGCTTTCAGGCTGTCCATCAATTAAGAACACCATGCAAGCACATTTAGAATTGCACTTCTGTCTTTCACACATGCATACCAGTCATAACAGTGAGGCTCAAAAGCCTTTTAAGTGGCACGCCTGAAAGTCAATCTAGAAACCTGCATAGAAAATGCAAGTAGAGAAGAAACCTGTTGAAGCCTGAACTTGAGCCTGCATGTACATCACTTCATCTCTCAGAACACTTAGGCTGCAATCCTATCCACACTGTCCTGGACATAAGTTCCATTGATTATAATGGGACTTACTTTTGAGTAGACAGGCTTAGGATTGTGCTTCCCACCAAATAAGAGAGCATCTCTGTTGAAAAGGAGTGTGGAATCCAGAAATTGAAATTGTTGGAATCTCCTGAATAAATAGGATTGAGCTGTATGTCCCATTGAAATCAGTGGGGATTAAGGTAATAATGACTACAATTCAGCATCATTTATAGACAAACTTAAATATAATTAATTTTTGCTGAAGCATGCTCAGTGTGATTAAGTTGAAATCAGGGGCTATTACAGTGTTATTTGTAGTAATGCCTCATTTGCACATGCTGGCTATCACCTGATCTATGGTCACTGAATTTCAGGTGTGCACATATGAGTTTTGCACTCTAATCCTAGCTGTATTTAATTTGGGCTGATTCTAGAGATGTCTGCAAAGCTTGCCAGGAAACCCTAGAAACAGGCTCGGATATATATCAGCTCTCCTGTCTTATCATTGTCAAAACTCAGTCACTGCTGCTTCTCCAGATGAATTCATTTGTTTGAAAGGATGAGAAGAGGCCTGAGGAATCTAGAATGAGTGGATGGGTTGAGGTTGGGTAATTCCTAAAAATTGGATTGAGTTGGAAAAGAAACCAAGCTGTTACCAGTTCTCTTCAAAGTAGCTCAGTTGATGTTGATTCTCATTGGTCTTCCATTCCCATTAATTTTAACTGAACATACTTCCACAAAAATGTCCTTTGACTAGGAGCATAAAATATGATTTTATTTTAATGTTTCATACATATATTTTGTTTACTCTTATTCTTCTCTGGAATTGGGTAGTCAAAACATCATCTTCATAATGCTTCTACTGCTCTTTTATGATCTGTAAATTTAGAATGCACTGTGTGAACCTATGAAAGTTTTTTGTTTCATTAGGGTTTCTGAGGTTTTGTTTTTGGGCTTTTCCCCCTTGCAGCTGTACAGAATGAACGTGATCGAATCAGTACCCGAAGATCCAGCTATGAAGACAGCAGCTTGCCTTCTATTAATGTTTTACTTCAAGCAGAAGTCCTTTCACAGCAGGTATTTCTTTCTTGTCTGGAACTTAGTGAAAGAATCTGTACCCATTATTGGTGAGAATACCTGAGCCCAGCGATTCTGCATCACTTTCATTTCTTTCCACCTCCTTTTTTCTCAACATATCTGTTAATTGAAAGCCATTTTCACACACCATTCTCTAAAATATCTCTTTAGAACAGTGTCTTCCCTTTTGACTGGATTTCTAGTTTGTGATTCATAAGTATGTTGTGTGGATCCTTATGAGGGTTGTGCGACCATGTGGGAATGGGGTTATAGCTTAGTTGCAGATCTTGTAGAAGATCCTGGGTTCATTCCCTGCCATCTCCATGTAGGGCTGAAGAAAAACCCTTGTCTGCCCCCTGTTGGAAGAGAGTGTCTGCCAGTTAAAGGAGACACCATCTCCCATACCACTGATTGGAAAGTGCTGTTCTAGGGTAAAATGAGTTTCACTCTGGAATTCCAACAACATATTGTTTGAGGAAAAAACTCAAATAGTATAACCCAAATAGTTATAACAAAAACCAAATGCTCCTCTTTAAGCAATAGCATGTGAAACTTTTCTCCCACTCTTATAGATATCATCTCCGATTTCTGTGATCAGTGGAGATATCACAGGGAAAAAAATTGCAAATATTGTGGATGTGTGCGAATCCATGAAACAGCAGTTGTTGGTGCTGGTTGAGTGGGCCAAGTACATCCCAGCCTTCTGTGAGCTTCCTTTGGATGATCAAGTAAGATCTTTTTCCTTTTTATTTTGTTGATTTATTTATTGCTTTCAGCTAAAATTAACCCTTGATTTTCAGAAAAATGTGCATTCCTTTTTCCGTTTCTAAGAGTTGTGCCAGCCCATTGTGGCACTGTTAATGTGCATTATGATCTCCTTGCCATAAATTAAAATGTCCATCCGTGGCCTCTATTGGGCTCAGATTGAGCCTTACAGTAAAAAAAAGTAACTTCCATTTTTTTCGTAAAACCGAAAGTGATGTTTTTAATGCCTCATAAGGCATTAGGAGGCCCGGGGAAAACCCCTCAGGAGTTCCCTCACTTCTGAAGGATGGGGGGGAATTCCTTGGTATCTGCAGTTTCAGTTAACCATGGGCTTTCCCCCATGGATACCAGGGCATACCTGTACCAAGAAACAGCTGCTGGAAAAGGTGCTATGCTTGGGTGGTTAGAAACAGTTGCTCTTCTTCTGCTAATAAGAGCTGTTTTTAATCCAGGTTTGTCAAATTAAGAGGGCCGAAGTTAGCATTCATGGTGCCTGCTGAGGGCCAGAAGTGATATAATTAAGCAGATGATAGCCAAAAATAATCCGCTTTTTCTCACCTAGGAACTTATTAGCTGCAAATGACAGAAGAGAAAATGTGCAAATCTTGTTCATATCTTCAAGATATGAGAGAGCCCAATTATTACGGGAGGCAAATAAATTGCTTGTGGGGGCTGCATTTGGCCCACTTGTCTTATGTTTGATACCCCTGTTTTAAACAATGCCTCTTTGCAGTTACATCCCTGCTATAGGAAGTGCCTGCATTTATATTTATATGGTTCAGTTTTACAGAATGGTTTTTATGTGGCCCCTTCATTGAAAAATCTGGGTTTTTAGAATCATAATATATTTAAATTAGAACTTTGCTCTATCAAATTTTTCTCTCTTTGCCTTGAATCAGAGCTCTGAAACTCTGGTTCAGATGTCTTCCTTCTGTTCAGTGCTTTGCTCATGAGATATATCTCCTTCTGGTTGTTTGTTCAGGACATACAAATTGGCCCATCCCTATAAAGACACCCTTTCCCAAATCCTTCAGTTAATGTTTAGAGGTTGTTTGCCACAGCTGACGTCCTGGTCGGACATTAAGAAGCATCCATATCACACTGTGTCTCCATGTTAACCTTTGTTTCTACAGCATTTTTAAAACAGAGTGGGACAGGAGATTCAGAACATTCTTGAGAGTCACTGAAGGGTATAAAGTGACACAATGCAATAATTAACAGCAGGGCAAGCAGAGTTTTTGTTTTTTAAACACCTCAGATTCCACATCACCAGATAAATTGATTACCATAGGGCAAGGATGTGACAGGTAGAACACCATGTAGCCTTTCTGTGTGACCATATGACTCCCCAAAGAGACCTGATGTTGCTGTTCCACAGTAGCCTAGTAGGAGGGTCAGTGTCTTTTTTTCTTGCTTGTTCAAACATCCCCATGGATGTATACTACTGGGGTCTACTGGAGGGAATCTGCACTATGTTTGGTGGAACCTTCTTCTCTCCTTCCCTCTTCCCAATTGGCGTATGCATACACCTCTGGTATACACATCCAGTTGTTCCTTTGCTATCCAAATTCCCATCCTCCTATCCTTGAAACTCTAGTCCCAGTATATCCTGGCACTGAGGGAAACAGTCATGTTGTTATTGTATTAGCTTTCACAGATGTTTGGTGAAACATCAGGCAATGACATTGAGTAACATTGGCATTGACTTTTCTCCTATCCTTAAAATCTGGTGTATTATGTTAGTTACCAGCACAAGGAGAGTGAGCACCTCCCATATGCCCGCTGACAAAAGGTGCTGACCTGTTTTTGTTGCAAGCAGTGGCAAATCATATCCACAGGCCAGCTGGGGAGGGGAAGGAGGCTTCAATGAGATATCTGCTAATCCCCTTCTGTGGGCACAGCTGTGCATGTAAAGGGATGGAGGGTGCCATAAGAAATAATCAAGACCACGTGATGTTTCCTTATACTACTGGTCCATCGAGTTTAGCATTGTCTGCATTGCCTCCATCAGCTCTTAAGACAGAGATCTTTCTTAGCTCTATGTCAGGAACTGAAACTGGGACCCTCTGCATGTAAAGTATGTACTACTGAGCTACGGCTCCTCTCCTAATCTAAGTGTAAAGTTTTCCATGAGCTAGGTTAGGCTTCAAAGTGCTATCATAGTACTTCCAATGCTGTGATTTTCACAGGAGGTAGTAGGGCAAAGTGCTCTCTCTGAACACTTCTTCCTTGAGTTCAGCATATATCTCTGGCTTACCTGCTTCTGTTGTTAGTCAAGTAATACTAGTTGGCAACCTTCAGTCTCGAAAGACTATGGTATCACGCTCTGGATGGTGGTTCTGGAACAGCGTCTAGTGTGGCTGAAAAGGCCGATTCGGGAGTGACAATCCCTTCCACACTGGGAGCAAGTGCAGTCTGTCCCTGGTCTGTCTCCCTGGCTACGGGCCTTCCTTCTTTGCCTCTTTGCCTCAGTCTGTTGGCCAAGTGTCTCTTCAAACTGGAAGAGGCCATGCTGCACAGCTTGCCACCAAGCGGGCCGCTCAGAGGCCAGGGTTTCCCACTTGTTGAGGTCCACTCCTAAGGCCTTCAGATCCCTCTTGCAGATGTCCTTGTATCGCAGCTGTGTTCTACCTGTAGGGCGCTTTACCTGCACGAGTTCTCCATAGAGGAGATCCTTTGGGATCCGGCCATCATCCATTCATGGATCATCCATCCATCCGGTCATGTCGTGAGAATGGATGATGGCCGGATTCCAAGTAATGCTAAACCTTTAACTTCCAGGTGGCTTTGCTACGGGCCCATGCAGGGGAGCACCTCTTATTGGGAGCAGCTAAACGGTCTATGGTTTTCAAAGACATCTTGCTGCTAGGTAAGTTGCATCTTGCTGCTACACGAGGGTGATTCTGCCTTCTCTCATAAACCGACAAAAACAGAGTTTGCAAAGTTTTGCGTGCAGGGATTTGAA